>NC_080585.1:16037500-16377500 GCF_029962835.1 Magnolia sinica | reverse complement strand
ATGGACCACATACATTAAAGGTGGGCCCGAGTGAGTTTACTGAGACCCTAACAAGATGCCGCGATGCAAACGATGGACGGCGCGATACAAACGAAATATCCTTCTTTCGCTTTCCCTCTTTCACTCTCCCTCTTTTACTTTCCGAACCCTAATGCGATGGACTCGTCCGATCCTCTAATTGTTTCTGAGATTTCCCCATCCGCGCCCTTCTTTCACTTTCCCTCTCCATTTTTACCCCCATCAACGCAGTCCAATCCATCTTTCACGCACGCAACCCCTCAAATCTCGTTCCGGAAGGAACGGTTCATCGATTCGGCCTGATTCTTCGCCGGAATCTCCGAGAAAGAGAAGAAAATGGCAAGAAAATCGTACTTACCTGTCGAATGGCCCACCTCCGATCGCCGCTATAGCCAAGTACTCTCCGATTTCCTTTTTTTTTTTTTTCTAATTCAAATTTTTGGGTTTTTTGGTGCGATATCGACGATATATCAGCCGATATTTGGATTTTTTGGTGCGATATCGACGATATATCGGCCGATATCTGGATTTTAGATTTTTTGGTATCTTCCAGGGCTTATCGTGAGTGTATCGTCTCGTAGTGGTGCGATAACGATAATATCGGCCGATATATCGGCCGATAGTATCGATATTTCGAACACTGGATGCACTGCCTTTGTCCATATTCATGACCATAACAGGGGAAAACTTGATCATAGGGCTAGAAAATGTGTTTTTGTAGGATATGCACCTACTCAGAAAGGATATAAATGCTTTGATCCGATTTCAAAAAAAATTGTTTGTCACCATGGATGTCACCTTTTTTGAATCCAAACCTTTTTTTGCAACTCATCTTCAGGGGGAGAGCACAAGTGAAGATTCAGATGTGTTTAAAATAGAAAGAACACCAACACCAAACCCAAACAGTTTGCTCCCAATATAGATAATGTCTCTTTCACTTGCGCTTTTGTATGTGCCAACTTGTTTGTTGTAACTTTAAAGTTCTTTTGGATCCTAAAACATTTACCCCATTTTTCGTGTCACAATCATATTTTGCAAAAGTTTTAATTTGAGTGTTGAGACCTATTTACATAGGCCCAATGTTAATGCATCAATCACTCTAGATGTCAACTTTTCCTTTAGCTACGTAGATCTCTTCGTCGTTTCTGAATTTTCTACTTTAAGTTTGGATTTTCCAACAATCGAAGGATTTGATCATTAGTGTCTTCATAAACTGGGGCCGCCCGTTGCTGGTTAAGAACTTGGTGAGGACGTTTCCCTACATGTCCACTTGCTCCAACTTTGGTCTCTAGATTTCCTCCATGTCAGAGCGCCCCCACTTGATTAGCAAGATTGCCTACCACACACGTGAATTAATATACCTACTCTGCGAGTGCATGGATCAATTGGATTATTTGCACAAACTCTTCTTGTGCCACCTTCAAAGCCATCAGGAGATGATGTACAACTGGCAGTTCCCCAATGTTGCAACCCGGTTATCGAGTCAATGAGATCTCGACACCCAAATATAAAGAAGAGGACAAGAGTACAACCATAAGAATATTAGAGTATAAAAGGAGAGAACTTTATTAATATAAACTTCTTCTCTTACAATACTTGAGAAAAACTCACACTTAGAAAAATACTAGAATGAGTACCCCTCTTTTATAGACCTTAAATGAATCTTTAATGAAAATCCCCAAGCTATTAGATTAATTTCAAATTAATCATAATTTATTTCAAATCAATTTAATCTACCTAAGATGGTAAAGCCTAAATATAGTACAAACAAATATAGAAAATAATCATGATTAAATCTCTAAATCAGTCCCATATTAATGCAGGGGCATTTTCACACTGGGCTCGAGTGGGGTCGTCTGTTGGATGCAGGGACACAATCGGGGTGGGTGACCCATGCGATTTGGGGCCCACGGGAGAGGCCTCGTGCTCGAGACTCCTTCCCAGGGGTGAGTAATGTGCATTTCACACCGGGCTCGAGTGGGGTAGCCCGTGGGATGCGAGGACATACTCGAGGTGGGCGGCCCATGTGATTTGGGGCCCATGAATGGGGTTGAGGTCCTAACCCATGAGATGTGGGGCCTGGGCTATGAGATAAAGAGATTAATTTGTCATACTCTAACAGTTCGAGCTTTTAAAGCAAGTGGTTAATTGTCCTGCATCAAATTGGTATCAAAGTAGGAGGTCTCGTGTTCGAATCTCCTCACCGGGGGTGATTAATGCAGAGGCATTTTCACACTGGGCTCGAGTGGGGTCGCCTGTTGGATGCAGGGCCACACTCGGGGGGGGGTTCGGCCGAGGTCCTAACCCATGAGATGTGGGGCCTGGGCTATAAGATGAAGGAATTAATTCGCCATACTCTAACAGTTCGAGCTTTTAAAGCAAGTGGTTAATTATCCTGCATCACATATCTTCAATTACATCCCCCCATATCTGCAATCACATCTTTAAATTAGGCCCCATATCTTCCAAAAATGGTTACTTGCAATCCTCGATTTAGACTGCCAAATCTATAAATAAACAGTCCAAAAACCAGCACATATTGACCTCTATGGTGGAATGTGGGCCTACATTATTGTTAAGCCCTACAATGGGCCTAGGTGGGCAATGGGCCTAAGTAGGCCGTGGACCCGCATCAGAATTCTATTCGTAAAGAAGCAAAAGGGGGCTCAAAAAGAACGATGAGAGATCACCCATCAAATACAAGGAAGAACAATCCCCCAACTATCTTGAAAAGCCACTAAAGGCCACCCTACAAAAGCATTATCAGCTCTAGCCTATTCCACAACCAACCACTTAGCCTCATGAAAGACTTGAATTTGGCATAGAGCCCTGTTGCTGAAGGTCCCGCTATTGCGCTACAACCGAACCGAAAATATGATGGACAAGAGAATCAACCACTCTATCATCCTTCTTCCTTCCCTTCATGGCATAATACCACAAGGGTACCAGTAACACTAAGAAACTTTCCCACACTTCCCTGGAAAATTTGCAATGCAAAAGAAGATGATCCATTGTTCTGCATTCTGTAAACACAGGATACATCCGTTGGAAATTATAATCTGCCTTTTCGTTGAATTGTCTAGAGTTAGGATCTTGCTTTTCCAGCAATCCACCAAATGCCACCACCCAGGGAGGTTCTGAAACCTCAATGTTTCCCGAATCGGATCCTTGTCTCACTGCAACTGGGCTTACAGAAGTGCTGCACAGAATAATCTATTCATGCATGAACAAACAAAACCACCCCGTTGCATGCAGCCACAGACAGCTTTGTCTGCTAATTAGGAATGAGATTCTACTACATAGTGGATGTTGTACTATCTGCAGCAGGCAAGGGAAAAAATGTAGAGAAAAGAAAAATCTGAAGATTCCATAGAATCGACAAGTTTCTAGTTTTTACAAACATCGCAGAAGTAATGCTGATATCTGCCTAGAGTCAATCAGATTGGTAAAGCCATTGTGAACTAGCATGAGCATCTAGAAAAATAAACTTTTGGAATCTTTGATAATCCTAACTGCAACCACTGTGGCTAATACTGTGAACAGGGAGATCTGAAAATCCAACATAAGATGGTCCCTGAAGGCAAAGGTTAGGAACAAGGTGGCCAACAGACAGCACCTAAATGCAGGCTTAGGCTGACACAGAAAACAGCAAGAAGGTTCGCAAATAGCAACAGTCAAATGCAGATGTTTCATTCAAGCTTTGAACATTTTTAAACAAAATGAAATCAGTTACCAGACCCCTGAAATGAACTGTAGCCATGTTAGCATGATTCGTAATATTATAACATGGGTATACATAGGTTTATAATTCATGTATTCATGTATGTAACTAAATGCTGAAATGACGATGCAATTTTTTATTTACAAGCAATAGAAAGAGCCTGTTTGGATTGTAGGAAAAGAAAAGAGAAGTGTAGGGATCGTCAAATGATGGATTCTCATGGATTCCATAAGCACAATTGAAATATGAATTCCCATGGATTCCATTCTTGGGGTCTTGTTGGGATAGCTAGTTTAAATCTCACATTCCTCTCACAATTTTCACGTCATATCTCGTGTGTGAAAATTTTACTATAGAAAAGGCTAATGATTGTTATTTCCAATCTCTATTTCCTTTGCTATCCAAACAACATAGACATCCTAACAATGGAAAAATCTTCAGTTTTTCTTCTTTTTTCTTTTCTTTTCTTTTTTTTGCCCACAATCACAGGCCCAAAAAATTGTATGGAAACCATGGGAACCAACGGATCAAATACCACGGTATAGCAAGAAAATCTATAATGTGATCCCCAGAGGCAATGCATAAGATATCAAATTGGAAAGAATTTTAGAACACTTCCAAGACCCAATAATTGGGCGTGCAGTCAACTTTATATAATGAACACAAGCATCAAACAAGTAAAACCTTAAACAGCAACCCTAACAACTAAGATACTAAAACATGAACAAACGGTACCTCTGGTGTAACATCCATGTCAAGATCAGTGGGATCAAAGACAAAGGATTCATCTATTGAATACAACAAAACTCCCTCAGTTGTTGCCGCTGCCCAACACCTTCCAGTAGGTGCAATCCTCAAGCATTTTGTTCGAACAACAGGCCGTCCATGGTTAGGCATTGCTCCTGGTAAATCATGCCCTAGACTTTCCCTTACCTGTCGATCAATGCCTTCCTCTACATCACTAATCTCATCATCAATTAACTCCAATGGGCCCGCATCTGTCATTTTCTTTGAGTTCAAAAAGTCAAGTACCCCATCCAGGGAGAGATTGCGGGTTATTTGAAACCTACGCAGCAACACCTGGTATAGTATGAAACAGTCAAATAATGTAGCCGTAGTTATGAAATGGGCAATGGCCCACCATCGGGCCAAACACATGTTGAATTTCGAGCTATTTTGCAACTAGTTTTGGAGGCTAGATTTCAGAAACTACCATTTGCTATTTTAGGAAGAGTAGAGGTACTGATTTTGAAGATGTGGTTGCTGAGTTTGAAGATTCTCTAAGGGCCTGTTTGGTTTTCCAATTTCCTATGAAATGCAAAGCAAATGAGCCATCATTATCATTTTCGTTTCTTTAAACGGGAATTATTGTAACACCCCGAACTTTTCAATACCCGAGTATTGATAGTCCTCGAGTGTTACCATAAATTTAACCTATTATATATACGTGTACGGTACCAATCTAGTCAACCTAACCCTACATCCATCCTCCAACATGAATCTAACCGATTATGAATGATATTCATCCATAAATCAAGTCGTCCGACCATTGCTCATTTAGTTCGATATATGTACCTTCCTTTAAATAAATCAATGAATAAGTCTTTATTTATAATGATTTAAATATAAGTCCTTTTGTAAGAATTGTTTAGAAAATGACATATAATCATCTAGAACCATT
Source organism: Magnolia sinica (assembly GCF_029962835.1). Taxonomy (NCBI): domain Eukaryota; kingdom Viridiplantae; phylum Streptophyta; class Magnoliopsida; order Magnoliales; family Magnoliaceae; genus Magnolia; species Magnolia sinica. The sequence goes on along the minus strand of NC_080585.1, from coordinate 16,372,080 downwards.
AGATTTCACAAAACTCTTAGATCAGCAATAATTACGAAAATGCCATCAACCTATACCCTGAATTCCAACTCACAAGGTTCTCATGATCCGTTTCGTGTGAAACTTTATACCAGGCCTAGTTATCATAAATTAACCGTACACATCAAATTTCAGCCCTTAGATCACATTAATTTAGCTACTTGATCCCTACATCCGTCCGTACACTTATCAGACCAAGATTCTGATCTGTTCATCTTGTTCACACCATATGAATATGCTTAACCCACCATTAAAATTACAATATGAGAAACCTATACGTGTGAATAAGACACTCTAATCCGACGATACACATGCTTTACCCCTAATCCTTCTGAAACCTGCTTTATATATTATCCGTTTACGAAACTGACCGTATACCCACCTACATACATAGTAAGAGTGTTAACCATCAAGTTCCCTTATTTTTAGCTAGTCATCTGACCCCCAGTCATATTCAAATCTGCCAAACGGGCCACAAGAACATCACGGTAAACCGATCATCATGAAGATCTTGGGTTCTAAGTCCAAACTGCCCGGTAACTTGTTGATTAGAGGTGTACAAATATTATTTTAGAATTTTGAAGTATATTAGCCATTAAAAGAACATCTTATTCATCCTCGAGAGATCGGGACCCAAACTGGATCACAGGAAAGAGCACGAAAAATGATGCATGTTCGCCAAATTTCAAGACATTCGGACGGCACATTTCGACATAACGGGCGTCGGATGCCGGTTGAGAAATGAATGGCGAGTTCGTAAATAGTGAATGCCACTACATGCCACCATTGATACTTGATCGGATAGTATGGCCCACCCGATCAACAGATCTGCCCCATTTTTGGACCTTAATCCTAGCAGGGCATGTTAAACACAATGAACAGAGTGGATCGTACAACTACAAGTAGTAAAGTGGACTTCACACAAAATAACTCAATTCATTGAAACTTTCACAGCAAGCTACGTATATCATGCATGGGGTTTAACGGTGAGTGTTGGTTGCTATTGGACACACCGTACGACTTACTCGACTAACCAAATTGTCTTATATATGATCCCGTGTCCTAACATAGCAATACAAAAGTGGTGAATGGCATGGATTCTCTGAAAGATCATCACAGGTGGACCCCACCTATTTTGAACAGCAACGTGAAGAAACATTCAGAAACCGGAAGTGACTGTGGTTTCCACCACCATGTCCCTATAACATGTGGACCCAATCGTCTGGTAAATTCCAAGGACTATTTTAGCCGTTGACATTCAATTTCAGAACAATCTGACGATTAGATCGACGAGAATCCACCATTAGAGCTAGGAATTGACCCGTATGGCCCACCTGGACCTTGGATCTGCCCCACCTTTGGGAAAAGACTCTGAGTGGGCCCTCCAAGTAGGGTAGACGGGGTGGATCTATCACAAACATCATGGCAGACCCCACATAGCGGTGCACATGTGTACAACTGGTGTACACGCGAGGTGCACCAGACTGCCTGCACGGTCAGACGAGCTCTGACTCGTGTTTTTCCAAAAAAAAGGGAGAAAACTCTCCTTCTCTCCTCATTTGCAGCAGCCGACGGATGACGGTCCGTTTCCCTTGATCAGTGGCCCACCTTCACGGTCCATCTGGACAATCCAGACCGTCCATCGTGTCCAGGGATTGGGTCCCACCAAAACCCACCTCACCTCGTAGCTTGATATGTATGTGCGTGGGCACGATCCTTGCCGTAAGTGGGCTATACAAAACTAGATTTTCTAAAAATGGAAACTACCAGGTTGGCAATCCGCGTGAAGTGGAGACTCTCGATCTCAACCGTTCTTTTAGGACTACCCTAACTGTCCATTTTAAAACCACCTTGAAGTTTCTACCCACAGTAAAAAGAAAAACCACATGCGATTTGGTTTTGCCAGCCGGATCTGGAGACCGGTGCAAACCAGCTTAGCCCTGACCGTGTATTTTTCATCCAATGGTCTAGGAAGGACTAGGGTTCTCTATATAGGAGAGGATCGGATGGCAGCAGGAGGATCCCCTTTCCGTTTCTTGTGGCAGCCCGAAAATGGCCATTTTCTTCCTTCCCTTGAATCCTACCATGAATTGTGAAGTTGTATGTGAGATCAATGTTCTACCAAGTACCTATGGTCAAGACCAATACGACCTGGGGTTTGAATTACTTTTAGGGTTCTATTAGGGCTTCATACTAGGGCTTAATTATAGGCTTTAGATTCTAGGATTTGAATCCTAGATTATTATTAATAATATTATTATTATTATCATCGTACAATGTGCCAATTAATATTCATAATAGGAGTATCAACCCATCCATATTAATAATGACGGTCTATAAGTTTTGAATGTACCACCATTATCCAATGACTAATAACCCCTAGGTAATGATAATAGAACATTTATTAATGATAATATAACAAGGACTGATACTAATGATTTCGAAACAACCATTAATATTACTAATATACCCAATATTAGCTAACGTGACACTATTAATCATTTTGATGAAAATACATACCCTTAAGGATAATATTTAATAATGATAGAGTAAAACATTAATATTTAATAATAACAATCTTTATATGTAATATCTAACATCAGTACAGAAAATTTGCTAAAGGCCATACATTTCTAATATTAGAATTCCTAATAATGATAATTATGGTAATGCTTTAAAATGAGTCTAGTGTAGGTTTGAAGGGCCCCATGTATCAGATTATTATTTGGGTCAGCACTAGAGAGACCAGGCCCACCAGACTTTTGCCATAATAGGGCAGCCCAGTTGTTGGGTCTAATCTAAACCCAAGTGGGACCGACCCACTGCACCTTATGGTGAGGCCCACAGGATGGTGATTTCAGCCCAACTTGTAGATTTCTCCACCCCAGAATGTGGGTTATATTTGGGATGATTTCAGCCCTTGATTGAAGCCCATGCAAGGACCAGCTGCAGTCCCACTAATGGCCCAAGATAATGGTTGAGGCCCACCCCAGCCTGAGGCTGATCACGGCCCTGATTGTGGCCCACAGTATATATGGTGGGGCCCATGTGCGGCCCACTGTATCTTGTGGTGCGGCCCACTGAGATTTGGAACTCAGTGTGCAGCCCAACGGATATTCAGGGTGCGACCCACCTCATAAATGAGTGGTGGGCTGATGATCTAGCCCACCAGCAATGAGACCAGGTGCGGCCCACAGCCTTGTGTGGTGCGGCCCGCTGAGATTTGTCTCAGATGCAGCCCACCAGTGGTGTTACTTAGTGGAGAATCACGGCCCTGCTAGGAAGCCGTTACAGCTTGGGTTGAAGGTGGTTTCGGGCCATCCCCAGGGTACATTTGGAGGTCATCCACGGCCCGACCGAGAGCCATGTGGAGGGAGTTTTCTAGTCCAACAACGAGGCCTAGCTGAAGGTCTTTTTCAGCTCAGGTAACGGCCCAGCTGAGGCCTGACCAAGTGTGACTCACTGGGATGAACTTCTGACCTGGTAAAGGGCCTTCCGGATGCCTGGATGTGGGTCTGGGTCGTCCATTTGAAGGCTGCTGGAGCAGCGGAATTGTGGGTGGCGGCACTCGTCAGCTTTGTGCGATGCAACAGGCCTACTCTCCCTCCTCCTTTCTTCTTCCTCCTTTTATCTGCTCCTACTTCCTTCTTCTTTTCTGCTTCTGGGAAGTCCAGAAGTGGCTGGACTTGACTCAGGGACGGCCCAACTGACGGATTCAGTGACCACACAACCCATACGATTTCTGCTTCTCACCGAGGAAGGAGATGGAGCTTTAATAGCGGATTGGAAATGGGGACTTATTTCTTCTAACTGATGGTTGCAGATGGCGTGTATAGGCTCAGAGGAGCTCAAAGGATGGCTAGAGTGAAGCTCCAAGGATGTTTTCATGGTGGGTTCAAGGGAAGGAAGAAAATGGCCATTTTCAGGCTGCCACAAGAAACGGAAAGGGGATCCTACTGCTGCCGTTCGATCCTCTCCTATATAGAGAACCCTAGTCCTTCCTAGACCGTTGGATGAAAAATACACGGTCAGGGCTAAGCTGGTTTGCACCGGTCTCCAGATACGGCTGACAAAACCAAACCGCATGTGGTTTTTCTTTTTACTGTGGGTAGAAACTTCAAGGTGGTTTTGAAATGGACGGTTAGGGTAGTCCTAAAAGAACGGTTGAGATCGAGAGTCTCCACTTCACGCGGATTGCCAACCTAGCAGTTTCCATTTTTAAAAAATCTGGTTTTGTACAGCCCACTTACGGCAAGGATTGTGCCCACGCACGTACATATCAAGCTACGAGGTGAGGTGGGTTTTGGTGGGACCCAATCCCTGGACACGATGGAGGGTCTGGATTGTCCAGATGGACCATGAAGGTGGGCCACTGATCAAGGGAAACGGACCATCGTCCGTCGGCTGCTGCAAATGAGGAGAGAAGGAGAGTTTTCTCCTCTCCTTTTTGGAAAAACACGAGTCAGAGCTCGTCTGACCATGCAGGCAGTTTGGTGCACCTCGCGTGTACACCAGTTGTGCACGTGTGCACTGCTATGTGGGGTCCGCCATGATGTTTGTGATAGATCCACCCCGTCTACCCCACTTGCAGGGCCCAATCAGAGTCTTTTACCAAAGGCGGGGCAGATCCAAGGTCCAAGTGGGCCATACGGGTCAATTCCTAGCTCTAACGGTGGATTCTCGTCGATCTATTCGTCAGATTGTTCTAAAATTGAATGTCAACGGCTAAAATAGTCCCTGGAATTTACCAAACGATTGGGTCCACATGTTGTAGGGACATGATGGTGGAAACCACAGTCACTTCCGGTTTCTGAATGTTTCTTCACGTTGCTGTTCAAAATAGATGGGGTCCACCTGTGATGATCTTTCAAAGAATTCATGCCATTCACCACTTTTGTATTGCTATGTTAGGACACGGGATCATATATAAGACAACTTGGTTAGTCGAGTAAGTCGTACGGTGTGTCCAATAGCAACCAACACTCACTGTTAAACCCCATGCATGATATACGTAGCTTGCTGTGAAAGTTTCAATAAATTGAATTATTTTGTGTGAAGTCCACTTTACTACTTGTAGTTGTACGATCCGCTCTGTTCATTGTGTTTAACATGCCCTGCTAGGATTAAGGTCCAAAAATGGGGCAGATCTGTTGATCGGGTGGGCCATACTATCCGATCAAGTATCAATGGTGGTATGTACTGGCATTCATTATTTACGAACTGGTCATCCATTTCTCAACCGGCATTCGACGCCCGTTATGTCGAAATGTGCCGTCCGAATGTCTTGAAATTCGGCGAACATGCATCATTTTTCGTGCTCTTTCCTGTGATCCAGTTTGGGTCCCGATCTCTCGAGGATGAACAAGATGTTCTTTTAATGGCTAATATACTTCAAAATTCTAAAATAATATTTGTACACCTCTAATCAACAAGTTACCGGGCAGTTTGGACTTAGAACCTAAGATCTTCATGATGATCGGTTTACCATGATGTTCTTGTGGCCCGTTTGGCAGATTCAAATATAACTGGGGGTCAGATGACTAGCTAAAATAAGGAAACTTGATGGTTAGCACTCTTAATATGTATGTAGGTGGGTATACGGTCAGTTTCGTAAACGGATAATATATAAAGCGGGTTTCAAGAGGATTAGGGGTAAAGCATGTGTATCGTCGGATTAAAGTGTCTTATTCACACGTGTAGGTTTCTCATATTGTAATTCTAATGGTGGGTTAAGCATATTCATATGGTGTGAACAAGATGAACAGATCAGAATCTTGGTCTGATAAGTGTACGGACGGATGTAGGGATCAAGTAGCTAAATTAATGTGATCTAAGGGCTGAAATTTGACGTGTACGGTTAATTTATGATAACTAGGTCTGGTATAAAGTTTCACACAAAACGGATCATGAGAACCTTGTGAGTTGGAATTCAGGGTATAGGTTGATGGCATTTTCGTAATTATTGCTGATCTAAGAGTTTTGTGAAATCTAATAGTTCTAGATGATTATATGTCATTTTCTTAACAATTCTTACAAAAGGACTTATATTTAAATCATTATAAATAAAGACTTATTCATTGATTTATTTAAAGGAAGGTACATATATCGAACTAAATGAGCAATGGTCGGACGACTTGATTTATGGATGAATATCATTCATAATCAGTTAGATTCATGTTGGAGGATGGATGTAGGGTTAGGTTGACTAGATTGGTACCGTACACGTATATATAATAGGTTAAATTTATGGTAATACTCGAGGACTTTCAATACTCGGGTATTGAAAAGTTTGGGGTGTTACAATTATGGCTCGTAGATCGAGAGTCCAATACACTTGTAAAAGAAGCAACTTGTAATCATTACATTTTCACATTATAAAACCACCATTTTTATGGTGATTTTTGGGTGAAACAATGTAGCAAAATCATCATTACAGTCAAATGTAAATGATGTCACGGCACAATTACAGGAGTAAATAATCATTTTGCCCATTTACAGCTATTTACCCTTGTAATTGGAAAACCGAACAGGCCCTAAAGATTTAGCAAAAAGTTTTCTAGATTTACTTTTTATTATTTTTAGGCCATTACAAATTGGCCAAATCTTTATGGGTAGAGTAGCTGCTATCTTAGATAGATTAGATTAATTTTAAATCAATCTACTAATTAGAAAAAAAAAATTATAAAAAATTCATAGGGATTTTAGGACATGTCTTTTAGAAGTAAACAAATAACATTGTGACATGTACTAACCTGATCTGCAACATCGTACATGCAAATATACTTGCTACTCCCACCAGCTAAAATGTAACTTCCGTCAGCAGAATAGCATAAGGTTGTAAAATACTTCCCAGAACTTGAATTAGCAGCTGATCTTCGATCAGTCATGAGGCGCCCACCAGCAATGTCCCTTCGACCCTCAATTGTGTGCATTAACAGGCCATCAATAGGATCCCAGAAGTGAATTTGACCATCTAATGTACTGGAAGCTAACTGCTTTCCATCCGGACGATAGACCACTGTAAGAACATCATGATTATGTGGAAATGTTTCAACAGCACCTTTTCCTTCGAAAACATCCCACAGCCGAACAGTTTTGTCCCATGATGATGAAGTTAAAATTGCCTGTGTAAAACAAAACATGTTATTAAACTTCACTATGAACTAAGTCTTATAAAACTAAGGGCATGTTTGGACACCTGGAATCCAAAGCAAAAGAAAGTCAAAAACAATGATTATCCAATGATGATTTCCATGAGAATTATTGAAAAATGGATTCCAATTTGAGTTCTTGTTTGGGTAGCAAGTGGAAATCTCATATTTCTCTTACAATAGTCACCTAGTTTCTTGTGCCAAGAATTCAAATTATGGAAAAGTATTGATTGCTTGGTGGAATCAACCCTTGGCTATCCAAACAACAAAAGTTGTCACATCAAAAGAAAATCGTTTTCCTTTTCGGCCGTTTGGCATGGAATCCATGGTTTCTAAATATGGCATCAAAGAAACATAGTTTACGCTCCCCCAGGAAGTAACAGCATTGCTTTAAAACTGAAATGTAGCACCCTTAACAATATATGAATAAAAACAGCCAATTGAAAGAAAAAGACAACATTTCTGACCAGAATTTCTGAACAGAATCAATATTTATCTCAAAATACCAGAGAATAACAACATATAAGACAATTTTACTAATCAGAATAAATCCAAGCATAGGTCAACTTACATTTGTAGGTGAAAACATCAACCCATGAACAGGCCCTTCATGACCACTAAGAACATCCAACAAGCGACCGGTCTTCATTGACCACACAAAAATCTGAAAATCAGTATTAATATAAGCATTGTCAGGGAAATGATCATAGTGATGGAATGGTAGAAAATACATAGGAAAGAATATACATACCTCAAAAGAGTCCAGGGTACCGGCACAAATTACTTCACCACTCTGATCCGATGCCAAAGAAACAAATTGTCTAGAAGTAGGAGTGGTAAATGTCCTAAAATTTCGATAGCGAAACAAGTCCCAAGCACGAACTGTGCCATCCAAAGATGCACTCAGTAGACAATGGTTACCAGCCATAAAATGGAGTGCAGTGACTGCATTAGTGTGTTCAGAGAATGTGACAAAACAGAACCCTGATGAAACTGTCCAGACCTGTCACAAGTAACCATTAAAAGTTACAACTCATACTCAACAATATAATCTAGAATAAAAGAATGGAGTAGAAGTCCATAATAGATGGTGTAAAGCACATGGAACAGAAGTACAATCGCATTGCCAAAGTGAGAACCAAAAACAGAAGCTCATGGAAAATGAATATGCATGAACAAGATTGTGGAAACATGACCATAAGAAAATTAACTCGAAATAGCAACCCTAAATGGAGTATACTGCAACTATAATGCAAATTTGTATATAAAATATACATTGCAAGGCATAGATAGAAGAGAAACAGAACTGGAAGAGGAGATTAGAAACCCCAATTGATGAGGACTCTCCAAACTCAGTTCTTTATCCAATCAGCAACATCATCTCACTAGCTTCATGAACATGAAATGAGCCCAAGGCCCCAAGGGGACCACAAAGAGCAAGAATCTTCCAAGGTACATAAAGCCCTCACCTCACACCAACCCATCTAATGACACCAAAAGGATCTCCTTCTATACAAGAGGGCAAGGAAAAAAAAAATTAAGAGATAGTACTGCCATCCAGCAACACCTATGCCTATGCAACACTAGGGGCTGTTTTGGGGTGGTTGGTGCAGGGATTTGTGAAATCCCATGAATTTCAAATCTCCCCTGTTTTATTTTTTGTGGGGATTTGCCAAACCATGGATTTTATCTCAAATCCGAACCTACATAAATCCACGGATTTGGGGCAAATCCAAATTCCAAAAATAAAAATAAAATAAAGACCTGGAAAATCTTCAAAATGAGACTCTTTTGAAAGCAAAAATAATAATAATAATGATTCTTTTCTAAAATGCCTCTAGGGCTGAAATAAATGCTCCCCAAATCCCTGGATTTGTAGTTCGGCTCCCAAACAGTGGACTTTGGAATTTGTCAAATCCAAATCCAATTCGAATCTATGAATTTGACAAGTTCATGGATTTATCAAACTCTCATTTTATTGATCCCAAACAGGGCCTTAGTGTCCTTATACCCAAGTGGCTATGTAAACGTAACTCCTAGTCCTAGTGGTAGACAATCAACTATTGTTGAGTCCCAATAGACCAAATTGCCTGAAGAGATATCATTGGCATTTAAGAACCCCTTCAGAGTGGCAGCATCCATCTTTCAATTATCTTTGTACAGTTGCTATCCATATTGTCCTTGGGCACTGAAACCAATATATTACTTGATCTGCCGATTAATTCCATTTGTAGCATTGATTCACCTCTAAAATCTAAAAAATTTCATTCCTTCCACAAGCACCAAGTTTATTGCATCCAGAAACAACACTTCGAACATATCACTGTTGGGTGAATTTTCACTGCAATATTAAGGCATGTAGAGATAGAGTCAAGGTTGTAAACAACAGTATCGGTCACCATATCGGCCAGGCCTAAAAACAATATGATACAAGGTATATCGGAGTATATGAGACCCATATTGGCTGAAATATTTTCCCAATTTTTTTCCAAAATTATCAAGAAAATAGGAAAATGTAAAACACCATGATCTATCTTTTTTAACATTTAATCAATGGTATATTAGACCATTCTTTGATGCAAATGATGTCCCTCGGCTTGACCTGCTGAAAGTCAACTAATTAGGCCATAATCGAACACAAATCAAGCTACTTTTATGGATTAGGGCCCATTATATTGAAATGCAACAAAAAGATCATGAAAAAAAAAAATTTGATAATTTTCCCATTCAATTTTTTTTCCAAAATGGCTCATTCTCCTACCATTCATCAAATATCACTCAAATCTTGCGGTTTGATCCCCAAAATAAGCCCAGATCTAGTTTAAAATGTCTTTTTAAGCTTCTTCCATGGTTGAAATGAAGAAGCAAGTGAAGAAACTCAAGAAAATTTGAAAAAAAAAAAAAATTTGAAATGGCCCTTTATGGTTGTATCGATAAGTATTGGTCCCATATTAGTGGCGATACCGGTGCATCGGCCATATAGGTTGATACAGGGTGTATTAACGTGCATCAGCTAATACGGATTGATTGGACCTTTTTTTGTGAAAGACCAATTAACCCCCATATTACGTAACAAGGTTGGCCGATGGTTGCAATAAGGCTAAAATGGCCATATTGTAACTGATTTCCAAAACCATGGGTAGAGTATACAACATTGAAGTCTTACTTAAAATGGGGAAATGTGCATTGCTTATCAACTTAAGAAGGATCTCCACATGATCTTTATTGACTGAGAGAAAGCACAGGGCTACTCAAGAGATAATATGGTGGTTGTCATGAAAAGGAATCTCAAGAGGATATTGATGTAATTATGAATAATGTATGAGGGAGCATAATGAGGAAGCATAACAAATGTGAGGACTACTAAGAGAGAAGTGAGTTTCCAATTATTATAGGCTTACTCCAAGGGTTGGCATTGAGCCTATATCTTTTTGCATTGGTGGATGAGTTAGCAAGGCATTTACGGGATGGGTTCCCGTTATATGTTGTTTGCAGATGACATAGTTTCAATTGATTAGATGGAGCAACCTGGTCATCAAATCAATGAGATATCGACACCAAATTGCAAAAAAAAAAAAAAAAAAGTGACAAGAATTACACTCACAAGAATATTAGAGTAGAGGGGGAGATAACTTTATTGATACTAAACTTCTTCTCTTACAATACTTTAAGAAAAATTCACAATTAGAAAATATTGGAATTAACTAACTCCTACACCATCTCTCCTTTTTTATAAACCCTAAATGAATCTTTAATGAAAATCCCTCAGCTACGAGATTGATTTCAAATCAATCATAATTTATTCAAACCAGTCTAATTTACCTAAAATGGAAAAGCCTAATAATAGTAATAGCAAACATAGAAAGTATTCCTCATACATCTCTAAATAAGTCTCATATCTTCAATCATATCCCCTTCATATCTTCAATCACATTCCCTTCATATCTTCAATCACATCTTTAAATAAGCCCCCATATCTCCCAAAATAGTAAATTGCAATCCTTGATTTAGGCTCCCAAATTTATAAATAAAAAGTCCAAAAATCAGCACCCGTTGGACCCTACGATGAACTATGGGCCTACATTATTGTCAGGCCCTATAGCAGGCTTAGGTGGGCTTAAGTAGGCCTTGGGCCTAAGTGTGTCATGGGCTGCATCAATTATCCCCAGCTTTGAAAGAACTCTTCCTCGAAATGGAAACCAACCTCAACCTTTGGATTACGATGAATCAAGTTCTTCTTTGGTGGAAGTTGATGACACAACCCTAAGCGTTGACTCGGCATGACCTTTGTTGGAGTCCACTATAGATGGTGTCTTTTTTGCCTGCACTTCTGTGGGCGCCAACTTGTTTGTTGTAACTTTAAAGTTCTTCGTCGATCCTGAGACATTTGCCCCATTTTTCATACAGTAGTCATCTTTTGAAAAGGTGTTTGAAATTGAGTATTGAGACCTACTTGCATGTCTATCAATGTGACTGTCACCATCATTGGATCCATCAACTGATCCATTAGTGAATTCAAATGTAGGTCCCAACGTTAACGCATCGATCACTTCAGATGTCAACTTTTCCTTTGACTTCGTGTATCGCTTCATAGTTTCACAAATTTCTACTTTAATTCCGAGATCTCTGTCATGTTCCAACAATCAAAGGATTTGACCATCGGTATCTTCATAAGCCAGGGCCACCCGTTGTTGGTTAGGACTTTGATAAAGACTTTCCCCTATGTGTCCACATGCTCCAACTTCGGTCTTCGGATTCCCTCCATGCTGGAGCTCCCCCACTTGGTTAGTGAGGTTGCCTACCGCATGCATGAGTTGATCTACCCACTCCACAAGTGTACAGATCAATTAAACTACTTGCGTGAAGCCGTGAACTCTTCCTATGCCATCCCTTCTAATGCCATTAGGAGATGATGTAGAGTCAAAAAATCCCCACAAATGGTCCGCTCTAATACCAAAATGGTGCAACCCGGTTATCGAATCAATGAGATATCGACACCAAATCGCAAAAAGGTGACAAGAATTACATTCACAAGAATATTACAATAGAGAGGTAGAGAACTTTATCAATATTAAACTTCTTCTCTTACAATACTTTAAGAAAAACTCACAATTAGCAAACATTGGAATTAACTAACTCCTACATCATCTCTCCTTTTATAGACCCTCAATGACTCTTTATTGAAAATCCCCCAGCTACGAGATTAATTTCAAATCAATCATAATTTATTTCAAACCAATCTAATCTGCCTAAGATGGAAAAAGCCTAAAAACAGTAAAAGCGAACGTAGAAAGTAATCTGAGTACATCTCTAAATCAGTCCCATATCTTCAATCACACTCCCTTCATATCTTCAATCACATATTTAAATCAGTCCTTATATCTCCCAAAAACAGAAAATTGCAATCCTTTATATAAGCCCCCAAATCTATAAATAAACAGTCCAAAAATCAGCAAATGTTGGGCCCTATAATGGGCTATGGGCCTACATCATTACCAGGCCCTATGGTAGGCCTGGGTGTGTCGTGGGTCTACATCATTAGACATGGGCGGGGGTAAAGACAAAGCTAGAACTATGAGGGATGCTTTAGTATCTAAATCTTTTCAACTCAAAGGGACTAAAACAGAGTGTGCAGTGCACTTTTCGTAACAATAGGAGTGGAAATTAGGAATTTGTTAGGATTGCTGACCAAGAATGATATAGGACGTGCCACAGATAGAGCTGGGCATCAAGTCGAGTCGGATCGAGTTAGGGCTGACCCGACTCGACTTGGTTTTGAAATAGACTTGACCCGAACTCGACTCGACTCAATACCGAGTCCAGCATTCCTAACCCATTCCAAGTCCAGATCTGGCCTAAACTAACTTGGACCAAGTCCGACCTGGTCACGGGTACCAAGTCGGGTCGAGTCAACACCGAATCGGGTCAGGTGCGGTGGGTATCTGCGAGCTAAATGAAACGTCAAATATGGGTGTATGCCATGCTGCAACCTACTACCTTAACATCTCCCATCGGATCTACAACCATCAGCTTCATCTGTGTTTTGCGCAAGAAAAATCCATTTTGATCACAGCACAATCATCTTCTTTGGGCCCGAATGTTCTACAACCATCAGCCTCATCTTCTTTGGGCCCGACTGTAAGACCCATTTACTACCATTCTTCCCACATTTGCATCTTTCCACCTGTCTATCGCCAAATCTGTCATATCCCCTTGCAGAATCCATCTCCAGCAAATGCTCTTCCACAAATCTCATATTACTCGAACCATTACATTTAGGTTTTTTTATATGTACGAGTCAGGTTTCGAATCGGGTCGAGTCAGTACCGAGTCAAATTTCAGGTCGAGTCGAGTTATTGGGTGACCCGAACCCGACTCTATTTAAGTTTGGATCGGACAAAGTTTACTCGGTTCAGATCGACTCACACACTTGGTTTGGGTCGAGTCGGATCTGAACGAGTCAAACAAGTCGAGTCTGCCAAGTCAAGTCGTCCCGTGCCCAGCTCTAGCCACAAATGCGCATTCTTGGCACGGCTAGACCAAAAGAAGCACAAACTTAAGCGGAAGTAATCTATCAAAACTGGACCTAGTCTTACGTAGGGCATGACATAACTGGGTTTCAGACGTGTCCAGCTCGAAGAGATTCATTCTAGATATGGAGAAATTCCCATTTGTAGTGTTAACTGTAAAACAGTCGTAACTTTTGATCCGAGCACCATCACAAAACGCACAACCTATCAATCCTTATGTAACAGTGGTTCCAAGGTAACCAACCTACATAGCAGGTCGCGAACGTCCGTTTCGCAATAAATGCTCGTCTCCAAGGTCAAAATCAAGATTTTAGGAAAATTTTATTATTTAAAAAAAATATATATCATTTTCATCATATCTCTTTATTCTTACAGTTTTAGGATTTTCATTTTATTTTTATTTTTTTAGAAATTACTTGTAATAATGCCAAAAATGCTCCAGTAAGATTTATTTGACATTTCTAATTTTGGCCAAATTAGTTTTTTGGGAGATTTTTTGCTATTTTTGGTAATTTAGAATTAGGGTTGGAGTTTTCTTTATTAGCGATGTAATCAAGAAATCATACACACATTATGCAATAAATATTTGAGTTTTCTCTCTTATTATATCTTGTGGATTCAAGAACTGCCTTGTGGATTCAAGATTTTCACTACTTGAGGAAGACAGTGATCTTCTTCCCATTGTTTCACGCTCTTCTCTACACCGATTAGTATCAGAGAGAGGCTTCTCCTCGATGTGATCGAGCAACAAGCACGTGGACGGTGCGCTAGGGGACAATCCTATGACAACAGTGGTGTTTGAAGCTTTCTAACGAGAGAATCTCCAAACCATACAAGGGCTACAAGCAACGATCGACCATTTAACGAGGCCCTTGAGACAGACCCGTGTTTGTAATAATGAACAACCTAAGATCGACTATGAGGCTTGCGATCATTATGTTTGTGGTGCGATACCGATGATGAATTGCAAGCCACCACCCAATAATGGTGAATCGCAAGCTACTACTCTAATCGTGAGGAAGCTATTGTACACGCCGAAGGAAAAAATTGATCCGCAACAGCACAACATCTTTCGAAAAAAGTGCATTGTAATCATAGATAGCAAGAGCGGTGAAAATATCGTATCGAAGACTATGGTGGAAAAACTGCAACTGAAAACAGAAAAGCACATCTCTCTGTACACGATTAAATGGATTAAGAAGGTCAACGAAACAAATGTAACCAAACGATGTCATAATTCCCTTCTCCATTAGTAAATATTATAAGGACGAAGTAATATGTGACATGGTTGATATGTAAGCTTGTCACATGTTGCTTGGCCAACTATAGCAGTACAATATTGATGCCACGAATAGAGGCCAAGATAACAAATTTGTTTTTTGTTAGAGATGACAGAAAAATATCATCACCCCTATGAGAACGGAGAACTAACCCAAGGTTTTTAAAGTGGATGGGCGGTCTCTCCTAACTGTACGGGATTTCAATAAAGAATCTGAGTCGTCGAAGGAGATCAATGCATCGGGAGAAAGAAGTAGAACCCACAAACATTCTAAAGAATTTACAGGAGTCTACTACCAAGTATAAGAAAAATGCTAATGAACATCGGCGCCAAAATGTGTTTGAAGTAGGTGATAACGTACTAGTTTACCTACGCAATGAGAGGTTTCTGACTGGGACATAATAAGCCAAGAAATTAGAAGATCAACCTTATTTCAATACTTAGGAAAATCAATGATGATGCCTATGTCACTGATCTTCCCAGGGGCATGAAGATCTCACGGACTTTCAATCTGGCAAACCTATATGAGTATCATGAGTCGAATCCATTGAATAACTCGAGGACGATTTCTTCCCAAGTTGATGGGACTTATGTAGGAAGTGTCAAAGATGCATTCTTCACACGATTGGACCAAAAAAAAGCCAAAATGAAAGCAAAAGTAATCTGTCAGAACTAGACCCAGTCCTATGTAGGGCATGACGTAACTAGGTTTCAAGCATGTCCGATTCGAAGAGATTCATTCCGGATATGGAGAAATTGTCATTTGAAGTGTTAACTGTAAAATAGTCATAACTTTTGATACGAGCATCATCACGAAACACACAACCTATCAATCTTTATGTAACAATGGTTCCAGGGTTAGCCGACCTATATATCAAGTCGCGGACGTTTGTTTCACAATAAATGCTCTTCATGAGGGTCAAAATTAGGATTTTAGAAAAAATTTACTGTTTTTAGAAATGTTTATTTTCATCTTATCTCTTTATTCTTGCAGATTTAGGATTTTCGTCTTTCTTAGAAATTGCTTGTAACAATATCAAGAATGCTCCGGTAAGGTTTATTTGAAGTTTCTAGTGGCAAATTTAGTCTTTTAGGAGATTTTTTACTATTTTGGGTAATTTCAAATTAGGGTTCAGGTTTTCTTTATTAGTGGTGTAACTGTAGAATCATAAACACATTACGCAATAAAATATGAGTTTTTTGTCTTATGATTTCTTGTGGATTCAAGAACTACCTTGTGAATTGAAGGTTTTGACTGCTTGAGGAAGATAATGATCTTTCTCATTATTGTTTCCCGCTCTTCCCTGCATCAAATAAATATCCCAAATTGACCTTTTTCGATATCTTGGGTCAATAATTGATGTGAACGTAGAGATTAAGAAGGATGTTGCTCACATAATTAAAGTCAGGTTGATGATTCTATATCGCCACGTACTAGTCAAACTGAAGGGGACATTTTATAGGATAGCTATAAGACTAGCCATGCTTTATGAGATAGAATGTTTGGTAGTTAAGGAAAACGTGTTCATAGGATAAGTGTAGCTGAACGAGGATGTAGAGATGAATGAGTGGCAAGACAAGGAAGTATAGAATGAGAAATGAATGCATTTGAGAGATGAACTTGGGAGTAGCACCAATAGGTAATAAGATGAGGGAAAGTACACTAGGATAGTTCGGCCATGTGCAATAGAGACCAAGAACTACAGCATTAAGAAATAAGAATAAGTTGGTTCAAGTTGAAGGCTCTAAAAGGGCAAGGGGAAGACCCAAAAAGACACTGGTGGAGGTAATAAGTATATATTTAATGACCTTGGTTTAGGATGTAGTCCTCGATAGAGTGAAATGGCATAACTGGTTTCATGTAGCCAACCCCAATAAGTTGGAATAAGGATTAGATGATGGTGGCAGAGGAAATATGCAGTGCTCTGCCAAAAAAAAAAATTTGATTTTTCGTTTGTGCCGACATTATGTACAGGTGGAACACACCACTGTGATCCATGCCATTCATATGGCAGGCCAGACCACGGATGGAGAATGCTGCAAAGAAGTAATAAATAAATAAATCCGACAAACCTAGCCATTTAATTTTCTACCTGCAAATGGATGGTCAAACATATATATAGCACATGGTCCATGTGTAACAGGAATAACGCCACTGCTTGGATGACAGGGAAGAGTTTCTGGGCCACACCCATCAAAACAACAGTAGGTCTACCCCACGAACAATCTGTGCCCCCGAAAAGTGGGCCTCAGTGCTTCAAATTGCTCGCCCAAATCAGAATACCAAAACACAATTAATTGGGATCGAGCATTAGTTGTAAATGCATTTCAGCATCGTACTGGAAGAAGAAATGTAGCCACAGAGAATATCAATCAGACAATTACCTTTATCTTATTATCATCAGCTCCGGTAGCCAAGAGCTGAGAATCAGGCGAATATGCAATACAGTTCACATCAAAGTAATGCCCCTGCTGTTTCAGAATATAACTCTCTGACCGCCACTCCCACACAAGCAGTTGCCCCAGCTTTGCACACCCAAACGTCAACCAATTCCCCAACCCATTAAAAACCGCGGTCGTAATCTTCTCCCTTGATATAGAAAGCATGTGAATACAGACAAAATCCGGCATCTGGTACAGCCCAAAAACCCCATTCGAGAACCCCACAACCACCATATCAAGACCACGATGATAATCACAAGCCGTCAGTTTCGCAGAGGCCTGCATGAAAAAGTCCTTCCGCAACAGTTCCCATTTCCCCCTATGCAATGCGAATTCCCAGACTCCTTCATCCAAATTACCATCATTGCCCTCAGAACTCTTCTTCCTCTTTCTACCATTGCTAACAATATCCACGTTTTCATCGTGCATCTGCTCTGGCGTGCCCGGAGAAAGAGGGTCCGAAATCTGCCTATCAGAAGCATCAAAATTACATTCGTTGCCATTGAAATTCCAGGTGAAGATTGCACCATCGCGCGAAATAGTGTAGACTCTACAGACCCGATCGGGGTTCTTCTTCTCCATGGAGAAAAAGGCGCCCACGACGAACTCCCGGTGCCCTAGGAACAAGAACGGCTTCCTAAAAGTCTTCAATTTCTTCAAACAAAACAATCTAACCGTCAGATCCTTCGACCCAGCAAGGATGTACTCCGAGTCCGGGGCCCAGTCAAGGGCCGTGATCGGACCATCACAGTCGGCAAACGTGCGGACGAGCTGGAAAGGGAAGAACTCCTTCCTGAAGCCAGGGGAGCGCCAGATCTGTACGAGCTTGCCGACGCCGACGGCAATGAGGGAGCCATCGGGGCTGAACTTGAGGGAGGAGACAGGATGCTTGAAGGTGAGGCGATGGAGGACGATCCGACGGCGGAGATTGATGAGGAGGCATCGACGGTTGTCGTCGACAGAGAGGAGGAAGGTGCCGTCGGGGGAGACGGCGATGCGGGAGATGTTGGAGGAAGACTCGCAGGGTAGGGTTTGGGATTGGGATTTGGTGAGGTCGGTGACGGAGATACGATTGCCAACGGGGGAGAGAAGGAGGGTATTTTCGGAAATGAGAGCATTCCCGCCTCTGTAGGGAGCCCCTAGAAGGTTCTGGAAGCGGAAGTTCATGGCCTTTTGGTTTTTCTTCTCCTGGGTTTTTTTTTTTTTTTCCTCTAGGGTTTCTACAGAGAGAGGAGACAGCTCTAAAACCCTACAGGCGGTTGAAGAAGGTCGTTCTAAAACCCTAAAATGCAGGATATCGCGAGATGAACTTTGGCGCGAGTCCCGATATTTTGTAGTGATTTTGACGAGAATGAGGCCGGATCTAATAAAAAGGCGCGTTTGGATGGTATGTTACTTGAGAAAAGTTACTTAATGCCGTAAGTAGTTTATCTTAATTTTTTGCTTGTTAAACTGAAGTGAGCAAGTAACTTTAAAGTGAGTAAGTAACTTTAAATTTAAAAAAATTACTCATCTACTGCTGTAAGCAGAAAAGGTAAATTGTTTGGTGTTATCCAAACCGCCCAAACAGTTCCAACATAAGTTTAATAAACAAATCAAAGCTTGGAGCCTATCATTGTCTTTTATTAAAATCTACTCCGTCCATCATGTGATCCACCTACTTTTGTCATTCTTTACCAAATCTCATATTAGGAAAGATGTTGACAAAAGGTGACAAAAGGTAACATCGTTCCTAATACCTGTAAAATGACGGTTGTGGCACAAATGAGTTTTACAACGGCCTGATATTTTGGATTTCCATTCATCTTTGCCGGATTCATCGTCTTGATGGATTATGATGGATTAGATGGCACCCATATATGATCTTAGAGGTTTTCCATGGTTGGCATCCCAGCCAGGATTCTGTTATCCAGACCATGTTTGGCACCGTACCTGTAAGATTCAGTAGTTGGAAACTCAGGCATCTCAGCCATGATTCTGTAATCCAGACCACGTTTGGCACTGTAGCTGTAAGTGTCAGTAGTTGGAAACTCTTAACCTTTGAATATGGGACGCGGATTCGGTGGATCTCTCTACCCTGCTTGTGGGACCCACCTTGATGCATGTGTTGTATCTTCATATTATCCATCCTTTTCGAGAAATTATATTAGGAGATGGCCTCAGAATACCCGCCATGAAATGGTGGTGATTAAACATACAACTTCACAGGACACTCTGTGATGTTTATTTTCCAACTTGTTCACAATGTCACATTGAGGTAAGGTTAAATACAAACATCAACTCGATCCTTTTTGTAGCTCATATGAAATTTTTAAACGTTAATCATTATTGTTTCCAATGATGTGGTCCACCTAATATTTGGATATGCTTCATTTTTAGGTACGTACCTTGAAATTAGCTGAAAAATTAATAGATGAATGGTGTGAATATACAACATATATATATATATATATAAAAGTTGGCCCTGCAGTCCAATATTCACCGCATATTTGAATATGCAAGCATGGCCTTGGTGGATCTGTCGTATCCGTCTAGACCCCCAGCTGCAGGGCCCACCTTAATATATGTGACTACATCTACACCATTCATCTATATTAATTACTCATTTTAAGGCATGATCTAAAAAATAAAGCAAATTCATATCTTAGATGAACCATGGCACAAGAAATAGTAGTAATTGGCTATTAAATACTTTGTGTGGGCCACAAAAGCTTTAGCTCAAGATTATATTTATGTGGTCTCTTCATATAGATCTCTATGACCTTATCAATATGTTGGAAGGCAAATAAACATTCCTGAACTCCATGAAGTTTTTAATGGTTGGCATTCAATCACGACTGTTTCTTGTAGTGTGCTCCACCTAAGAATTAGGCATACTTCATTTTTGAGATAATACCTGAAATGCACTTTGAAAATGGTTGAATGATGTAGATTTAAGGCACATATATCACTACGAGCCCCACAGTCAAGGGTCCCACCCACCTTGGTGCATTGAGGGTCTCACCTAATCGGCTCCCGAATATGTGGACAGTAGTCTAAATTCTCCAAAAAGGTCTCAATATGGGCACCTAAGGTCTTCCTGTCATGGGCATATATTAAGAGAATTCTCCATCCACGGTTGGACCGAACAGAGGAGTGGCCTGTATTACTAAAATCAGGGCTCCACTCGACAGAATGAAGAACAGTGCATACGTGGAAGAGGCTGGCACTTACAATACAATCTTCTGTATAGACACAGTAAAACTTAAAATATCACCGAGCCGCGAGTTTTTCTAAAAAACGACTGAGATGGAAACCGCTCAACGACATTATAGCATTGTAAACAACCTCACTTGACACATAACAAAGAGCTACACGTGTAGCAGTCCAGTGGGTAAATTGCATTTCACGGATGATATAATCCTATCATCATAGCTGCACGTTTGCAAGATGAATGTTAAGAAATTCCTTAATCATTGTTTTCCGCACTTGTGGCCCACTTCCTAATCATTTTGCATATGTAATGGTGCATGGAGTGTCACCTGCTGAACAGTTAGGGCTGTGCCCAGACTGCTTGGGTCCAGTACTACTGGTATGGGTACTAGATTTGAAGCCTTGGACCCAAAACCAATCAAGATTAGTTACCCATCTGGTCTCACGACAAGCAGTTATTGAGTAACTCAGTACGCCAAGTGCACTGAGTAAACTCCGTGGGGCCATCTGATTTATGTTTTTCATCCGTTGTATGTTCATTTTACAATATAATTTTAGGGCATAAGCCCAAAATCAAAGCATTTCCAAATGTTTGAGTGGACCACACCACACGAAACAATGTTAATTGAACGCCTACCATTGAAAACTCCATGGGACCACAAAAGTTTTGGCTCAAGCTGATATTTGTGTTTTCCCTTTGTGGCTTTGTCCTTGTCTGCGTGATCTTATGAATACAAACAATGGATGACAAATAATCATCATCGTGGGCCTTAAAATGGTTTCAATTGTAAATATCGTTATTATGGTTGTTTTCTACTATGTGATTCACTTGAGCTTCAAATATGCTTTTATTTTGGTCTCATGCTCTAAAATGAAGCATATCGAGATACTCTCCATAGGCAATATACTTCTAGTCACATTTCCTTTAAGTTGTGCCAAGTTTCATTTTGTTCCAGGTATTGTCAATAGTTCAAATTTAGAAATTAAAGTTTATTATCAAAGTGTTGGATTTTTAAATGTATTTGATTTTGAGTGGATAGCTTGTTTATGACCGGTCCTATGGTTTACACAGTTAAATTTGAGTTTTTATGTTTCAAGACTTATTTTTTAATGTGTTGTGCAGGTGTTTTGAATTTTACTCATTCATGGAGATGTAGTAGGGCTTTGTCTGTCTAACCGAACCGGATGTCAATTCGACTAAAAGAGCACATGTTTTCTTATGAGCGTAACAGGACCTTTTCAATCCGACTAAAGGTCATTGTCGGTCTAACCGACAGATAAGTTCGGTCTGACCGATAAGTTTTGCAGTTTTTGCATAAATCAGGTTTTTTAAGTTTGATTTCGATTAAAGTTTAATTATGATCGGTGTTTTCTTTCATAGGGCAGTGGTTTTGTAGGTTAAGAAGGTTTTTTACACTTGTAAGGGTTGAAAATAGATTTTTCTCTAAGGGTTAGGGCTCTCCTAAGGTGTGTATTGTAATGAGAGATTGTGTTGTTTTTGTAATCAGAAAATGTGATTAGTGTGACTTTAAGGTTTCAATTATAATAAACATCTCTTTCACTTTGTATTGTAGTTTTTTTTTTTTCTCACAAGGATTTTTCATATAAAATTATGTATTCATGATTGCTTGTTTAGTTGTTTTCTATTTTGATTGTTTTATCTTCATTAAACGTGATTCCGCAAAGTGCATGATTGACAGTGGTATTAGATTCGAATTTTTAATATATATGATTGACTCGAGTTTATTATAGAGATGTGATTTTATTGACAGAAAGTGATTTTCTATTTTTTCATGTTTCTTCTTATATTTGTAATGAGATTTCTAATTCCCTTTTATAAACGCTCAATCCATTATCCTAATGGTCTAATCATTCACTCTCTAAGATGAAATGATCCTTTTCATTTGAAAATTGTTAATTTCCTTCTTAATCTGAACTTCTAATTATTCAAAATGGTTTTTAAAAATAAATAATATTAATATTCATACAAAATGAAAAATTAATTAAAAGCTTGATTAATAAGATGATGTGGGGATTACCCAAGATCTTTACCACGAACAACTAGGATAAGAGGGCCTCATTGCCATTGATCCAACATGGCATAATAACCAAATATGCCATAAAGTTTTATTCTTACTATTTCATGACTTAATTGTTATGTATATATTCTTATCACCAAGTTTCTCATTCTCTCTTAGATATATAAATTAAGATTCACTTTGTATTTTCAAAATTTACTAGCTTAGGCATCCATAAGACCCACAGGGCTTACAAGCTTTGTAATATAATTCCATACTTGCATCTTTTGTCAATGTATTGGAATCACACAACCTAAAAGCAAGTAACCATAGATACTTTTCTGTTCTTATTAATATCATGTATATAATTATGTTGTGTTTTAATGTGTCTATTTTTTGAGCTATTAGCTCCACTTTGTATTAATCTATTATGAATTGTTTATCACAATAAATATAAACTAACTTGTTAATTATATCCAAATCCATGTCCTTTTATGAAGTGTTTTATCCAAGTGACAAAAATAGAAGTTGTAGTATTAGCAATAAACTCATCCTCCTAAATATATCCAACAACACATCCATGTTTCTTATTAAAACAAGAAACAATTAGACCTCTAGAAAGAAAACATGACATGAGATGAACTTGTTACTATCAATCTCCACCAAAATTTTCACTTGCATAATCTCAAGACCTTAAGCTTATTTGCTTGAAAACACAACTTCAATGCATTTTTTCTTTTATGTCTACACGTCTTTTTCATGCATGTTAGTGATTTACACTAAAGATAATTTTGTTCCTTAATAACAAGGTCCACCACATACTTAAGATCCATCCTTATACACACATATAACATACATCAAGTTGTCCACTGCTTAAACATAGGGAACATCTAATCTTTTCTATCTTTTAGATAACTATTTATAAATAATTTAAATCCATTTTATATTGAAGTGGATACTGATTCACAAATTTCATTTTAAACCTTTTGTAGTATCACTCTTTACCCGAACACAACATCTAAGAATAGATAATGCAATCAATGGCATGATATATAGTTAGGCGTTTTTAATAGAATAATATGGATCCTTTATTTCTGACCAGTTAATAGTGTAACTTGGATGATGCAATTAAAGTTATTTTCACGAGGCACCAATAATCAATGGTGAGCAACATAAGATGGATGACCTAGACTAGTGACCGAGTAATTTTCTAATACAGCGAAATTGGTATTTTATTTCTCATTCATTGATTGGACAGTTGATATAGGATAGATAGGAATCAAAGGCAAGGCCAAACATGATTTACAATTGTTGAGCCTTTTCTAGTATAAAAGATTATTATTCAGCCTCTTAGAGCGTAAAAAAATGATTGTTCATTTCATCATTACCGACCAAGTTTAGGATAATCCAATCAAATTAACTTTTCAAGAGGGATGTGCAATTGAAGGTGGGCCCTACATAATGGATAATCAATATCATCGATTAAACCTTTAGTATAATCGACACATACCTTTTATTTGTTTAGCTACTGGTTAGTTAGTTATAATCATTGCATCGAAGTTATTTTTCATAGTCGCAAGTAGTCAAATTTAGGACCACATGATACATGGTTAAGATCAATGATTGTGCCTTCTTTAATATGATTAATATGAACTATCTATCTTCCTTTTGCAATTGATTGAATGGTTTAGAATCATCGTGTCAAAGTGCTTCTAATGATTAAACAAATTTCAATACTACTTTTGTTGGCCTTTTATCAACTATTATAATTATGTGACACAAAATTTAAATTGGTCTATGTATCATCTGGCCCACTTAATGAATAACTTAAGTTTCCTATAAATGTTTGAATTTGTAAAATAAAATATCTTAAAAACAAATTTTTTATTTTTCTTAAAATTTTCTAATGCTAACTAACACAAATTTCAAACTTTTGACAAGAATTTCCTTGTTCCTATGTAAATTGAATCTAACTATTCTGGAAAGGCATTATTTTTTTTCTAGGAAATATAAAGATCGAATAAATTACCCCAGCAATCAAAATTCTTTCTTATTCTTGCTCTTTTTCAATTGTTTATTAAAGATTGAAATCCTAGAGTGGCCCAAGACATATGGAATACGTCTTTGTCTTGGATTTTTTTTTCCTTCTAAAATTATAATCAATTTAGTATCACAATTAGTGTACATATGTGACATTGGAGAGAATGATTGAACAATACTATTGAAATATATATACTTTAGCTAAAAATGAGGCACATAAATGTAAGAATCTCGAATGGCACGACTTGCCATTATATATTAAAATCTAAAGGTGAAGTGTTTAATGCTTTTAAGGAATTTCATAAGATAGTTGTCACTCGGTATAACTAATGTTAAAATTCTACAATTTTATAATAGAGGAAAATACGTAAGTACGATGTTTAGTAAATACCTTGAAAATAATGAGATCATTTATTAGATGATATGTCCGGATACTCCACAAAAGAATGGAGTGGCTGAACATAAGAATCATCACACACTTGAAATTGTAAGGTCTTTTATATCTCAAATGAATGTCCCAAATTTTCTATAATTAGATGTAGTATTATCAACAAGTTATGTTATTAACAGATTGCTAAGTGTGGTTCTAAATGAAAAGACCAATTTCAAGTTTTGATGGGAAGACTTTCTAACATCTCACACTTATGTATTTGGATATGTATGCTATACTTACATATCAAAATCAAGTAGGAGTAAATTGGACAAAATAGTTATAGAGTGTATATTTGTTGGTTATTCACCATATGAAAAAATATATAAATACTTCGATCCAATAAAAAGAAAAATTCATGTTACCATAGACATACAGTTTGTTGAACATATTCCGTACTACTCTCAAAATCCAAATATTTCAAATTGTCCGAAGTATTGGAAGAGGGAGAGAAAGATAGCAATTGGTCACCAAGTCATTTTATAGTTATGCAGCCCATCATGCAATAAAACCAAGTAGAAGATGAAAATCAAATAGAGAATTACTCGATAGAGTCAACTTCTCCTATCCAATCTGAGAATTAAATATCTGATATCCCCAAATTTACAACTACGAATCCGGTGACTTTAAATTCCTCTCATCAATCTCTATCTTTTACAACAAATTCTTCTATGTTAGGTATACCTTCCTCTCATATTTCCATTGCCTTGTGAAAAGAAAAAGAATCTTGCAAAAAGAGGGAGAATAGAGTCCTACTCATATTCTTCAATAATGAGTTGACTCACAAAACAAAGTCCAAGCTAATCACATACAAGATTCTTCGTTATATAGATCCAATGACTAGGCGTGACTAGTGACCTAATCACGTAAACTCGGTTCGAGTCCTGAATTGACCCATCTAGTTCACAAATTGTGTACAATTAGCTACCTTTGCACTTAGCATATCAAGGCCGGGACAATCTCCAGCGCCACGAAGTACTCCTGGGCTTGGCTTGAGGAGGGTAATGCGAGTTGGCGCCGGGACCCAAAGCTCATAGGTCTGGCCTGGGCACCATTTACCACAATCAAAACCCCAAATTGCAACCATGTGCAGGTGGGGCACATGGTTTGGTTGAACCATATGGTTGTTTTAATGCACATGACCTAGACGGCCTGTCCTTCATGAAATTCCATGGTGGGCCAGTCACAAACTTCAATAAATGGCTTGCAAATAGATGGTAAGAAATGTAAAAACCATATACATCAACAGGAGAAAAAAAAGAGTTCAAATAGTTCATGTTTAGGATCTTCCAGTGTATTCTGGTGATCCACACCCACAATATCGCCCATTAAATCAAAGCCCTTAGATCATCAAATAATGGGGCCCACTTTATGGACCCAGAACCAGACGACACTTAACATATTCTTGTGAAGGGTATCACAGAAAATGATATAATGAGTAGAGCTCGCATTGAGTCGGGCTTTTTCTGAGCCCAACATGTTACAGTTCACACCTAATATCAAGGTCTGGGGCATGGTCCATATTCCAAAATTAGGACCCAAGCCTGGTAAATTGTAATTAAGCTTCAGTGGGCCTTGATCACATACATGTCGTGGAGCTGCATAACTTGCTGGGCCGTGAAAACAGGCCGAACATACGATTCATCAACATGGTCCATTGTCAAGACTAGTTACATCTTCTCCTTAAAAATGTGACACTGTAATCTGCGACTGAAGCTTCTGTGGCCCATGATCAATTTTTGCGTAAAATAATACTGGTCTGGGCTTGGGACCGATCTTGAACCGGTGGGTCAAGCCAAGGCCTGATTTTCAGAAGTGGGTTTTTGGTTACTTTGCTACTAAGGATTGGGGTGAAGCAGGATGGGCTTGAATTATGGATGTTATGATTGGCCACAGGCCTGAATTTCAAGCCCAACTGGACGGGCTAGCCTGAAGCGGGCCCATTTAAGACCGTAGTTAGAAAATCAGCACCGCTCTCAGGGTGCTAACTTGTAACGGGCAGAAGTGGGACCCTTGTGATGTATTCAAGATATCTGAACCATCCATCAGATGAATAACCTCACATTATTCCTTGAATATAAAAATTATACCAAATGGAAGTACAGGTGGGCCACAGAATAGGAGACAAGTCGAGACTGGACACCCGCCCTTTATTTGTGTTGAGGGCTCATCGTGTTGTATATACGGAATACAGGTTCTCCGTACCCTTCATCTGTCCTCGATGAAGAGTCCAGCAAACATCAGAGACTGTTCTGCAATCAGGTGAGGGCCGATGAGAATCAAGGGTGGCCGTACCTTCCCACCTTCTTCCCTGTGATGTGGATCACCATAGTTTTGTATCGAGCTGATTTTGGACCCTTTAAGTACCGTGAGGGGAACGAACTGGTAGACTGGTCGCATGTGATACGTACATAGAGTGGGCCCCACATCTGCCTGGTACCACCGTAAGCCTACATGGGTACCAGTACCACCACCGGAGCGCACCTCGACCTTTGATTCATAGGTCGAGGAGCTGTACACAGTTAAACTCAGTCCAGCGTGGCACTGCTCGGCTCAACTCAGCCAGCAGCTAACCCCAGCTTGAGCTCGACGTGGCTTGGCTCAACTCAATCCTCTGACCGGCCAGCTCGACTCGGATCAGTTTGGCCAATAGCTTAACCGAGTTTGAGTATGTGCAACATTTTTACAAACACATGGTGTATTTTTAATTTTTTTATGGAATGCAAAAGGGTATCAACAATTTATAGGTACTCCATCAAATGCTTGGTGAGCAGCATCAACATCAAAATATAATAATAGTTTTATAATATATATATATATATATATATATATATATATATATATATATATATATATATATATATATATATATTGATTTGTTTCATATCCAATCTTTCCTTGCAACTAGCTGATCCTGCAGATAATATATACACCTGAAGCAACACTTCGTTGAGTCATTTCATTGAGAACGCGGCAAGTAACTTCAATATTAAAATAACCAAGTCACTGAGATAATTCGATCTAAGTTGATTCAAGACGAGGTAGGATTTAGGCTGAGTCGGGCTCAAGTAAGCTTGAACTCTGCTCAAAATTTTTTTGAGCTCCAAAAATCAGCTCAACTCGGTCTGAATCCAATTTTAAGTTGAGACGAGTTGAGCTTCTCTGGGTTGAGCCGAGCGAGCTGACTGAGCTAACTCAACTGGTGTACAGACTCCTATCCTTTGCAACTTTAGATTTACACAGCAACAGCGTAGTACATGCAACCTTTGTGGGGCCCACAAAGTTTTATATGTAAATCCACTCCGTCCATCAGTTGGAAAACCTTGTTTGAACCGTATCAAGAAAGCATTTGACTGATATATATATATATATATATATATATATATATATATATATATATATATATATATAAAACTCTGAAGGCCTCACTAAGCAGAACAATATAAAATTGCTACCCGAAACACGTGGTGTGACCCGCATGAATATTAGATCAGCCTGATCTCTATTTCATCCTGGTGTTTTAAACATATTCAACGGGAATGATAAAAGATACGCACCATGGTGACCTCACACACAAACCTATGGTTGGCATCCTATCCCGTTGCTCCCCTTTGTGTGGTCTACATGAATTGCGCATCTGGTTGATTTTTATCCACAGAAACTAGAATCGATGATAAAACCTGATGGAAAGAGTGGAATTTACATATAAAGTTGGTGGGCTCCATAGAGCATGGATGCGTATAACAGACGGTGTAGAGAACTCCGTTCCATTCGGTTTCTATTTATACAGTTTGGTTGTACTTGTACTGGTACAGCTGCTCACCGACCTGAAGCATGTACAAAAGCCAGGTTCCATTCCAACTCATTGCATTTTGGTCCGTCCAAATAGCTAGGATCCAAAAATGCCACTTACAGGAGAATAAACCAAATGGTAATGATGAGGTTCACACGGTCCATCTGCTGGGTACTGCCTACATGAGTTCGATGACGACAGCATTGAAATGGAATCGGAAACAATTGTTCACTGTCCACGTTTATCTAAAATAGAGAAGATGTCCAATTGTCTAGACAATCCTCACTTTTCCTATGGTGTGGTCCACTTGAGCTTTGGGTCAACCTCCTTTGGGCTACTTCCCTAAAATGAGCTGGACAATGGACAGGTGGTGTGGATGAAACACATACATCACAGTGGGCCTCATGGAATCGGGTCACTTGGCGATCCACACCCATTCATGACTTTTTTCATCATTTCAGGGAGTGAGGTGAACCATAGCAAAGAAAACAATGAGTTAAATGTAGAGCTAGGCAAAAACTGGATTGATCCGGTGGATCCGACCCGATCCGGCAGATCCGAACCGAAGGCTAAGATCGGGTCGAATCAGTTGGCCCAGTCAGATCCAACCGTATATGGGATCGAGTTTAGATCAGTGGTCAATCTGAACCAATCCGATCCAAAATATGATCTGAATGGATCCGATCTAATCCGATCGGGTATATATAAATAGTTTTTTAGATTTTATTTTTATTTTTACTTTTTACCTACCCGCCAAGTGGTAGCCCCTCCCTTACCCAAACCCTAAATCCCTAAACTCTAAGGAACGGGCAGAATCCAAACCTGGTAGCCCCTCTTCTTCCGGTACGTTTGTTGTAGACTCATAAACCTTCATTCACACGACTAGGTAGACTCGGCCATTATTCGTAGACTCAGCCATTATCCATGTTTGCTTAGGAAGCATCTTCTACGACCCTCACCTCATATAAAGTCCTTTCCACTTCCTTTTTTTTTTTTCACAAGAAAAGTTACAAATCCCATGATGTCAACACTCCAGCTTTTTTCTACTCTCACTTTCCCTATGCATGATTCCAGTTACAACTTCAGTTTTCGACCATGTGGCCCGTTAGAGTACTTATCACCATCTTACAGTGGCACTCTTCAAGGTACCTCGGATGAGGATACGATCAACACCGTCGAGACCAGTCCTCCTAAAAGAAGGGCTGGATGGATGAAATTTCGTGAGATGCGACATCCCATTTACAAGGGTGTCTAACAAAAGAATGGAGGTAAAAAAAAAAAAAAAAAAACATTAGAACCGATCCGAACCGTACCTAATCTGATCCAACTCGGTTTCCTTAATTGAGTCGGAATCGAATCAGATCAGGCCAGCAAGGCACCAGATCGAATCGAGTCAAATGACCCGGACTCAGCCTCGGATCGAATCAAGTTCGGGTCAAGCTATGAAAATTTCGAACCGAGTCAAGTTGGACCCAATTCAATCCAACTCGGCTCGATGCCCCGCTCTAGTTAAATGGTGGTTTTATTATTCTAATTGCTTCCTATGATGTGGTATACTTGAGTTTTGAATTTGCCTCATTATGAACATTACCACTATGAGTAGCGTTCACCTTCATTTATGGTTATCAATTATGCAGATGGAGTATGGAATTGGCTCGTATATAAAAATTGTATTTGATTTTTAGAGTTTTCACTAGTAAAATAAAACTTAAAATCCATAGCCAGTTTTAAATCGTAAAATCATTTATAAGTTAGAGAATTATAAAATTCATTGACTCATGTGATTCCCACAGTTAGTCTGCGACCATTGATTCTTAATAAAGGTCTTGATGACCGAAGAGAAGTGAGTTAGCACTTTCTTATGCCTGCACAACATGTAGTCTTTATGGAATTTTATAATTTTTAGGGAGGTTTAAAATTATTTCAACATTATATATTTAGCCATGCTTTGCATAACTTACGATAGGCTAGGTAGGCAAAAATAAAGAGATTCTAACCTTATTCTGCAGAGTCAAGTGACTTTGGGCAAACAAATGTATTTATAAAAAGGTATAAAAGAAATAAAATTGAAGTGTGGATTGATGATTTAGATATATTAGGAATCTATGGAGTATAATGCAATCTCAACTTGATTGAGGTGTGAGAAGAAAATAAAATAACTAGACACCTTTTTTGCTCGGATATCTCCAAGTCCAACCATACTCTTAACTATATTGACTTCTTTTGTATATTGTTTTCCCTATGGTTGGCTTTTTTAGTCAGGCAAGATCTTAGTACCAATCAGAAATCTCTGAAGTTTTTGGACACAACAAGATCCACCCCATCTCTCTCACTGACCCTCTCTTGGTTACTAGCTCATGGAATGACAACTGCTGCGCTGCATTTATAAATCAAGACCATCAGCTTGTGGTGACCCAACAGTGGACAAATGTCCTTATTTCGTGATTTCGGTGTTTGCAAGATCTCAATATAGGTTTATATCATGTAAAAAGCCTAATAGGTGGTCGTCAACTTGCAGTGGGCCGACGATTTACTTGGCACCATTTTGTTCATAAATAGGTCCATTAATGCAAGTTGGTTTGAAAAATGAAAGTAAGGATGAAGTTGTTACGGTCGACATGGCAAGAGCCTATGTTTTTTTATTTCGACAATCAAGTTGGTTGGTTGCTTTCAAGAAATATAAAAAACCCTTAATATGTGACTCATTTAGATTTGTGACGTTACACACACACACACACACAGAGAAACGCTCACCTGCGAACCAGTTCGTACGTACTACATACGAACTTTTTTGAGAACTCATCATATTTGATGAGTCTCACAAATCTGAACGGTTCACATGAAGCAGAACTTCATGAAACCCCCTGGTATGAATTTTTACTTTGATCCAAAACTTCGGTGGGCTATGAAAAATGCAAATAGATTCTTCCCTTGATTTGAATTTCTCTTTGCTATGGCCCACCAGAATCTTAAATCAGGGTGAAAATTCACCCCTAAGGTTTCATGGGATTCCGCATCTTATGGACCGTTCGGATTCGACACCCATGACACGTGTGCAAAGGTGCACACGTGTGTAGGTGCATAGGTGAGCATGCCTCTCTCTCTCTCTCACCTACGCACATGCATACCTTTGCACACGTGTCCTGGGTGTCGAATCCGAACGGTCCATAAGATACGGAATCCCATGAAACCTCAGGGGGTGGATTTTCACCCTAATCTAAGATTCTGGTGGGCCATAGCAAAGAGATTCAAATTAGGGGAAGAAACTGTTTGCATTTTTCATGGCACACCGAAGTTTTGGTTCAAAGTAAAAATTGATACCAAGGAGTTTCAAGAGGTTATGCTTCATGTGGACCGTTCAGATTTTCAAGACTCATCAAATATGATGAGCTCACAAAAAAGTTCGTATGTATTCCGTGCGAACTGGTTCGCAGCTGAGTGTTCATCTATATATATATATATATATATATATATATATATGCTTTTAGGTTGGTAATCAGGATTTCCAGAATATTTGCATGATCAGCTCAGACTTAATTTGCCTGGTTTTGGATCTACCAATTAAATTCATTGATTGTTCCCAAGATGTAGAGGTTTTGCCCTTTTGGTTGATTTTTATTTTCAATGGTTCTTGAGTTGTCAAGAATAATTTATCAAAGATCAACCAAAATTCAAATAATAGTTAAATATCATTTTAAGTGGGGTAACTTAAAATATCTGAATAAAATAAAATAAATAAATGAATGACATAGATATAAAGCATACGTCATGGTGGGGCCCATATAATGGTCTTCATTTTAATAAACAAATGCTTGATTCAGCCCAAAATATAAGTAAATACAGTCGGTGAGACAGGCCCTAAGTGATCAGGTACTGCCTACCGTACCGTAAGCTTACTGTACTGCACATATTTTATCGCTAACATTCCATGTGTATAAGACATTTCAGTCTGTGCAAAAGGTGGACACCAAATCATGAAGACCATGCAACACCAAAATGAGGCTGATGCATTTATGAGGTAGCCTAAACCTCTATGCTGCGTCAGATCTTCGCACGTATTTTGATTCTAATATTATGTGATGCCTGATGCTTATATCTGATTTTAATGCATTTCCACATTGAGTGGTCCAGATTTCCTACGCATATGAAATCTCTGAGGTACGGCAAGCTTCTCGTACTAGGTCAGTACCTGATTTTTCTCAACATATGTAACACAATTACTCCGATATGCTGACCTGGAATACATACATCAGGAGGACTATAGCTTACTTCCAATGTACACATTTTCTTGTTACAATAATTGAAACTTTCTACATCGTTTGTCTATTTGATGATTTGAGCAGTCTGATTTTTGGGATAACGGCATTAACTGTGGGGCCCGCCTACTGAACGGTAAAGATTTTGTACACGTTTGTCACATGGGGGCATACATGACGCATGCTTTTTTCGTGCGTACAGACTGCAGCCATGTGGGGCGCAGGCACGAGCTTGCGAGATGCTGACGCCGATTGCGTCCTACCCCCGCCCGGATGGTTATCCGTCTGGGCAGGGCTCTGTGGGGCCCACAGTGATGTAATTATTTTATCCACGCCGTTCATAGTTTTTATAAGATCATTTTAATTAATTAAACAAAAAATGAGTCATGTACAGGTCTTAAGTGGACCACAAAGTGGGGATTGAAATTCCACCATTAACAACTTCTTGGGAGCAGTAGAAGTTTCGGATCAAGCTGATATTTGTGTTTTCACTTCATCCAAGTCTGAATGACCTTATGAATAGTTTGGATGGTAAAAAAAATCACGGTGGCCCTTATAAAATTTTCAACGGTGAGTGTCATTATCACTGCAGCTTCCTTTAATGTGGTCCAATGGATCTGTGAATCTATTTCATTTTTTCTATATTACCTTAAAATGATCTTATAAAATCGATTAACGGCGTGGATAAAACACTTAAATCACAATGGGCCCCACAGAGCCACAATCCGCGTCCGCGAGATGCAACCCAAGCGCGCATCTATTGGTCTACATACGCAATGGCGCATGAATAAATGGTAACAGCCACCTAGGCTTTCCATTCGGAGAAGTGGGGCCTGTGGTTCGGTAATCATAACCATTGGTTTGTTGTGACTAACGTAGATGAAAGGGACGGGTCTGGACAATCACAACCTTTCAATTGTGGCATTGAAATGTATAATTAGGTAGAGAAATACAGCAACGGTCCATATTCAACAGGAAATGTTCCAATATTGGTGGTCAGGATTACCCAAAGTAGTGAGTCTTTAGTCACGATCCACCATAAGCTGGGACACAATGTGCACTGGTCTTGTTTGCCCTAAAAAACGAGTCCTCATAGCAAACTTGAAGTTTTGCATGTTATACGTCTTTCGATTTAGGGTATTTGATATTTCTTACATACATGTAGAACCCAAAAACTTTTAGAAAAGATAGTAAATTAATAAGAAGGGAAATTTACAAATTTCAATTTAAGATATTTGATATTTCTCACCTCCACGTAGAACCCATAAGGTAGAAAAACCTTTAAAAAAGATAATAAATTAATAAGAAGGGAATTTTACAAATTACCACCTCATTAATTATATAGAGATGTATCTTTTTTCACAAAGGTTTTTAATAAACTACCCCAAGAATCTAGTAATTATGAGATGGGTAACTCTCGTTTGATTTATTTATTTTCGGGTAAACTAAGTTGGGTTTCCTCTCCGAGCAAGGAGTCTAGGCCTAGGTATGTCTCACTATGAAATTTATATGAAATGCAGTCCAATCACTATGTGTGTCACCCTGGGTTAGGTTTAGGCCTAAAAAATCAGCCCCATCTATAATTCAGGTCAACCACATGATTAAAAATAGTGTACAATGCAATGCTCACCCTCTACATTATTTCTCTTGGTGTAGCCCACCTAAATTAGGAATAAGTTTAATTTTTGGGCCTTAGACCTAAATTTTGGTTTTAAATATAATAGTTGAAGTAGATTTTATATAATCTTCACGGTGGCCCGGTAAAAATCAAGGATGAACGTCTCTTCCAATTGTTTCCTTTGGTGGGGCCCACATGAATCACATGGCAGCTTTCTTCTTCTTCTTCTTTTTATTTTTATTTTTTTTATTTTCTCTCTTCTTTTAAAAAAGAAGAAAAAAAATAAAATCCCTAGAACTAACATGGGATTACATGTCTACTCTTTAGAGTGGATCTCTTGTATGCCCCATAAAAAAACTGACTTGGGCGTCCTGAGAAGGGTTTTATTTTTTTATTTATTTTTATTTTTTAAAATTTTAATATTAAAGAGAATGCGTGCGTGAAGCTCAACCGGTTGGACCACCGAGTTACGGCCCACCCAGTGGATTACTTTCAACTTACTGATTAAATCAACATCATTCCCTTCTAGTAAGTTAGCCCCACAATAAGATCATCTAATGAAAAATCAGCCATATCTAATCATCTGGTTGGCCATACCACAAAATACATATTTAACCATTGATAATAGTAAAATACAAGTAAGGTAGGTCCCTAGTCATGGCTGTAGATTGTGGCCATTTCAACACTGAGGTGTTGGGTTGGAGTACCATGTGGTATATGTGTCTGGGTGTGAGTGCGTGTAGAAAAAAAAAAAAAAGGTGAGGCCCAATAAATTAGCATATATGACTAATTTTTGCATGAAGAAATCAACACTGTGATTCCAACCTATTAGACCGGTTGGATGTTGCATGCACATGGAAGGTTGGAAGGTACCTTTCGGATGGATGATAATTTCTGGTCCAACTGGTATAATTAATGTGCAACTGAAATTTATGAATAGTTGGGAGATGATCTCCCTCCACTATTTTTTTTTAAGGGGCCCACTATAATACATATGTGAAATCCATTTTGACCATTAGATATATAATATTACTTTTTTCTCAGGATTAAAAATATCAAGTTAAACTTGTGAGTTGAGGCAAGCCAGGCCTAAAGAAACAGGTGAGAGGGAGATATCCACCCTTGATATTTACGGAGCTCATTGTGATGATTGCATGAAACCACTCTTGATTTTTATAGGGCTCATTGTGATGATTATATGAAACCACCCTAACCATTAGATTTCAAACCAAAATTTAAACACAGGGCCCAAAAATCAAACCCATTTGTAATTTAAGTGGGCCACATCAAAGGAAACAAATCAAACAATGTGAAGGGTGAGTGTTGCCCTGTACATTGTTTCTAATCATGTTATTCACTAGAAAGATGGATAGGGTTAATTTTGCGGCATAGGCCTAACGTGTGGTGACACATTCATGGTAGCGTCCACCTCAGCTATGGACCCGTTGCTCGCTAAACCCCAACTTATGTTAAGGGCCTGTTTGATTTTCCTAATTACCCTATAAATGCCTATAATGGGTCATCATTATTTTTCACCACTTTAGGTAAAGCTGAAATTATTACCTAAAAAACAAAACTGTGTGAATATTAAGTGATGAATTTTATCAGTTTAGATCTACACAAAAATTGTAGCCTCACCAAGATAAATATGTTATATCCATGCCGTCCATCAGCTCCACAAGCTCATTTTAGAGCATGCATCCAAAAATGAAAGCAAATCAAAAACTTAAGTGGACCACACCACATAAAAGAGTGGTCTTAACGGACCTCAACCATTGAAAGTTAATACCTTCTAAGGGTCCACACAAATGTTTATTTGTCATCCAACCTGTTTATAAGATCATACACACATGGATACAGGAAAAACACAAAAATAAGCTTAATTCAAAACTTCTGTAACCAAATGAGGTATTGGCTGTAATTACCCAAATTCAAAAGCCATCCATCAGATGGCTAGGATGATTTAATAAGAGAAATATTAGGGACGATTCAAAGATGGACCCCACATGTACTAGCGTTGGGTCCCAACAAAATTTCTTTCTTAAGAATCATCATATAACGCAATATCCCTCCATTTCATGAGATGAAAAGACCATTTAATACTGATTGCACCTTATCACACAAACCTCAAGCATTGAAACTTCAAGTCTGCAATGACATTATTGAATCATTACAGTGAGGTTTGAAAATGAGGGGACGGATCCATATCAAATACATTCGATGTGCCGAGGAGAAGATATAATCAAACGAGGAATCATTAAAATAAAACTAAGATTCTCAACAATGCAACGTGAATGTTGTTTTTCATGCTTTTGAGGATGATTTACGTTGACCTTGTTGTGTGGGTGGAACACAGATGATCTTCTGTAGGTCTACACGTGTGTGGGATACATTTTACACTTTATTAATGAGATATCCAGCTCACATCATGGTCAAATTTTGGGGGATTGATTGTTCGAATGTATGGTGATTACTGTACATTCGAGCTGTATGGGGTGCATCTGTGATGTTTATGTGGAATCCAAACTATGCATCTGGTGCGCGTCGTCATGTTCATTAGACATTTAAAAGAATCATCCAGATCTAAAACTCAGGTGGGACACACCAAGGGAAATAATGTAATCACTCCTAAAACCTATATATTTATGCGGTACCGTCGCTCATCGGAGTCTTGAAATGGCCCGAATTTTGGTGTCCCTTCATCTTGGTTCGGTGCACTTGATGAAGGGAATGGAATTACGCGATACGCACAACATGGTGGACCCCACATTCCATCTACAAGTTTCTATGGTGGGCATCATCCTCTTCAATGTCCTTTTGTCCCCTTCTGTGTGGTTCACCTGAAGGGACATCTAATGGACACATCATGATGGACCCCACACAGCTTGACCTTGGAATGATTTGATCATTACCAACAAATTGGACCTTAGGCTTCCTAAAGTGCTCATTTTTAACCCAACTTGAAAGAACTTATGGTCTGGGATCCACTGATGGGGTTACTCGATTGGAAGCCGTAGGACCGTACTGGCACTACATGAAAAGGAAATGACCAAAGTAGGTGGGGTCCAGTGTCTTAATTAGTGAATTTTATTTTATTTTTTATTTTTTATTTATCCATGAGTGAATACTACCAGCTTAAGGTTGGGTGCAACACTATCAAAAAAATGGGGAAGATGATGTGAACATAGTAGTTTTAGGTTAGGTGGGGTTAGAGTGTTCTAACACCATGTAAATGTAGGAAAAAACTTATATTGTAATAAGATAACTAAGTTATATACAAGAAAAAAATGGTGGGTCTTACTCATGGCTGAGTGGCAAACAATGTTCATTGTTTCAGCATTGAAATTTTTCATGGTCTCGAGTGCTCATGTGGCTTGTGTGAGTGTGACTTAAAAAAAGACAACACAAGAGTATCTAGCCAAAATGTTGTCTTCAAGGTCCTCTAAGTAGGCCAATCCAATGCTGCATCTATCTCCAAATCACATCCTATATCACATCATCCCCCACATTATCTGCAAGCCATCCATTCATAGCCAATAACTACTCAATGTTTCCATCATCCGTCATTCCATCATGGCCCGCACCATCCGGCATGGCAACCGTCTATAAACGGCAAAAATTTATATATATATATATATATATATATGATATTAAGGATGGCCTATCATGGAAGACGTACGCTCGAATATACATGGTAAGGAGTGCAATGCACTGGGACTTTAAGCCATTGAATCGGCACATCTTCTCATGATCCAAACCTTCTTTTCGATTACTCACTTTGTACAGTGGAAAATGAACAAATAAAAGCTCTGAATTGGATTACTTCAAACCTTTTGATAAGTTTTCTCTTTTGCTTTGAACATAAACTGTTGCTATTACTTATGTATGATCAAGGGGTAGAAACTTTCAATCTGAGAGTTTTTTTTTTTAAGCATACCACATCAAGGGAGACCACTCAAATAACTGGTCTAGGTCATTGAAAAAACTCCAAAACCAGCGGCTAGAGTCTTGACATATCTTATTAAAATACATAGGATTTATTCGAGCCGTAGGATCTACTGACCGGTGCCAAAAGACAAGGTATAGATGGTTAATGTTCTGAGCAGGCAGGTAGGAATCTTCATGGGAAGATCCATTTTTGATTAAGATACAAATTAACTAGTAATTAATATTTTACATCTTCAAATAATCTTTGTATTATCTTATTATTTCACATGAATGACTTTTCTTCCATGACAAGGGCCTGATGGGTGCCCTCATCTTCTCTCAATAAAACAATGTTTTTATTGTCTGCCTTGAAACAGACTGCTTAATTAGTTGCCAGTTTTAGATGTTTGCTAATCTCTCACCTGATCCAAGCCATCGATCATGTGGACCATATCATGTAGATGAACTGATCCGAATATGAGCCGGTTCACTCAACCATGGTCTATCAGGTACGAAACAAATGGCTTACCAGGCATTGACCTCTGTGGGGCCATCATGATGTGTGCACGACATTTCATCCATCAGGTGCACCATCTCAAGTTTATCCTCATCCGCAAAATCAGCCAGATTAGACATTCAAGTGGGTCCCATGTAAACTGACCCTATTTGTAGTTAAACAGAAAATTTATAATCAAATACTGGTATTTATGGTATAATTACAGTAATATCCACCTATTAATCGTCCAATTATAGTTATATACTAAGAATTTTCAATATTTTTATACCCTTGGTCAAATAATCAACAAATAAAATTCATTTAAATGACCAAAATACCCTCTTTAATAAGATCAGAAAAGCCCCTCCCCTCTCCCAATTTGTTTACAACCCTTAATTTAGTACAACACCTTTGGTCCACTGTGGTCTTTGCAACTTTGGTGGGCCACACCACTTTGAGGGGCACACCATGCCCCTCAAAAGTTCACTAGATGTAGCCCATCTATGTTTTAAGATGGTTTGATTTATTTTTTTGAACCACATATGATGAATGGTTTTGATGGATTATACACTCCATGGTGGCCCCACATGGAAATCTTTGTTTGGTGTCCCATGCCCATTATTCCTTGTAGTGTGGTCCACCTAAGTTATGGATTCGGTTGGTTTTTAGCTACAGGAACGAGCTTTGAGGGGCACACCTTAACGACCCAATCTTAATAGTTACGGACAACATAAGAGGCATCTCAGAGCTTGGGTGTTTTACACACTGCGTGAAGGAGACTGGGCTTGCCTTGCTATTGTAATAGTTACATTAAGGGCGCGACTTGTGCTGATGAGCACTCCATAGGAACATGAATCAGATCAACCCTGCTCATCATCTTCACCAACACATTTTCAAGGTGAATCAAATCTTATGGACTCAAGTCCTATGGTCACCCACAGACCCATGGAGTTTGGGTGTTATTGGGCTTGCCTAAGTATCACTAAGTCACATGGAGGGCATGACTTGTGCACCATTACAAATCATGTATGCTCAAAATCAGTCCAAATCAAGAGTTAGGTGGGCCACACCATAAGGAATGATGTAAAATTGTGCCCAAAACCTCTCAATTCATGTTGCATGGCCCGTATGAGTGCTGGAATTAATGTCATGATTTTCAAAGACTCCCTTCATCCTCATGGCCTGCGTCATCAGATGTATAGGTTACATTATGATGGACCCCACAAACAATTTAAAATTTAATTGTGAGCATCCAATGAAAGAGCACTAAAAAAAAGTGAAGGTGAGAGAGAGCATTGTCTTCCTCAAATGATTAAAAGGCCTTCAATTTACAGGGTAATTTCTTGAATCCACTAAAAAAAGGAGCCTTATATATTTTTATTAAATAATGTGTAATGGGTATGATTTTTCAATTATACCCGTAATAAAGAAAAAAAAAAATATTAATTTAAAATTCCAAAAAATAACAAAATTCTAACCCCAATTGAAAGTTACCTTAAATAGTAAAATTCATCTAAAGCCTAATTTGTCAAAAATATAGTCTAAATAAATCTTATTGGAAGAATCTTTAGTATGATTACAAGTAATTTCTAAAAATATGAAAATTTAAACTTTAAAAATAAAAAAATACAATAAAAATCAGAATTACTAAAAATAGTAAATTTTCCTTAAAATTCCATTTTGAACTGAAGCATGCATTTTTCCACGAAATGGACAGACACTACCTACTTTTTGGGTTGGTTGACCCCAGATGGTTCGTTACAGTAAAGATTGATAGGCCGGGCGTCCTGTAACAATACCCGAATCAAAAGTTATGGTTGATTTACGGTTCACATTTTAAACAATGATTTTTCCTCATTCGAATTGAATTACTTCAAACTGGACATTCTTAGGGCCTAATTAAATTGTGCCCTACTTATGACTGGGCCCGGATATGAAAGACTACTTTCGCTTCTGTTTGGCTTTCTTTTGGTTCGACCATGCTAAGAATGCATTTGTGTCACGTCCTACATCAATCTCCTCCACTTAGAAATTACTTGTCCTCGAGTTATTCAATGGACTCGATTTATGATACTTATATTGGTTTGCCACATTGCAAGTTTATGAGATTTCTATCTCATTAGAAAGATCAACAATGTAAGCGCTATAATTGATTTTCTTGAGGATCAAAACATGATTGATTTTCTTATTCATACGCTTATTAGAAATTCGAGTAAGAAATCTTGCCTTATGCAAGTGGACTAGCATATTATCACCCACTTCAATGTGTCGATATTTATCAACCCACTTCCTTGTATTTAGCGTTAGACTCCAGTAACTTTTTCTAGACATCAGCATGCACTGTCATGATTCAATCCGCCATAGTTTTTGCAATAATACTCATACCCCATAACTTGGACAAAGGGATCATGTCAAGTGTATGTTTAGGAACGTGACCATACATAACTTCAAATGGGGACTTGCTGATTGATTGATTATGCATGTTGTTAAAGACGAACTGCACTTGAGAAAAAGCAATATCCCACATAGGGGATAATTCTTCTGGAATAATCCTCTTGGACTCCTACAATACTGGCTTCAACTTCTCTGGAATGTTTACGTGTTCTACTTCTTTATTCTTTTTTAAATAATGCATTGATCTCTCCCATCTCCTTAAATTCTTTGATGAAATGTCATTCGATTATAAGA
Source organism: Magnolia sinica (assembly GCF_029962835.1). Taxonomy (NCBI): domain Eukaryota; kingdom Viridiplantae; phylum Streptophyta; class Magnoliopsida; order Magnoliales; family Magnoliaceae; genus Magnolia; species Magnolia sinica. Next base: position 16,330,202 of record NC_080585.1, on the reverse strand, counting down.
GACTGTCTCTCTACTTTAAAAGTCTTGGGTTGGTTTTCCATTCTCATAGGAGCAAGGTTAATTTTTCTACAATTTTAATAAAAATAAAAATATTGTTCTGGCCTTTATGCGTGGCATCAAGATCATATCACCATGGTCGACCAAGTAACATGTCTCAAGCTTCCATATCAACTGCATCACATATTACTTTATCCTTTAATATTTACCAAGAAAGAATGAAATACGACATTATTCAGTTACTTTTGTTTCGCTAACCTCCTCGTCCATCCAATCATGTATAGAGAGAGGTGTCTTCTGTCTGTAGTTGCAGCTTTTCCACCATAATTTTCAAAACGATGTTCTCACTGCTCTCGTCATATATGATCAGATCGATCACAGACCCTTTGGTTCACAGTGCACCTTGTTCGAAAGATGTTATGCCATTGTAAATCTTATCTCCTCATTTGTATGTACAACATCTTCCTCATGATTAGAGTAGTGGCCTGCAATTCACTATTGTCGAGTGGTGGCCTGTATTCATCACCAATGTTGCACCATGAATATGGTGACCGCGAACTTTATCACTAATCTCCTTTTTTGCTTCTTTATCACCAATCTCCTTTTATCGAGTCAATCGTTACCTGTAGTCCTTGCATAGCTCAAAATTCTTCTGCCGAAAAGCTTCAAACGTTGTCACTGTCATAAGATTGTTTCCTAAAACACCGTACAATTGATTATTGCCCGCACTATTGTTAAATGATATCAAACCAACAAAAGGCCTCACTTTGATATACCAACTGACACAGGAACAATCACGAAGAGATAATGATAAGAGAAAGATCATCGTATTCGTCAAGTGATTAAAAGACCTTGAATCCACATGGTAGGTTTTTGAATCTATAAGAAAAAAGCAAGAAAACTCAGATATTTTTATTAGTGGTCCACATTTAGGGATTCAATCACAATTATTTAATAGGAACAAATGTGTCAAATTAACATATTTCAAACATTTCAAACGTTTATTAACAAGTTATTCTAAAATCACCACTAATTTTGAGCATCATATTCTCACTTTAAATTCGATCCAAACTTTGGATTTTAGATTTAACAAATAGGCCCTCAATAAATTGAAAGAACCTGCCAATCATTTGGACTTTTCAGTTGAATGTGAACCACAGCTGTATTTCTCTTCTCAACCGTCCAACTCTAGACCACAGATAAAGGGCGTAAGAGTGTTCAATCGAGAATATTTTCAATTAACCGTCCATCTATGGTGAACCACAACAGACCAACGATCTGGATTTCTGAACCGTGGGCCCCATTTGTCCAGATTGAAAACTTTCATATGCTGTTGGAAGACACAAAAGTCGTCGTATCACATAATCCCTCGTATAAAACATCCTTGTAATTATTTATGGAGGCTCACTAATTCGACCCGCCATCTCCACATGGCCACTCACATGTGGCTATAGATGCCAAGCTCCAACGTGTGGGGGTCTAAGTTTCCATGGAATGGGTCCCAGCTTGTAGATGTTGAGCCTAAAAATCAGGTTGGCAGATTTATTGGGCAGACCATGCATTTATCAGTGGTCCACATTTAGCATATTTGCATGGCCTAACCATGAGTTAACTACTCATGGCTAGTAGACTCACAAGAGTTTCAACACTGAGTTCATGGGTTCGAGTACTGACTGTGGTGCCGTGGCGTGGGTGGGTGTGAGGGTATATGTTCAAAAAAAAAAATTCAAAACAAATCAGTTAACTAACCTGATTTCATACCAGGTTGTCTACACGGCAGGCCCCACATGCGTAGGTCATATGTCTCATGCATAGGCCGTATGGACGGGGCCAATGCGTGCGTTGGATTAGGAAGACTCTTATGGCCTGTTTGGCCGTCCCGATCCCACGGTATTAGGAGGGATGGGATCACAGTATCCTGGGATATCATGACGAGCCAAACGGACCCAATGAACTTGTCCCGGAATATAAGCAATCTCATGGATCTTTTAAAATAATTCACTGACATCACCATCATTACCTGAAAATTGATCCCATCTTTTGGTTGGACGGATTGGAAGGTAAAATCCCGGGATATGCCGGCTGTGCCAAATAGACCCAATGAACTTGTCCCAGGATATAGCAATCCCATGGATATTAAACCAATCCACTGACACCACCATCATCACCTTAAAATCCATCCCATCCCTCCTAATCCCATGGGATTCGCCCGGCCAAACAGGCCCTTACTTTATATAATTTAATTAGATTACTAATAATATCGTTTTATGCTCTGTATAAAATTGTTACCATCAATATCATGATTTCATCATGGCCCAATGATCGGAATGGCATTTGTTTCTTGATCTAGAGTCATTGTTTTGAATTGAGGATAGCCACCATTTTTTATTTAATAAAATAAGGCTAAATTCATTGTCACAATGGTTAGGATACGGCCACCCTAATCGCTATCAGTGAAATGGAGTACTGAGAATTTGCAAATTAGAAAGTTCTATGGACCAAAAACAAGGAAAGAGAATTAAAAGAAAATAAATTAAAAGGATGCAGGCATGTACGGGAACTTTCACATACAGTCCTTTCTTCCCACTAACATTTCACTTGTAAGCAAGTGGGTCACACCATGAAAATGGTCTTGGTAAAAAAAATCAGGTTGATTCATTCATACAGGGCATGCCACATCATCAATATTCAACAATGGACAGCCAATGTTTTGGCTCCACTTACAGGCGCCGCGCACCTAATGAGCAGATCCGCCTCATTTTTACCACAAATGACTTTCATGGTGCGGCCCATCCTTTGCACATGACACATCGGCATGATAGATAGTGCTCATATACATTACGGTGGGGTCCACAGATTTAAGTTCACACTTTTGTATCGTTTTTTGAGGTGGAATTACTCTCATAATTTTTAACAAGGTGAAAAGGTAATAATTACTTATTTACCAGGATTTACATGTATCATGGAAAATCAAACATGCCCTTAGTCACATTAAGAAGCCCTCGTACCGCTAGCATGTCAAAGTTAGTTTTCGTATCCTTAGTAAAGGCATCATGGCAATAGACGGCTCATTTTTTAAGTTATGCTTGTATTTTTGCAAGATGCAAATCCGCTAATCGGCATCTTCAAACAATTCAAGAAAGGGTACAAAAGATTACTGTTTGGACGCTCTTGATTAGGTCAAACCGAGAAACAAATAAGCGAATTTTGATTTAAGTTCATAGTGATGGTTGAATTCATTAATCTTTTTCTTAATAATAAATTCTATTAAATTACTATACATCATATTAAGAGAAATTTGTTTGCCTAAGTCATCATCACTAGAAAATAAAATATTTAATAATGATGATGAATATTCAAATACCATTATCTGGACAATAAGTTACTATCAACACCTCATGCATGAGTACAAATATATATATCAAGCCCACAACACCTGAGCAATCATAAAATCCAGGCTACGCCCTGAAGAAAACCTGGTGCAAACATTCTAACACCAGGTGGCCATTCTATAGAAAATAATAGACCACTGTAAGTTTGATATAATACATGTATGGCCCACCTGATGAGTGGATTAGTGTTATTTTTGCACCAGGTGATCTTCATGCTTGGGCCAACATGTTGGATTAGCATGGAATGTTGTTCATGCACAGCTCTTGTGAAGTGGACAGTAGCTTACCCATCCAACTAGTTGTATATGAAAGCCCATCTTTTTAATGAATTATACCGTTGTTGTTGTTTCGGTGACTTTGTGTTCTAATGCTCCATGAAAATTTGAAAGCAACACTTTTGGACGCCTTGTACATGGCTAATTTGGACCTTTCAATATAATAACTACAATAAACTTTATATTATAAAATCATTTTATCCTAAGAAATAACCAATTACCAAAGATTTTATCGGTTGGAAAAGCTTGTGAAATGAGCTTTCATGTCTCTATCATATTGCCTATAGCAAACAAACAATTGTACCCATGCAATTAGTTTTACCAGAGTGTTATTTAAGAAGTTTTGAAATCCAGCCTGCTTATGCAATTAGTTTTAGGAGAGTGTTATTTAGGAAATTTTGAAATCCAGCTTGCTTAGCCATTGACATCTTAGACTTTGCCTTCTTTGTGTTAAATAGTGATGCGAAATTTACATGCATGGGGCATTTCTGTGTAAAGCACAGACCCGGCTCTCTCCCTTCCCTCCATGTGACCAGACCCATCCTCTCCTGCATATAACCCACAGCCTCACTCCTCTCTCTCTTTGGCATAGCTGCCCGCATGCACAAACACACACACACACACACACACACACACACACACTCTCTCTCTCCCTCTATCTCTAGACACACACACACACAGGAAATAATACTATGAGGTCAACCTTATAGGAATTTTTTGAGAACCCATCTTACCTAATATGAACCCAAAATCTAAACAATTCACGTGATGCAACATCCCACCGAACCCCTAGGGCACAACTTTTGCCTTGATCGCGCCTTGGTAAAATGAATCAATTTTATTTCCTTGATTTGCCACAAAATAAGAAACTTTAAAAAAGAAAAGAAAAAAAAAAATCTTAAAATGAGAGACTTTCTTAAAATTAATTTTGCAATTCATAGTCTACTATGACAATGATTATTTGCTAAATTTGTGATTCGTAACTTGATTACCAAACAAGAGACTTTAGGGTTTGTTAAAATTCAAATTCACTTCAAATCGATGAATTTCATAAAATTTTAAATTTACCAAATTCACATTCTCATTTCCGCGTAGCATGCCCTAAGGATGTATTTGGAATTCACAATGAACTGCCTTCAAATAATACTACACGGGTTTGAGCGCAGAGCTCAATACCAGACGGGATGCTTCAACATTGAAGTCTAGTGTTTTATTATTAATAGTAGAAAAAGATAAGCATAAAATAATAATAATAGTAATAATAATAAATAAAAATCATTTCGAGACGTTTGAATGGTGGAAACCAGTATTTTAATTTATTAGATTTAAGATTTGTTTTGATTGTGTTGTGACTCAGGATCACCAGCTTGTCCGCCCAGTGGGGCCTACATACAAAGATGGTCGGATAATCTGCAGCGTCCATCCTTATAATCTAACTATAATGCTGAAAAATATGATGCTAACCATTGATTTATAGTGCTGAATGTGAGCCATTAAGAATCTCCTTTCAGTGGTCCACCTTCAGCTACATATAAATGTTGTGAGCCATCCACTCAAAGTTCTAAGTTTCTAACTTTATCCCATCTGGGGTAGCACCAAAACATGGAATTTAAACAAAAAAAAAAAATCATCTGACCATCGATGCATGTGGGCCCCAGAAGGGCCACACGTGTTCTTGATCCTGAGTCGCTATATAGGCAAACGAACTCGTTTGATTTTATAACGTTTGAAAGCTATTCGAATCTCTCTAGAAGCGCCCTGACGTTGACCTTAGGTGGGCCCTACAACGCTGTATGCATGGTAATACCACGACATGCTCTCTTTTGGACCGTTGCTTGCGTGCAAACGGACACAAATAGACACAAATGGCTAGTGTGCAAAATCAATGATGCCCGTTCAAATGGCATCTTTAAGTTTGAAAGTTTTGTTTACTCTTTTATTTTTTATTTTTTTTCAACGGCTTGTTTTGACCTAATTGACGGTATATACAAAGTGGTTAGTGCAGCCGCTCGTGTGTACATTGAAAGTGCACTCGCCACATACGTGTGAAAGAGGAACATGTGTGGACAACCAGACCCACTTACCGATTCTGTGTAGATGGAATGTCTAGATCATCAGGTGGGCCAAATTTGTATGGAGAATTAGGATGGTCCAGCAATTTTTTAACCGTTCATTTAGCCCACTTGATGATTTCATGGATCTGTTTTTTTTCTTTTTTCGACAGCATCTATCCATCGGGAATCGTCTGATGAGTGGCTTGATTCTTACACACATGTTAGATTGTTCCCACGTGTGAGGCCAGCTCCAATATGTGTAGATGGCAATTGGTCCGGATGTACTCGAGCAAACCCTCTTACAACTTACAAAAATGAGGAGAGCGGATTGCATGTGCCGAGGGATGTGTGGGGTTCACAGGGATGTCTGTGATAAATCCACCCCGTCCATCTGTTTTGAAAGACCAAAATAGCATATGATTCTAAAAATCAGACATATCCAAAACTCAGGTGTTAACAAAATAGTGAGTAAACAACGTCCACGGTTGAAACCTTACTGCAGCTGACCATGATATTTATGTGCCATAAACCGTTCATAGAACTATTACCACTCAATAAACTATAGGAACAAATATAATCCCGATACAAAACTTCTGTCACCACCCGGCATTCAATCCCACTGTTTCGTGTGGTATAGCCCACATAAGTTTTGGATGTGCCTGGTTTTTAGAATCATGTCCTATCGTGGCCTTTCAAAATGGATGTCCGGAGTGAATTTGTCACGGACATTTCTATGGGCCCTACACAGCCTCAGGTACATAAAACCTGTTTTAAAAAATGAGGGAGTAGATGAGGTATGGCCTGACCACAGCGAAGAGAGCGCGGCCAATGCCACTTTGGTCATCCGTTTGTCTGGATCATTTTATGGCATGAGCTTGAAAATGAAGAAGATAATTATGTTGTATTTTAAATTATTTTAAAATAATTTAGTATTTCAAAATATCCGTTGGGACGAACCATGGGTGTGGCCATAGGTGCGCATGTGCCCTACGGATGTGTCTTTTCACTAAAAGGTTTTTCCTTTCAATTTTGTTTTGAAAAGTTGTGTCTTTTAAAGTCTAAAGGTCACACCATTTGGATTTAAACCCAATAGTCACAACCTTTTGTGAAAGGGTATCTCTACACCCTTAAGGGTGTCTTTTCAAAGTCTATAAATAGACTTCTACTTTTTGGTTTTAAGATGGATTAGAAAATTGGTTTTCTCTTTAAAAACTTTGTTTAAGTATTTTCTAGTTCAGGTTAAGACTACAAGTGGTTCGAGCCCGTGTACAGTGAGTGCACCGCTTGAACTGGGTCATAGTCGTTGTATCCTGGAGGTCGATTGCTCTGGAAACCTGTTGCACTTGGGACGATGTCCAAGGGGAGCATATTCGATTTCAAACCAAGTGACTCACGTCACGCTTCGATTTCTATAAATCGATAAGTTTTCTTTTATTTTTATTTTTAAATTTATTTTGTTTAAATAGTTTTTCAAACTCCATATTCCAACAATCTTGAAATCGAAATTTGTTTGAAAAACTATTTAAGAATTACAGTTGCATCTATTTGGTTGAAATAGCCTAAAATGAAACCACACCAACTCGATTTGTGGGTCATGACTTATATAATCTAGAAATATCATATCCCACCTAATGGTCAGGATCTTATAGATACTTGTTATATAAGTTCTTTGGACCACATGTACAAAATTGAACGTATGCAACAACTGAGAATGGTTAGAGTATTTTAGATCTTAATATCTATAAATGAGAATGATCAGACTATGATCAAACACATAAGAGGCCTGGATTCCTGAACAATTGGTCGGGTTCGATGTAACCCTCGTTAGCACAAAGTATGATCCTCAAGTTGTTAGATAGGTCGGGCTAAGGCTATCTTGGGTACTAGAGCTATAACCTACATATGATTTTTATGACCCAAAAACATGACATTCTATCACACACATGTAAAATCTAAGAAATCTATAATGCCTACCTCTTGGATAATGTCAAGCCCTATTCACTCATAAAAAAGCCTGTATTTAGTAGATTTTCTCAAAATCATGATATAACATTAATGTGCATTTCTTTTTAGATCTCAAAATTTGTAATTTATTTTCTCATAGCTTGAGCCAAACGTAAACTTCATATGAAAATAAATCAAACTGTTGCACCATACTAAGTCAGATATACACTGATCTCAACATCCCTGTACAATAAAGATCACCCCAAAATACATTTTAAAATGAGTTTTTGTGTTAGGATTCCCATCATATCAGGAATTCTTCTTTATACACCACCATACATGGTTAAAAAGAAAACTTTGAGAAGAAAAATGTGAAAGAAACTTAAAAATGCAATCTTCCAAAGTATCTTCTAAAATGGGCCTGATAGATCGATGGTGTGGTCACTATCTCATAAGTCTGCTAGTCGCTCACATGCAGATGGGTAATATTCATTGTACAGTCAACCGGTTGATGGATCTAAATCCGTTACGTATGTGCCAAAAATAAAATTCTTAGTATTGGAAAATGTAGTTGTTAATTATGTGTCTTCCCATCATTTTCAAGTTGGTGCAACCCTTAAGGTTTTAACAAGGAGCATCTGGTGGTTATAACAGTTCCATATGAACTTAACATGTTGCATGAGAGCAAACGGTATGCCGATGGCCCTTGATCTAATCCATTGATTTGATGGACCTCACATGGGAACAAAATCGTCAAATATGGAAAGATTTGAATGTCCCAATAATGAGATTTCTTGGACAATCTCATTAAATAAATAAATAAAAGGTGAAAATGGCTCAAATCCAAAGGGGTGTTAAAAAAATAATAAATAAAATAAAATAAAATAAAAAGAAGTAAAAATGAACCGATACTCTAATCACTTATTCAGCGAAAATGAAGTGGACGGTTAAAATCATCTATCCTTATTGCTCTTGGGTTTATACTCTTGCCCAATTTTGAAAATCAAGACTATTCAGTTAATGTGCCAAATCATATATAATGTGTCACCAAAATATTCTTCCATTGGACACTCTCACATGTCTAACTTATGAACTGCAAGTGGATGGTTTACTGTCTACTTTATGATGAAAAATTTTGGAAAGATATTTGATGACGACTAATGGTGGGTGGCACAAGAGTGCATGGTCTGAATCATAAAATAATAATAATAATAATAACTGGGGCATACTATACTGTTGGTGCTAGAACAAAATATAACATATCATTTCGATCAAGTGCATGTTAGAGAGTTGATTTTTGTATGATTGATGTGCATAAAATTAATATCTATATTGATGTTGATCTTTAGAAATACAGTACGATGCACGGTTTCACACTAAGGCGTCACGGCACATATGTTTGTAACATGAATAGTTCATTAGTGTGTTATTTTTTGTATTTATAGTGACTTAAAAATTAAGTTATAATGTGGACCAATCTTTGGTATGAATGACCTTTATAATAATGAGTGCACACAAGGAATAAATAAGTATGATATATTGAACTTGATCAAATCAATGGCCAAGTCTATCAAACCATGAGCCCACTTATCACTGTGTATCTATAGATAACGCACATTATTCCTTTGGTATCATTGTATGTATCTTGTGGCCTTTGATCCATCCTATGTGGATTTATGATTGATATGTTCAAGTCATGTATTCATGTGTTACATGTACAAAATATATTGTTTCCATTATAATATGAAACATTAAACAATGTATGACTCTTGATACATAGATACTCAGATATTGTACATATGTGGAAAAGATCTCATTTATAAAGATTTTAAATTGTATGGGTTATGTATTTAAATGCATTACAATGGTCCAAAATTATAAATCCCTACAAATATTATATTTGCCCATGTGGGATGATTGGGCTGGTGTATTTTTAAATATTACCTTTTGCATGCCCAATAGATAAAAGGTCTAGATCTTGCATGTGTATTACTTTTATGAATATTAAGTACTTGAAACTCACATTAAATGAATGATTGTCTTTCTAGAGTTTCACTTACCATGAAGCAAATGGTGACTTGAGTTTCTCAAGTGGACTAGTAGTAAATGTGCATTAATTCAATGTTAATTCTATCCGATCATGTACCAATCTAAGACATGTATTAGTCAATTCATATGATGGTTCCTACGAAAAAATTTTCTTAATAGATTTATCAGGTGGGATATAGATATATCTATCAAGGGTAAATATGAAATTGTGAGGGTGCACTCGGATGCATAAACCATTTAACGTATGAAATCCAAGGTTAGTCAATACGTATTTGATAAATGAGTTGACATAAAATTGAAGATTTGCACTAAGAAAAATATATGTTAAATGTTATGGATCAATATGCACATGTTTTACGTTGATGTGTATATTTTTGAGATAAGGTGTTTGGAATTAAACATATTGCATGTTTTAATGATCAAATTGGTAGTCATTAAATGAATGGTAAAAAGAATATTGGTAGTGGTCTGAATTCATAAGATGATTGTTGGATCAATGAGATTTTTAGAATATATTCTTTTCTCATTGGAGGCTAGATTTGGACATTTGAGATTGTTATTCATATTAGACTATAAATTTATGTAATAAACTGTGTTGTTTTACCATCAACAAATATATTTAATGGCCAAACTTATGTATGTATGGAGCTCATTGTTCAATCCATCGATCAAGATGCTTGATAATGAACTTGGACATTTCTCATCCATATTCAGTTGCCAAATATCCATTGATTGTATTGAATTCTAATCACTAATTGCTAAATTGGCCAACCTTTCATGTGTTAAGGAGCATATGATAACATGATAATATTGCGATATGATTACATGAAGTTATACTATATTTTAGTTATCATATGTCTATGCATGACAGATTACTCTAGCCTCTTTGTATTGCAGATACAATAAGATCGATTGACTTTACCACCAGTTAGTTGAATGGTGGGCTAGTGAAGTTGCTTGAATTATAAGAGTACATTCAAGGCTAAGAAAGTTGGTTGTATTCAGAACCGGTGATGTGACAACTATCATAATAAAAGTGATGCTCAGTATCTGTTGTTTGATAGAGTCATAATTGTTGACTCTGTGAGGTTAGAAATGAGTTCAGTATGCTTTGACTTGAGATATGAATAATTAAAGAGGCTGCAACTGACTGCTGAAGACTTGACTAAGGAGCAAAAGGAGGAATCAGCCTAGGCAGAGGCTCATTTATGAGTAGCTAGTTGGTGAGGCAATAGCTTGTCAATACGATGATCCCTAGCTGATTTGAAAGGATGATTAGCCACAATGGGACTAAGAGATGACCAAATTTGTATGAGAAGAAAACTTGACGGAGCAAAGATGAGTGGACGTAAAAGGCCTACGGGTCATAAATCCTCTGACCAAGTGACTATCTAAAAGATTAGTCAATAATACATCGAAGGGAATAGGGCTGAGCCTAATATATGAGCTACCAGTGTTGAAAACCCAACCTATACGAGTAGAGATCCTATTAGATAGGTTCAATGGGTAAGCAACAAGACATGAGGTAGACGATTGCACTGATGTAAATGAGCCCCTTCTATGGTGTACAGTGCGAGCAGCAATGAAGAAGGATGAGTTTGTGAACTCTTAATGAATCCATAACCATATATTTGGGGTGTACCCAATTGCTGCGTACACTTAATGAAATTCACCTATATGGGTGTGGAGGTGGAGGCCGCTTCCTATAAAAATTTAGGCGAATTATCTAGAGCACTCATGAAATCCAGGTAATGGTGTATGGCCGAAACGCACCAAACCGCAGAATCACTTGTAGCGGAAAAGTTGTGTGAGTGACATGTACTTGTGATCTATATCAAAAGAATTCAGGTTCAAAACTATGGTGTCACTTCCTGTAGACCTGTCATGTTTACTCTAATGTCGGTTCAAGTCTATGGTGACACCGGCACCATTGCACAACTCTTCCATCTTAACCCGAAATGTTAAAAATTTTGAAACATGTGGGGGATTGTTGTATTTTAAATTATTTTAAAATAATTTAGTGTTTCAAAATATCCGTTGGGACGAACCATGGCTGTGGCCATAGGTGCGCATGTGCCCTACGGATGTGTCTTTTCACTGAAAGGTTATATCCTTTCAATTTTTGTTTTAAAAAGTTGTGTCTTTTGAAGCCTAAAGGTCGCACCATTTGGATTTAAACCCAATAGTCACAACCCTTTGTGAAATGGTGTCTCTACACCCTTAAGGGTGTCTTGTCAAAGTCTATAAATAGAGTTCTACTTTTTGGTTATAAGATGGATTAGAAAATTGATTTTCTCTTTAAAAATTTTGTTTAAGTATTTTCTAGTTCGGGTTAAGACTACAAGTGGTTCGAGCCCGTGTACAGTGAGTGCACCGCTGGGACCGGGTCATAGTCGTTGTATCCTGGAGGTCGATTGCTCTGGAAACCTGTTGCACTTGGGACGCTGTCCAAGGGGAGCAAATTCGATTTCAAGCCGAGTGACTCACGTCACGCCTCGACTCCTATAAATTGACAAGTTTTCTTTTATTTTTAATTTTTAATTTATTTTGTTTAAATAATTTTTCAAACTCCATATTCCAACAAATTAAACCATATATACAATAGGAAACAGTGGTGATTGAACATCTTATCGTTAAAACTTCAAATTGCTCGCGATAATGTTTGTTTGCCATCAGGTTGAGTAGATCACATGAAATTAGAAGAAGATATATATATATATATATATAAATTTTGCCTCATGGTAAGGGCTGCATCGCTTTGGGTGAGGCTGGGGTGCCCCTAATAAACTATCGGACGGCTTTTCATTCACAGGATGACGTAGCAAATCGTTTGTATTTTCTCTGCTCGTGTAATTGGATGTAATTTCTGATAAATAATAATTTATCATTTACAAAAGAAAACCTCTCCAGCTGCCCTCATAATACCCCATGATGTGACAACTAATAGTTTTTGAGCGCCCATACGAAGAAATGAGAAGGCCACTACAGTATACGTGTTTAATCCATGCCGTCCATCCATTTCACCAACTTATTTTAGGCATGTACCTAGGATTGCAAGAGATCTAAAGTGCAAGTGAACTACACCATTTGATAGCTTCTTGAGGACTATAGAAGTTTTGGATGAATCTGATATTTGTATTTTCCCTTTATCCATATTTGTTTGACCTGGTGAACATATTAGATTGCTGCTATGCAATGACATCATTGTAGGCCCTAAGAAATTTTGAACTTTCAATGGTAGACATCATTGTCCACCCTGTTTCCTATGGTGTGGTCCACATGAAGTTATAATCTACTCTATTTTTGAGTGCATGATAAAAAAAACTGAGTTGGCAAGATGGATGGATAGATTGTGTGGATCCTATACATACATCATAGTGGGACCCACAAATTGCTATTGCTCAATCTCCATCCATTTAAAAAAAGGTGATCACAAAGATGGATATCAAAATACAAGGTTAATTCCCCTATATCAAACAGCCAGTGAAAATCATATTATATATTTACTACTGTTTACATAAGGAAATGTAAAAGCAAACATCCACTTAACAGGCTTATAAAATTTCAAATTTACTCAATGTTCCTGAGAAGGGATGGGACAACTCAACGAAGCGTTAAGATCGGAACCAAAGAGGCTTTGATTGGGCAAAAACAATCTAAACGCATGCTACTAGGACTTCGATTAATAATCTATTTCATGTGTACAATATGTTGTTGAAAATATATGAACGAGCTTTGGCTAGCTAATTATCAAAGAACCATTAGTTCGGACTGGTTACGCAAAATTCATTCATTTCAATGGAAAAGTATACAATTTATGTTAAAATTTATTATTTTTAGTAAATAATATTTTTTTTAAAAAAGTTTGATGGTAGTTTAAAACTTCTTTTGGTCATTTAAATTTTTTTAGAAGTTTATGTAAATTTATACATCTTAACTTCTTTTTTATAGCAATTTTTATTATTTTGAAAAAGCTGAGTTGAAGATTCTTTTGCTTATATAAGATTTTTAAATATATAGTAAACAACACTTCCATCTTATAATATCCAATCTATTTTTATTTTAAAGATTTTCTATTTTGTTGTAGATTAAGCGCTATTATTGAGTGTGCTAGAATATATATATTAGGTAGATTAAGATATTGTCTCTTTTGTTAACATGTACCTGTTAAAATTTTTTTAGATATGTAGAGCTTCCTTCTTCTCTAGATCATTCGGTTGTTGTCAAAGAAATAATATATGTTACAGTTTTCTATAATATAATTTCTTTAGTTTAACATAACATCAAAGCACTCGATTTGAAACCTTTGATCTATCATTTCTATACTACAGTTGCCTATTATTATTATCGTTGCAACCTACCACCAAGTCTGGAAGCCCCAAACCACCATATTCAAAACACTACCTTCAGCTTAAATCCCAACAAAGGCAATCCCATCTCTTTCTTCTTGCTTGTATGCATATAAATAATTCATCAATTGATCACATAAGCATAATTAAACAAGTACTCAAATGACAAGCCTAAACACAAGCATGTATAATGGTTCGGTTTCTCTACTCCACTCCTCATGAACACATTCAACCCGTGAATGTACCAAATTTTACTATTGGAAGTTTAAAATCAAATTTAACTCTAACATTTACAACCCTACATAAGGATCGCGGTCTTACACAATGACCTACCTAGTATACGCTCCTGTCGTAGGCTTCCACAAGAGACTTTAGTTGGTTTTTAATCAGTTAACCAACAACTACAGTCCTAGTCTAAGGACCTATATTTACTCCCGTCGATGGTTCCCACGGAGACTAACACGTATATACACATGTCCGGTGAAGTGGGTTCTATACAAGAGCCTAGATCCTACACAATGACCTATCAAGTTTGGATCACAAATTTTTACCCTTAATCCTACACAAAGAAGGAGAGTATGGACTCAATTATTGATACTTGTCAAATTAAACCCATTTAACGCGTTGTACTTGAGTTGCTTCTTCAAAGGTCTCCCGTACTTGAATGAACTCATCAATTGCTCCCACAATCATTGATGTCGATGCGTTGCTAATGCTTCAACTCATGGTTAAAACACATTGCATATAATGCTCCTTTGATGTAACCAGGGTGATGGAAGTTGGGTGAATCTCATACAACTAATGATAGGACTGAGTTCCTAGTACGGATTCACTTATAATGATTTTCTAGAGTATTTAGACATGAATTTGACTATAGGCTTAATGTCTAATCTCTAACAAATAGTAGAGTTCAAGATCATCTTCAAAGTGGACATTAAAATCCTCATTAGACTAAAAATCTTTAAAAAAAATGACTTGAAATTCATGGTATTAAAGATCTAGGATGTGAGATATTATCATTAAATCACTTAGCCTTCTATTCCACTAAAACCCCCTCAAAATGCTCAAAGATCGAATGCTCTACATAAAAGAATTGAGTTCAAATGGTTATAAAATCGACAGAAATGGGTAGTCTTCGGTCGAACTGAATTGAGCTTCGGTCGCACCAAATTAGACAGGAAAAGTCGCTAGACAGATTTTGCTATTTTCACTTAGACCGAATATGGTCTTCGGTCGGATCAAACATGGTTTTCGATTAGACCAAAATGGCATTCGGTTGCAACCGAATTAGCATTTTTGTTGTCTTAACACGCTATCTTGTTTTAGCTGATTTCAATTGGACTAAAGTGGATTCGGTGGGACCGAAGTTTACTAAAATTATGCAGTCTATTTTCCAGAAGCTTGAAACCTCTAAAGGCAATCTAAATATATTCAATTAAGGCTCCTAAAGCTTTAAATAATCAAACAAGATTTTTTCTATTAGTAATTGATCAAGTAGAGGATCAATGATTGTTTTAGGTCAAGGGTTAGGAACACAAAGACACCTCATATAACTATTCTTTGCTCCTTAATGCTTCACGTTCACTTGTATTTTCGGACTTTAGATTTCAATGACTCAATCAACTCCGTAACATAATAACTCATGTGATTGACAAACAAAATATACAAATCAATGTACTAACATAAAACGATTAAATTGTGAGAGTAATTGTTTGTAGGCTATTACTAAAATAAGATTGGTCAAACAATCCTAAGTTTTACACCCCGGTCTATAGCTCGAGTGGTAGACCGAGTGAAATATGCCTTGCTTAAACACTGTGGTCTTGGTATCGATTCCCTAGTGGGGGTGGCTAACAGTGAAGTGTGAACCAGCAGTGGGGTGTACTAACAATCTAACCTTAAAATAAATAAATTAATTAATTTTTTTTTTTTTAAAAACAATCCTATGCTTTGATTAGCGGACACTTTTCCATTGAAATAAGATCATTTTATATTTTCATATTTGAGCATCCAACAATGCACACCAGTCTTATCAAATAAGTGTAATCTTCGGTTAATGGTACACCTAAACTGATAGACACAATTAATTTTGGACAGTTGAATTTGAATTATTTATACATGACGTATGCAATTTCTACATAATTTATAAATGCCTACCTACTGTACACTCCAGGGCATCAAAGGATCCAATAAGAGAACCGATCTGATTATCAGAGAATCCTAACCTTTCATAAGAGAACCGATCTGATTATCAGAGAATCCTAACCTTTCAATTGCTGGGCACCAATCAAAATCAAATGTCCGGAACCAACAGTCTCAAACGGTTCAGATTTTTTTATCACTGCAATTTTCGGGTCATGCTCAACACGAACGAGGCCCAAAAGTTTGAACGGCCTGGATTGACGAGTGTATGCCAAACGTGCGATGGATGAATTATCACCGTACCAAATGATGACAAAAGCATATCATAACCTCCCACATAATATAGACATGGCCCACACCGAGTGCTGGCTTCGACCCTTCTCGATCGTTGGTATGATGAGAAGGCCATGAAAGATTAGAAAAAAGCGAAAAAAGAAATAAGGGAGGTACACGTGGATGTTCTTTTCTGTAGAGCATCTTTCCAGACAGTATCTTGACTATCTTCAAACCGGTGGGCCCTCACACAACCAGATCCACACATCACACCCTTAAGCAAGACGTAATCACTAGTTCAATCCATCATGAAAGAGTGGATCCGATCAAACACCCAAAACCACTGCTGACCGCATTTAGAAAAATGACAACATGAGATCGATCGTAATGGTGGGGCCCACAAGACGTTTCTCACCACAAAATGACACGTAAATGTGAATCAGCAGGGGCCCACAATCCAATCATAGATTGGACCCTCCACTAATCATCCCATAAGGAGTTTATTAGTTTAGGAGGATGTTGGGTTGTGGGAGTACCCAGCTTTGTCTGCCACATTACTACAGCTTCACCAACACATGATGCTTGAATGTCACCCAGGCATGGTGGGCTCCACGCAATATCAAGTGCTGAAATTTTCTCTTGACTTGATATGCCTGCCTTCTTTAATGAAGCCACATTACAGCAAGTGGTTCCATTATCATGGGATTGGCATATTAAGGGATGTTCCTTATTTCCATGCGCGTGTAGAGACGTGTACATACACCAGCGGGCACACATTCATCTATGAAAAACTTGTGTGAGATCTGAGCTTTCTATATGGTTATAAATAATACTTAGATCTTCTTCTTAAAAGATTAGACAATTTTACTTTTCGAGTTGGCCACAAATTACGAAGTGGTTTACCTTTTTTTTTAGCCATTCATTGTTTTTTTATAAACAGTGTAGCTCACTTGAAGTGAGGATGGCCTGATTTTTTTAAGTCAGAAGAACTAAACATGTATTACACCTTATGGAAAGTCCAGATCTCACACATGAGTCACATTACGAAAGATGTGCTCGCGTGTGGAGGTGTGCGTCTCCCACGTGTGTGGAACTTGCAAAGCTCTGGAAAATGTTTGGTTTCCATTAAATCCAGGGTTATTATTATTTTTATTAAGTATACAAAGGTAATCGGTTATATCTTAGTTATCAGATCCAGACCGTTCATCTATCAGGTCCTGATGTGGATGGAAATTAATACAAGAAATAAACTGTTTGAGTGATCGTAGCCACTAATTGGAGGACTTTAGAGGATCACAACTGGGTGGGACACAGAAGTCAAACCCTGGAGATTTGATGGACAAAAGATGTGGAGTTGGCGGTTAGGATCATCTAGAAGGTTTATTTTAATTCAATGGGGTATCCGTGATAGGACCCAACAAATGGACGGTCTGGATCTCGTGCATCCATGCAGGAGTTTGAGTGCTTGATCACTAACTTAGACGTTGGTGTTCAGCACCGTAAACTTCGATATAACCCATGTACTGTGAAGGTGAGCAAAATACCCTTTGCCACTCGTTCCGAAGAGTGTATCTCAAGCGCACGGTTTTCTACACTCCAGCAGAGTACCGTACTAGCTTTTCTGGCCGTTCAAATAGGGCGCCGCGGCTTCGGTGGATCCCTTATCCCTCACCGTGGGGACCACCTTAATGTATGTGCCTTATATCCACTCCGTCCATCCGTTTTTAAAACTCAATTTCGACTATGATCTCATGAGTGAAGCAGATCCAAATCTCAGGTGGATCATAATGGAAATAACAGTGGTAATCGACCTTTAAAAACTCATTGGAGGCTAGAAAGTTTTGTATATTTGTTTCTTCTCTTCATCCATGTCTTCGTGATCTCTATATCTGTACAGAGCCGACTCAGCTTGATTAACTTACTCAACTTGATTCAATAAAGCTCGACTCGACTTTGGCTTGAAATTATATTCAGGCTAAGTCTAGCTAACTTTTGGGAGCTCGAAAAATTGTGAGCCAAAGTCTCAGATGGACCAAGCTTAATTTGACTTGGTTCAGTCCTTAGCTTGAACGCGACTTAGACTGAGCTCAACTCGTTTGACCAGATATAAATATCCAGTCGTCCAGAACTCTAATTTAATTTTAAAAAATCTATTTTCCGTATATGTCTAGCGAGCAATGACCAGCGCCAATGCAAAAACCCTCTTTCCCTTTGCCTAGTGACCAGCGCCCATCCAAAAACCTGCCACCCTCTTCCCCTTATGTCCAGCAAGTAGTGACCAACGCCTAGCTGGACCCCTAACCATAAGAGACCCTAACCCACCTGACCAGCCCACCCATTCGGGCCATCTCTCTCTCTCTCTCTCTCTCTCTCTCTCTCTCTCTCTCTCCTCTCTTGAACTCAGATCGAAAGCACAAACTCAAACTCAACTCGAAATCTCGAGGTTGAACTCACCTTGAGCTGCAGACCAAACCAAGCTTAGTTGGACAGTCACGCTTGAGGACTGAGCCAAGCCAAGTTCGAGTTAGCGTTGGCTACTGGCCGAGCTGTGCCAAGCTACTTAAGGTGATGATGGAATGCACTGAAGAAATGCAGATAGATACATTTTGGCATCTTCATAAAACATAGTTCAAAAATCCCAAAATTTCATAATACTTGATGTCCAACTGATATGGGCCCACTCAAATACTCAACCAAGTGTTTATTTGACTCAAGTCAATATTTAATAATTAAATTTAAAAATTTTAGTATAGCAATAAATTGAATCTTTATATATATTTTTTAAAATTGAACATCTGATAATTCAAGTTAAATATTTACAATTATCATTTTAGGTAAATATAGAAAATAGCTAAAATACAAAAAAATATTCAACCCATGCTGTATTGGATAGTGTTGTTTGCTACTTCAAATTTCCCAGTTTGAATTGATGAATTTTTCTTTTCAAATAAAAAAGCTACCGGGCTTCAAGAATGAATCGCACTTAATTAAAAGTTCCCTAATGACTAGTTAACTTCGCTTAGTTTTTAAGTTGAGTTATCAAGTTTTAAAACTACGTCTCAGATGCGTTGAAACATCAATGTGTGTAGAAGTCATCTTACAATAGGAATACTTTGATTATGGCTACTTCAATATCATTTTGAGCCGTCCATAGACATAGCTGTGTCCATTTTATTGCACATACAGTTGTTGCAAGACTGCCAGAAATTATGATGTGTCTTAGGGTTTTGGTTTTCCAATTTCCTATGAAATGCAAAGTAAATAGGCCATCTATCATTATCATTTCCAAGTATTTTTTTAAAATAGAAATTCTGGCTTGTAAATTAAGATTCAAATACACTTGTAAAAAAATAATAATAATAAGTGAATTGTAATCATTATATTTTCACATTGTGAAGTTATTAGTTTTACTGGGATTCTTGGTGAAAATAAAATTGTAATAAAATCATCATTGTAGTCAAATAGCAATGTAAATGATGTCATGACACATTTGCAAGAGAAAATAATCATTATCCATTTGCAGCCATTTATTGATGTAATCCTAAAACAAAATAAGCTCTTATACCATGCTATTAGAGCCTTTTCAGTCACCACAAGGACATTTTCAACATAAACACGTACTGTGTCTTCTTGGCTCACAAATTCAGCCCAACACTCTCAAATCATAAAAATATATCTTTGTTGTCGATTTCCCACAAATACTAATACTGGCTAATGCAAAAGATAGAAGTACTTGAGCGGTAGGCAGTCTCAGACCGATAAAACCTTTTATCACAGTTCATTTGGCATTGTGTATAAAACTCACAGACAACTAACTAATCTTGCTTTGTATCTTTCAACTAATTAATTATCGCTCCTGCACTTGGCCTTGTACACTTGCAAGAAATGGATTTTCCTCTAATACAGCCATGTTTCATTACACTAGTTAAAACCTTTTTTTTTTTGAAAGATAAGAAAAAATCCTATTAATCGCAGAGGGCCATTTTGTTTTGTATGCTAGCTATATATGTTTTAAGCACTAACTAAAATTGAATGCTGAAACCTTATTTTATTTTGTTCTCGTAGAAATCCAAAGAGGAAATCTTGATAGAAAAGGGTAATGAGGGAAATTCATTTTATAGTTTTGCAAAGAGGGGAACATCACAATTCATTCATTCAGCTGACTGCATAATATTTATTAATTAAGTGGGAAGTTTGGGACACCCACTATCAAAAAGGTTATTTTCTTGAGGCAGCATGAATGCAATTTATAATTTTTTTAAAAAAAATTGATTAAATGGTCCACCATAATAATTGCTTCGAATCAAAAAGGCCCAACAAAAGCAGCTTGTTTTCACCACCCCACTATGGGCGGTAGGGATCAAATCACAGATTCCTTCCTATCTTTTCTTCCATCCTTATTAAGGAAAGTCCTAGGTGTAGTAACCATACCATTTGTTCCTGGGTCGGGAAACCTCGATCGATGGTCTGGTTCAATGTATGCGTGTGGCGCACCGATGAGTGGATTCTTTCAATTTTCTTTCTTGGTGATTTCATGGTACACATCAGCAGAAAATAAAATGTGGTATACTATATTTCATATACAATGTTGCATGTGAAATTCTCTTTGTTTGTTTGGGTTGGAGATCCTGGAAAATCTGGATTAAATCTAATCCTACTTTCGGCTCCACATGACATCCATGTAGGATTTGCCGCACTAAAGCTGTAGTTTTCTCCTTGTAAACACCACTGAAGAAGTTTTAGAAATTACAAATCAAAAATGCATTTTGAGGAGAAAAGATCTGCTACTTTTGTGGTCATGAATCCTACCTGGAGAGCCTGGGGCCCGCCATTAAGTGGGTTGGCTGACCGTAGATTAAGGTTGGGGCTTGACTGAGTTTGGTCAGGCCGAGATCATGGGACCACCTTCATGTACATGCTATGTATCCGTACTTCATTCATTTTTCCAGCTCCTTTTAGGATGTAGGCCCAAAACTGAAGTAGATCAAAATCTCAAGTGGACCACAACCACGGGAAATAGTGGTAATTGAACCCTTACAATTAAAAACTTTCTAGGGCCCACCATAATGTTTATTTGCCATCCAACTTATTGACAAGGCCAAGCTGAGAAAATTACCTATTGTGATCATGCTGAAGAAAATGTTCATGGTCTCGATAGTGCTCTAGACCTAAACAATCATGAGACGGTCATGATAAACGGTCAATAGGATGTAATTTGGGGATCTAATGAGGGATCATATACCATTAGCCTATTACAATGGTGTGTTGGATAGTAACAAAACTAAGTTAAGAAGCTAAACTACGAGCTTTGAGTCTGCTGTAATATGTTGTTAGATAGAGGTGGAGAAAACTAATATAAGAAACTAATACATGTACATATAAGACGAAAGAAATAAACATCTTAGAGTTGAAAGTTTGTATGTGATTGTATTTATATATAGCCCTGAACTCATCTTCAAATGTTACTATTATAGTTTTCCAAGAGACAGTGGTCATGTGTAAAATTCGAAGACTGATACAAGAGTTTTCGAAATATATAGTAGTGTATCCCACTTGAATATAAAGTCCTCATGGTATGATGCCATCAATTTATTTCCATCTCCAGATGGCTTTTCATTGTTTGTTCCAGCTCTCCCACAACTTATAGAAAGATTTTGGATATTTTTTAGAAGAATTTCTTTTTAAATTAAAATTCTAGAACAGCCATGCTATGCAACTATTGGTTATTGAGAATCCGGCAACGGCAAACCTCTGACGAAACTTCCTCTACACATTAAGGTCGCACGTGCCTTGCATCCGTTGGCCATGTGTCATACCAAAGTACTGCTTTCTATGTACGTGTACGATTCTAAGCACTAACCTACAGGCTACAGCAGAATAAGTGTCCTCCGTAGATAGACATACGTAGTATTCCATGCCGCAGCTATGTTTCTCTGTTGTATTTGTACGAGTCTGCCAACATACGGTGACTTCTCGATAGTTGGTGTCTGAGTTATATTAGGCAGGTGTAAACAGTTTTTTTTTTTTTTTTTTTTTCTTTCAAATATTCAATTCACCCCCACCGATTTACACCTGATTAACCGGTTTAATGAAAGATAAACCGAATGGTGACACCGGACACAAACCTGGGGTTGGCATCTTATCCCCATTGTTCTCCTTCGTGTGGCCCACCTGTGCTGTGAATCTGACTGATTTTGAGGATAGAACGTGATGGACGGAGTGCATTTTTCATATACAGCTGGTGCGCTACCACAGAGCTTGGGTATTTTTAGCCCTAATTTGGGGAGGATCCTAATCCCTCAGAAATGGTACACGTAATAACCCATTCTCTATCAGCTACCGTCCAAAAGTCAGATTGGTTGAAAAATCTTAACCCTAGATTCTTAGACGCTGGTTTGTTGAAATCAAAAATATTTTCACATCCAACCGTCCAATAAATGCCCCGATAGTCGGATTATCACATGAAAGTAATTCTTGGGAGCGGATTAGGTGTGTAACGCACTGAAATTCGGGGGTCGAGCATAACTCAGCTCCCGAGTTTCAAAACATCACTTTTGCAACATATTTAATGATGGATGTATGTTGTCTGTATGAGTGCATAAAACATGGAGTAGATTAAGCCAAACTGCAAACATAATTCAGGAATAAGTGAAAGTCGCAAGCAGAAGACTGAAAGAAACATATGTGTACATGTGCAAGTCCCTGTAATATGTGTTCTCTGCCAAGTCTTAGTTACAAGTGCTGTTTTCAAAATACAAGTATCAAAATGAAATCATTTATTACAGAGAAAACCCAGAATCCCCATAGATCAGGACACGGCTCACATGAACCCGCCTGAGAACTGCATAAAAGAAAACGCGTCCTCGTCATCCTCATATTCCTGCTCTGCCTCAGGGGTCGCGTCATCATCTGCATTTAAGATAGAGTCTGGTTGGTGTTGAAACACCGTCCCAAAATGTGGGAGTGAGTGATCAACTCAGTAGAACTATACAGTAAAAGTTAGCATATGATCAATTCAATCAAGCAGTAATGATAAGGCAATACAATCAAACACGTCCTAATTACTCTTGTTAATGCAAGGATGTATGTAGAAATGATGCATGCCCTCGCCTGCATTCCCTCAGCGTCTTCATCTTACGGTACGCATGATAATTTCCCGCAATGCCAACGACTCCAATGCACATGCAATGCCGTGCATGAATATGATTACCAAGTTGTTATTAGTTCTTTTCATACAGCAGGATTGAGAAGTTAAAGTACCTTCCTCATATCAATTCTCAAACAGTGATCCATTCTAAGGTCATCAGTCTTAGACAATCTCATACGATCATATGGTTTTAGGTCGCTGCAAAGGGCTCGTCACCAATCAATGCATGCCTATCATACCTTAGTTACTACCCTAAGGCTTGTCACCTCAATGCAGTATCGAGGTATGCTCGAGATCACTACAGAGAGCTCGTCACCAATCAATATAGGCCGACAGCACGAATATAGTGTCCCATACCACCATAATCGGCTCATGAGTTTGGTGTGCTCACTGGTCACTACGGGGAGGCTCGTCACCCCAGCGTAGGCCGACAGCTCGACCACGGTGTCCCATACCACCATGCCCGGCTCATGAGTCTTAGGGGATCAAAATACAATGGTTAACGGGATTACATTGGTAAGTTTGGTACCCTAGATTCAAGCAGTAGCGTCCATACATGGTATACATCCATCGGGACAATCGGGTTACTTGACGAACTTGACTAGCACGAGCGTACGTTGAGTTGAACGACATAGAGTGCGCAAACACTCCGTGTGGTCAAACCACTGCCGACAACCCTAATATGACTCGGTTTCGTCAAACACGTCCTACGTGGCGAAAACAACCTCGGCCACGAACTCAAGGTTTGTTACCAATTCCCTAGGCTATTCATAGTCCCAAACATCTTCTATTATAACAAATATTCATACTAACAATTTAATCAGTAACGGAACAACAATTCTAATCATACAATATGGAAGCATTTGATGAATATCAACTTAACATGAATTACACATAAGTAGTGTTAGAAGTTAAACAACAAAGAATGTAAATTGCATGTAGGAAATCATACACACCAATAGGATAGTTGAGAATCTCTTCTCAACGCTCATAATAGGTTAATATATTACACTCTTGATCATTCAGACATTTCTACAAACACTTAGAGTACATAGTCCTACATACATGACGTATGTTAGTGATAACACACATTTGAACAATTCCTTTCGCCAAGGAGTTGATACACATACAACTAGCACAAGTACACGACTATTAATCATGGCAAACACATGTTCGTATTGCATATGTATACGATACTTTCTACATATACATTGAATACACAAATCTCAATATATCTCATATATATCAGAAACGCAATATAAACATCGCAGTTGGCATGTGAAATTTCATCCACAACAATAATAAACCATTACCCAACATTGAAAGCCTTGAAAACCATAACCTATACGAATATAGTCCGCACCCTAAACCAGAAAAAGCGCACAGATTTTATTCAGACGATAAGTCTTCGTTAACGGCGACTAGATAACCTAAGGCATGAATAAGAATGAGCTACATCAACACTTAGACTATTCTAAGCTCTAAAACAGACTAGGGTTTGATTAACTTACCCAAGAAGGAATTTAGAATCGCCGGAATAACGATTCAGAAGTGATGGTTTAGGGATGCAGAGTAACAAGGAAGAATCTCAAGATGATTCACCGACTTCTCTCTCACTTTTTCTCTCTTTTTCTCTCTTTCTTAGCTAGGGTTAGGAAATTCGTATGAAATTGAGAGTGAGGGTTTTAAGGTCTTTATATAGGCCTAACATTGATGAAAATAGGCCCAGGGTCAAGGTATACTAAGGTTAGAACCAAATCGAGTCTATTTCGATCCAACGGAGCATTTCTAGTGGTCCTTTTTCCACGTGCGGTCGGACTTAAGTTCATTGATCATGGATCTAGGTCAAGCTGAGTTTTCGTACCGATCGGATTTACAGATCAGCCGTGGCGGACTTATCTCAATTCAACGGTCACCGAAACTTGATCAGGTCCACCGGCACTATGATATGCCAGGGCCATCTTCCCTGATCCGAAGGTAAATTTGGATCAGAATCCAACGGTCAGAAAGCTTAGAATCGGCGCACAAGCGACACGACTCAGATTTCATAAATATATATTTAATTTATCAGCTTTCTCACACTCTTTATTTCGAACTCAAGGAAATCGACTCAGGACATCATCTGGACTTAATTTTTGAGGTGATGGTCAAGCCCAACAAAGAGATTATAATTGTCTAAGATCGTCGCTATCGAATTTTCGACGCACGGTTCAGGTCCGATACAAAGTTTCCAAGTACTTCCAAGAACAACTGGATTTAGTATTGAATCCAAGATTTCAGGGTAACATAGCGCTAACGATTCTACAGGTTTTGGGTCTTGTAGATCAAATTTAAAGTGATTGGTGCTAATTTCATAAGTAATTGAGTTTAGGCTAAATTAACCCACATTTAACTTCTAAGGAATTTGAGGTAGCTCTCGGGTCTTTGCACGAAATTTTCCGGATCATTACAAGGTGAGACCTGGGATCCACCGATGTGGGTGTGAACTCCGACTGTGGGGCTCACAGTCATTTATGTTCCTTAAATCCACACCGTCCAACAATTTTGAAAGCTCATTTTAGTGCACGCGGATCAGTGCCCATTGTTTGTGGACGCGAATCAGGTGGTGCTGGCTTATTGGTTGTGTGGTGATGTGTTGGACGCTGCAGGGCCCACTAGGATCTATATGTTTTATATCCATGCCGTCCATCCGTTTTTCCAGCTCATTTCAGTAAACAAATCCAAAAATGAAAAAGATATGAAGTTCAAGTGGACCACAACACAGGAAAATGTGGTGATTGAACGACCACTGTTAAGAACTTCTCAGGGCCCAAAAAGGTTTTGTACCAATATGATATTTGTAGTTGCCCTTCATCAAGGTAGGTGTGACCTTATCAACGGGTTGGATGGAAAATAAACATTACGGTGGGCCCTTGGACGGTTTCAATGGTGTGTGTCTGAGCTTTGGTTCTGCTTTATTTTGGGGTTCATGCCCTTAAATGAGCTGGCAAACCGGATGGACAGCGTGGATATAAATCACGCACATCAAAGTGCGCCCCGCAGCGCCCAACACATCACCACACCATCCCCAGCGGTGGCGTGGGCAATTTTCCCGTAATTTCTAACTGCCTGCTTATGATCCATCACGCTCGGCAGAGTATCGAAGTTTTTACTTTTTTTTAATGTTTTTTACACGAAAGGGCATCGTGCTATGATCACGTGGTTCTACAAATAATAAGTCATAGCAGAAGACCATGAGGGCGTTTTGGTAACTTCGCTCACTCCCTCCACGAGGCCAATGGACGCTCGTCCTCTAGCGTGGGGAATTCCAGCAATCAAGATTCGCCATGAGAAAACGTTGTCTATATATATGCATATCTGTCTGCACCCTACTCTACTAATACACCTTCAATCCACATCTCTTACCACCTTAAGCTTCCATGGCCTCTACAACGTTTTCAGTTGCCGGAAAATCCATTTTCCCGTCCACGCCGTCAGATTCCGTTCAACCCGGCCGTCTGCCACATGGGTTTCTCTCCAAGTGTATTCTACCGATAAAACGCGGCCCGTTGGACACACATGTGGCCCGCGTCGCCACCAAACCTTCTGTTTTTGTTCCACCAACGCCACCGCTGCCACCAACGGAAACTGACTTTGAGAAGAAGCTGGCAGCATGGAAGAGCGTCCGGCAAGAGCGTTGGGAAGGAGAGCTGGAAGTGGACGGCGAAATTCCGTCATGGCTGGTATGGATTAACTTAAAATTTTCTAATGGTCCCACAATTGTCTCATTCACTTCCAGCAGGACACAAAATCCAGACTGTTCTTCTGGTGGGACACCATCATGGATGGGCCACACCTCAGAAACAAGATGGTTGTATGATTCTACCCGTTGAATGGCCTGGATCATGGGTCTGAATTTGGTTCTTCTTCTGCTTTTTTAAGATTTCATTCTTTTTTAAACTAAGCTTTAGAGAGAGAGAGAGAGAGAGAGAGAGAGAGAGAGAGAGAGAGAGTAGATAGTGTTAGGTTGTAGCATCATAGGACCCAAGGACTGATTAGGGTAGATAGACCATACATCATTACTGGATGTATATTCCATATGCCAGCGTCCATCATACACGACCGAGAACCGAGTATTATAATATAAAGGAAGTGATCTGTCTGGTTTTTCGAGGCAGAATGGACGGTGGATGATAGACTGCATTCTAAATTATAATGGAATATCTGCTGTGCACCCCACTCATTCCTCGAATGAATAAATTGCAATTGTTCAAACACTAGAGGAAAAGATCAAAAAATAAAAAATAAAAAAATATTTCTTTGGATCTTCCTCCTTCGATTCGGCCGCGTCAGACACTACTCTCAAGGGTATTGTTTGGACCCAAACAAATGCATGTTTTTACGTTTTGGGCAAAGTGCAGTCCTTTGTCTGAGTTCATCTGTTGGGCCCCATTGCTAGTGGGCCAGATTCTAAAACCACAGTAGCCAGATGAATTTATTCCCTGATGAGAGGACTTTTATCATTGCATATGAACCGTTAACCAATTCATTTGCAATCATCACAAGTCCTCGTATGGGTGGTTAGGATCATTTGACTAGTGTTATTTTTAATATCATGTTTGCAGAGTGGGACCTACTTAAGGAACGGCCCAGGGATGTGGCATATAGGAGACTACAATTTCCGGCATCTCTTCGACGGCTATGCCACCCTCGTCCGCCTCCACTTCGAGAACGGCCGCCTAATCGCGGGCCACCGACAGATTGAATCGGAGGCATACAAGGCAGCCATGAAGAACAACAAGCTATGTTACAGAGAATTCTCCGAGGCACCGAAGACCGACAACTTCCTAGCTTACATGGGTGACCTAGCCAGCCTCTTCTCCGGTGCATCTCTAACCGATAACGCAAACACCGGCGTCGTTAGGCTAGGAGATGGCCGCGTTGTATGCTTGACGGAGACGATCAAGGGATCGATCGAGGTGGACCCAGCCACATTAGATACAATTGGGAAGTTTGAGTATGATGACAATTTAGGGGGACTGATCCACTCAGCCCACCCGATCGTGACGGAGTCAGAGTTCCTGACACTTTTGCCGGACCTGGTGCGGCCGGGCTACACAGCGGTCAGGATGGAGCCAGGAAGTAATGAGAGGAAAGTGATAGGAAGGGTGGATTGTCGGGGTGGGCCATCTCCGGGGTGGGTCCACTCGTTCCCTGTGACCGAGCACTATATCATTGTGCCAGAGATGCCATTGAGATATTGCGCCCAGAATCTACTAAGAGCGGAGCCCACACCATTATACAAGTTCGAGTGGCACCCAGACTCCAAAGGATTCATGCATGTCATGTGTAAAGCCAGCGGCAAGATCGTAAGTCTCTTTTGCACCTACCATTAATAGTTATAAAACTCTAATAGTCGACTGACTCATTCTTCAGCCAGGCCGGGTTGACCCGAAGACTCGACCCGACTCAACTCGATCATGTGTCAGGCCCATGAAATGGATGGCTGAAATTGATGATTGGACCTTTTATATAAATGATCTAGACATGGTTAGAATGGTTAGCTCGGGTTGATGTTTGCATGGTAGTGCATGAATGTAGTCTAGGGTATCTACACTATATAACTGTGTAAATCTTCTTTGCATAATTCGATGCACTTATCACTGTCTGTTTCATCGTTTGGCCCATCAAAGGTAGCGAGCGTGGAGGTTCCGCTGTATGTGACGTTTCATTTCATCAACGCCTACGAAGAAGAAGATGAGGATGGGAGGGTGACTGCGATTGTCGCTGACTGCTGTGAGCACAACGCAGACACGACCATACTCGATAAGCTTAGGCTACAGAATCTCCGATCATATTCCGGCGAAGACGTATTGCCTGATGCCAGGTATTTTCATCTTTTCCTTTTTTCTGTTCTTTTTTTTTTTTTTAAATTTACAAGGGGTTATATATCAAGATATGGTGTATGTTCCCAAATCATGAGAGCTGGTTCACGTACTTCTCTCCTCATGACCCCAAATGAGTCGATTTAAACCAACCCTTTCAAATTTCATACTGGTGTTGTATCTTGTGTACTCCAACACCACGCACTCTTGCATGATGAAGGATATCTGACTGTTTATCTTAAACCGTCATTTCTTTCCACACGTTTTGTCCGATTGATGATCAGATCATCCTGACTTTTTGGGCAAATGCATTGACACAGTGGGTCCCACCTGATAAAAGGCTTGGATCTGGCATAGGTGGGCCCATTAATTCTTGACGTATTTTACTGGAAGAAGAATGTGCATGGTACTGTAAGAGATTGAAAACTGATCAAGTACAGCCATCTGAGTTATGCTATCGTACCATCTTACGAACTAGCATGCCTCATGTGTAAAACATCCCTACCATTAAAATGGTGGACCTCACCATGAAGATCAACCCTCTCAAAAATAAGGTTGATCGGCTCATGTCAATGCAAACCATCGGTTATCCATTGATTTAATGGCATGGCCCATATGATGAACAAAGAGGCCTGGTTTTTTTTTCCAGGTGATCTTCATGATGCGGTCTACCATTTTAATGGTACAGATCATGTCCTCCATAATTTGAACGTACAGCACAGCATGTTGGTTACACTATTCTAGAATTATGCTACACAAATGCTACTTCAAGTATAATTAACTCTCTAATAATTAGGTATATGATAATAAAAATTTCAGGGTTGGACGTTTTATCATACCCTTAGATGGGAGCCCAAAGGGAGAATTAATGGCAGCATTAGACCCAAATGAACATGGCAAGGGCATGGACATGTGCAGCATCAACCCTGCCTACTTGGGGAAGAAGTACAGATATGCTTATGCTTGTGGGGCCCAGCGCCCTTGCAATTTCCCCAACACCCTCACAAAGGTAACAAACATCAGACACCCTATATCCATGTTTGGTTTTTTTTTTCATGTTCAGATAATCCTTGCTTAATCCAATGACTAATACGGGTTAACTGTGGCGGTCCTAATGTAGATTGATTTGGTGGAGAAGAAAGCCAAGAACTGGTACGATGAAGGTGCTGTTCCCTCCGAACCCTTCTTTGTAGCTAGGCCGGGTGCTACCGAGGAGGATGACGGTGAGTTTTCACGATGGACTGCTAATTTTTCAAAATTATTACCATTATAATGGCCCCTAATATTCATTAGTTAAACATAAAAATTAAAAAAGAGTTTCAAATGTGTAATATTTATATATTTATACAAGTAGAAATCACAAAAAATGATAAAATGAGTTTTTCGAACATGCACAGGGAAATGTTAGTGTGTGCACAACCTGGGGTGAGTTCGTTTACATATACCTCCTACACGAAATGATGATGATGCATGAAAATTCAAACAAATGCATTCCTCCAATTTTTCTTTTGAAATGAGTGTTCGATTCTTTCCACCATCTTTGTATGGTGAGAAAAATGCATTATTTGACCCTTGATGTGTGCACCTAACTGCGGCCCATATATCATATATCATAATTTAGTAGCAAAAAATGATATTATGATAGAAGTATCACTGTTTAAACTATGATTATATGATTCCAGGTGTGGCAATCTCCATGATTAGCGATAAAAATGGCGAAGGATATGCATTGTTGCTTGATGGATCCACCTTTGAAGAGATCGCCAGAGCCAAGTTCCCGTATGGCCTTCCGTATGGCCTCCATGGATGCTGGGTTCCGAAGAATTAAGAAGATCCAATTATCAAGCAAAAAATAAAAAAAAATCATTGTATAAAATGACAGTGCATTGGTTCATGGTCTTCAATGTGTATAAGCAGCAAGAGAATAGCTCTGATGCAACACGGTGTTGGGTCCCGTTGGCTCGACCCAGAGCATCTGTAGGTTTGGATGTTAGCTACTTCGTAGTAGCTTTCAGGTTCGCTCGGACCAGGGCATCTGTAGTTTTGATGTAGCTACTTTTAAGTAGCTTTCAGGTGTTACGTGGTGTATGTGTGTAGAAGTTACATGAGCCCGCACGTGTGGAGCCGTTCATCCACACGCAGGCACAGCTTATGCCAATATGGCACGCGTGTATGGGGTTCAAGATTTCCATCAGGTGAGACACTGTTTAGATCTAGTGGCCTACAACAGGTTGTTCCCCTCCTCAGGTGGGCCAGTGTGTAAGACAAATGGACAGTCTCTTTGTTTTGTACAGTGTGACCCAGTGAGTGAGACTGGCCTGTTTTACAGGCAAGATCTAAACTGCCCCACATGATGGATCGGACACTGCACGTAAGTGCCATATTGGCACGTGTGCTTGCATGTGGGTGCAAGGTCCACACGTGTGTGGACTTGGCCACCCTCATTTGTGTAATAATCAAAGTTAGTCATGTATGTAGATGGCCATGTATACGTGATTGTGCAAATCAATGCATCCATTGTTACATTTGTTGGAATGAACTAAGGTTTGAAGTATTGTGACAAATCAGTACATAACAGCATCGTCCATGAACAATACGGCTGTATCAGCCCAAAAATAAAATAAAAAATGGCTCAGTGGTGCATTTCAATACTGAGGTCATGGGTTCGAATGCCCATGTAAGTAGATACGTTTCAACGCTGAGGTCATGGGTTCGAATGTCCATGTGGTGTGGGGTGTGTGTTTAAAAAATAAAAAATAAACACACAAGCGAGTTATTTGATACTCCAGCTCTAGTACACTTGATATGCAGGCATCACATGTTGTACATAAGGTGTATATCAACTCAACCCAGTCACTAAGTCACAGCGCCAAAATCACATTGATTGAACAATCCCAAACTCTGGTTTGCGGACGCTTGAATGTTGAAACAGAACCATTGGATATTTTTCAATTTTAACCATAGTTTAAATGTCGGCCTATCTGACAGCCAGGTGATCCAATAATCTAACTATTGGTTGATGATACATCTAAACTGGGACCCATACCTTGGAAAGTTCAGTTTAAATTACTAGGATGCCAACTAATCCAATTTCTAAGTCATCTCTCAAGTCGGCATATCATCCATCACACCCTGCTAAAGTTATTCTTGAGAATACAAAAAATGAGGGGACATGAAGCCATTTGAATTTAGAATGGCCGACATGATGGTGATGATTATGGCCATATTGTGTAAAAAGGCACTGACATCTACACAGCCAGCATGTTGATAGATCAACAGGGGAGGGTGCAAATGGATCCCAAAAACAAGTTCAATGCGCCAAGGATAGAGAGTGTTTTTACACACACACTCACACCAACACCCACACCCACACTCACTCACACCAACACACCACAATGGGTACTTGAACCCATGACCTCCGTGTTGAAACTCTTGTTAGTCTACAACTGAGTCATGAGTAGGGAGCCAAGAGGCCAGAGAGTTGTTGTGCACATAATCTCCTACCATTGAAAGATTTTTGAAATCTATCGAGGGCATGTTTGGTTGCCACTTAAAAATAAGTTTATTTCATTTTAGTTAATGGTCATTGTGTAGTAGAGATTATACTAGTAATAACAATTTTTATAAACCTTGTCTCTAATACATAATTACTGATAACTAAAATGGGATGAACTCATTTTTAAGTGGCAACTAAACAGGCCCTAAGCATTTTAAGTGGTGGAAATCTGTTAAGTATTTCAAGACTGGAAGTTTTGGAAGTCCATTTTGAAATGCAAGCTAAGAATACCAGGTGTTGTCGTTAGATGGTAGGAGATAGGTGCACCGACATTCCATGCACACTGAGCACTCCTTTCACATAATAACAAATGGAAAGTAAGCTTTTCCTACGACAAGAACGGTGAATGATAGGAATCCATCAGTGATTTCTCTGTCAGCAATTCTTTAATTAACCAAGGACGAGGGTCCCAGAAAGAGGTCCAAAAAAACGGGCCAAAAAAAAAAAAAAAAAACAAGGTAACTAGTGGTGCACCATCAACACCATGCGACACAGCCGCCTTTAGAACAGTTGATATGTGGTGACCCTGATATAAATGAAGAGATAACCCTAGCATGCACTTAAGTTGATATTCCTGTACTTCACTGCCAGAGTGTGACCGCTGTGCATAAAATGCATGTCCAAAACATGCACCAGCACTAGCAAGCTCCCACAACTCCATTTTTAAGTAGCAAATACGGTTTAATGAGTGCCCAGGTTTTTGCTAAAAGAAATCGAATTTCTTGGTGAAAGAAATGGTTAGTATATCGAGTAGAAAAGAGAATCGCAACATTGTTTCAAAGGAAAAAAGAGCATGTGGAAATGAAACTTCAATGATTACAATACTCTCTCAATTCTTTTAGATTTCTTTGGAGGTTTTTTCTCTCTCTCTCTCTATTTTTATGTTGTCATGTCCTACATGTAGTAATCTTCGATGTTCTTCAAGCAAATTTTGATAACATAGCCTTGAACAATATCCACTGTTTTGACAAAATTTTGAAATGAAAGATACAAGAGAAGCACCATTTTCTTCTATCAAGATATTGTAAAATAAGAAACAACAAAGCTCCCTTGAAATCAATTTCCCCACCTGACGAACAATAAGAAATCTCTCCAATTGAGTGAAGGTAAAAAGAAAAAATCTAATACATCCTGCTTGCAGTTGGGTGATAGATTGCATTGATGATTCGAGGAAGTTTTTTAGCATTGGAACCTCACTTCATTTGCAACAGAGGACGATTGAATGGTCTTGGTTGATCACTTTTGGTCAGAATAAACAGCATCAACGTCATCAAGTTCTAGTAATTTGGACATAAGTTCTTTGTTCAGGTCCACGGCCTCGTCGTCTACCTGCAACCAAGCATGCATTTAAAAGCCACTGACATACATTAAGGGCTTGTTTGAATTTTCAATTCATAGGGAAATACCGTGAAAATATGTAATAATTATTTCCCCTGTATTTACTTCACTTTTTTCGATGTTTGATTTGACAACATGCATTTTTGACACGAAAATCGAGAACACCACAACATATCGTTTATCCACACCGTTAATCTATTATGCCTGATGAATTTATGGCATAAGCCAAAAAACGAGGTATATCGAAAGCTCAAGTGGACCACGCCACTAGAAAAAGGGAATCAAATACTTACCTCTCGGGCCCATTGTTTCTTTTGGTGTGGGCCATTTGAGTGTTCAATCTGCCTTATTTTTCGGCTCATGCGTTAATATATTGTGTTAAAAGGACTGGACAGAATGGATTTATCATATACATCAACCTTGGGGTCCAAAAATTTAAAATAACTCTTTTAAACCGGTTTCCAAGGCAGCAGGTAAGGTGGATTTTCGAATGATTTTCAAACAGGTGAAATGGTAATAATTACCCATTTCACGGGTATTTACACAGCAACTAAAAATCAAACACGCCCTAAATTTGTAGACAGACTTTCTGTGAAAGGGAGCTGATTCAATGCCTCTTTAGGCATGAGATACCGTACCTCCATGTCATTCATTGCCATTCAAATGGTATACCCTTTGTTGTTGTGGTGGTGGTGGTGCTTTTCTTGGTAATTTTATGGGGAGTTATTTTATACTCAAGTAGAATATGCCGTTTGATACAAAGGCATTTAGAACCTGTACATGCAGCATACACCAACTCATATTAAACCGACTAAATTGTGGAACCTTGATGAGGACATCCAACCATTTAAAGTAAACCAGAGGAGGAGATCCACCCAACCTTCACTTTGGCTCGATGACTTCTACACACAATGAGGACTTGAAGACCTCACATGCATGATTGTGCGTCTTACATTAGGAAAATGCATGTGGGCTGCTTCTTTGAGGAGTTTTGACTGTTGGATCGTGTGGATCCTTCGATCGGGCGGTTGGATCACTGTGATCCTTGATCACTTTGGTCATTAGTATTAGGATTAGCTAATTATATGTTTTTCTATGATTATTTATAGCTTAAAATGAGTTATTTTGAGTTTATTGCATCATGGGACATGAAGTAAGTTTTTTCAAGTGATGAGTGTTTTTGTCAAAACATGTGTTGAGACTATAAAGGGGGGGAGGTCCAGCCCTAGCCCATAATAATGGAATGAAAAGCAAATCTTTTGGTTGAAAAAACTCTCTCTCATGTGATTTAAGATTATCTTATGAAAATTGACTATTTAGTGTGAATCCAAAGGTGTGAAACCTAGTTATTGATGAGGACATCAAACCCTTCAAAGTTTATCAAAGACAAAGGCAGCCGACGAATACATCCTTATAGCTCGATGATGGTTACATGCACAACTAAATGATGATTTTGAAGATTTGTTACATTTACAACTAAATGATGATTTTGAAGATTTGATTACATTCACAACTTAAGGATGATTTTGAAGACCTTACACGTGTCCTTGGATCGATTGAAGGCCCCACATTAGGAGGACACACGTGTAGGATGAGATAGAAGATTGATCTGTTACGCATGATTTTATTTTATTTTTTTTAGAAGGCTTCGTTTTGCATGTTTATATATATATAGATATATATATATATATATATATATATATATATATATATATATATATATACTTTTGTTATTGGGGTATTTTAGTCATTTCCTTTTAAATCCGAATTTTATAAATAGGGTGCTTTCTACCATAAACTGAATGATATATATTTTTAATGAAAGCTTGATGCCTCCTTCCCAGTTCTCTCTGTGGTAAGTTCTTCTCTTCCCCTAATCTCCTCTTCTTCTAACTTCTATTTCTAGCCCTCCAACCTTCTTCTTCTCTTTCCACGCCTAGTCCCTTTTTTCTTTTTTCTTTTTACTATTAACCTTGAAAGTCTGAGAATTAATCCCAACCCTCTCGAATTTTTCAGGCGTTCTTATTCAAGAAATCCCTTCATTTCCTGGACTAGAGAAGCTGTATTGATTGTTGGATTAAAACCATGCAAGATTGGGAGGTCCCATCCCTCGCCGGATCCAATCCACGCATGATTTGAATATGGTACCGCAGAATTGTGATAATGGCCTGCAACCATAGCATGTTCCCTTTATTATTATCTTTCCTATGATGTGGAATGTGAATATTTCAATTGGTTTGCTTAGTTTACTTCGCTAGATCATTTTTGTGCTCACACATGCATGCTAGTTTAGAACGTCCTGCATCAGATTTTGTATCAAAGCTTTAGGTTTTGCATGATTTTTGTTAGATTGAGTTATCTGAACTTAGGATCATCCGTTTTCTCATCTAGGATTGTCTAGATAATTTTAGATCTACATCCCACAGAAATTGCGAACCTAATTTTTCATATTCACAGTCTTGTGAGATACAAATCTGAAAATTCAGATTTGTGTTTTCATTCTAGTTAAATCTGAAAATCTGCAGCATTCATACATCATATAGAAATAGAATCATACATCTATATTGAGGTCTGCTCAAACGTTCGAGTCAAGTTTAGGAAAATCGAGTTTGAGTTTTTGGTGTATGCCCACTAGAAGTGATAAGGGTTTTGGCCGACACCCCATCATGAGTAACGAGCAATTAAGTGATCAACTCATTCAATTACTCTAAAACATAAACTGCCATAAAGACATCCAACAAAAATATTGAACGAAAATCAACCGCCACCGAAGCTAGACTTGAGCGATTAGAGGCATCCCAAAGGGAGAACCCCACTGTTGGGGGAAATGTGCAGTCGCAGGCAGGTGGTGTTGGTGAGGAGCCAACCCCTAGACAAACTCCCACCAATGACGGGCATGTGGGTAGAGAACGGGCACATCAGGACCACTTTAATCCTGACGAGAGAGCCATGAAGAATGTCAAAATTGATGTCCCAAGCTTTGATGGTCGCTTTAACCCCAAGGCATTCCTTGATTGGTTCGCTGACATGGACCACTATTTTGAGTGGCATGAGATGTTAAAGAACCGACAAGTGCGATTTGCCAAAATAAAGCTTGTGGAGCAAGCGAAGATGTATTGGACCAATAATGAGCGTAGGATT
This sequence comes from Magnolia sinica, assembly GCF_029962835.1. NCBI lineage: Eukaryota > Viridiplantae > Streptophyta > Magnoliopsida > Magnoliales > Magnoliaceae > Magnolia > Magnolia sinica. Next base: position 16,292,681 of record NC_080585.1, on the reverse strand, counting down.
GAACGGGTGAGAGGAGCTCTCATTACCCAATGGAGCGAGATGAAAACTATGCTAAGAGAGAAGCACCTCCCTCTCTCTTATCGCCAAAAGCTCCTAGAACAATGGCAATCTTTACACCGAGGATCCATGCTTGTTACGGAATACATCGCAAAATTTGATGAATTTACGATGCAATGTGACATTGAGGAAGACCCTCTAGTAACGCTCACGTGTTTCAAGACAGGCCTTCCATCGGATCTCGAGCGTGAGCTTTGGGTTCATCCCATGACAGATTTGGACGAGATGTACCAAGTGGTACAGGAATTAGAGCAATATCTTAAGACTCCTGTCACAAGACGGTTCAATTCCCGAGACTCTAATGTTAGGACTGGTTCTCAAGGAACTAGACCCAACATTGATAATCAACCCAGGGTGTAGGCGAATGTTCCGCCTAGGCCTAGGGATGACAAGGGAAAAGGCGTCCTTGGTGCTGGTCCAAGTGGAGGACAGAATGTGCGATGCTTACGAATGTGGGGAATATTAGCCACTTTGCAACTCAGTGACCCACTAAGAGCAAAGGAAAAGCCTTACTCATAGGTGATTCCTAAGATGGTGAGTATGATTAGGACGACTCTGAAGTGGAAGAATATCACCCTGTAGGATCATTGAGTGATGAGGATGAGGTGGGTGATAATGACACACTAGCAGTTGTTAGGTGTGTGCTAGCCCAGACTAGAAATAGTGTTGACTGGCGTCGCAACACTATCTTCTACACGATCGCCAAGTGTGGCGAGAAAATTGTAAGGTGATAGTGGATAGTGGGAGTTGCCAGAATGTAATTTCCACTAACACCTTAGGCCGTCTAAAGTTAGAGGCCGCCCCTCATCCTGACCCGCACAAAGTCTAATGGGTAGACAAGACTTCCCTTCCTATCACCCATCAATGTCTTGTACCCATCGAGTTCAGGTCTTATAAGGAGTCTCTGTGGTGTGATGTGTTACCCATGGATATAGGTCACATCATCCTAGGCAGACTGTGGTTATTCGATAATGGCGTCACGATCTACGGGCGTTATAATGTGTGTACCTTCATTCATAACGGCAAGAAGATCAAAATTAATCATATGCCACCACAAAACACTGCACGGAAGAGAGGTGAGAAGGCTAGTGAGCCTAAAGAAGTGAGAAAATCCACACCCAAGTCTCTCCACATCATCACAGCTAAAGGGTTTGAAAGAGAGACTGAGGAGGATTCTACGGTATATGCCTTAGTGGCTAGAGAGGCTACACTAGAGGTATCAGTACGGTTACCCCACAAGGTAGCCCTGGTCTTAGAGGAGTAAAGAGATGTATTACCTGAGGATTTTCCATATGAGTTGCCACAGATGAGAGACATCCAGCATGCCATTGATCTTGTCCCTGGGTTGACTTACCAAACCTTCCTCACTATAGGATGAACCTTGCAGAGCATGCAAAGTTGAAGAAGCAGGTAGATGAGCTCCAGCGAAAGGGTTTCATCCAGGAGAGCATGAGCCCGTGTGCCGTACCCGCTTTACTAACACCTAAGAAAGACGGCACTTGGCGCATGTGTGTGGACAGTACAGCCATCAACAAAATCAAGGTCAAGTATAGGTTTCCCATACCTAGGCTTGATGACATGTTAGACATGATGGCTAAATCCACCATTTTCTCCAAAATAGATCTAAGAGTAGGTATCACCAAATCCATATACGCCCCGGTGATGAATGAAAGACCGCGTTCAAGACGAATGATGGGTTATATGAGTGATTGGTCGTGCCTTTTGGCTTGACTAACGCACCCAGCACTTTCATTTAGGTGATGACCCAGGTCTTGAGACCGTTCATGGGAAAATTCTTAGTGGTGTACTTCGACGATATCCTAATCTATAGCACCACTAGAGAATCACACCTTGAACATTTGAAGTTGGTCTGTAGCGTCCTTGGGGCGGAGAAATTATACGTTGACCTTAAGAAGTGTTCAGTCAGGTTATGTTTTTAGGGTTTATAGTGTCAGCAGAAGGGATGCATGCAGACCCAGAGAAAGTCAAGGCCATAGTTGATTGGCCTGAACCGAGGAAGATCTATGAAGTGCGAAGCTTCTATGGCTTAGCCACATTCTATTGTCGGTTCATTAGGAGTTTTAGCACGATAATGTCTCCCATTACAAAGTGTATGAAGGAGGGAGAATTCATGTAGTCAAAAGCCACAGTTAAGGCTTTCAAAGAAATTAAGGGCAAGATGGTCGAAGCTACCATCATGCGCCTTCCCGACTTTTCTAAAGTCCTTGAAGTTGCGTGTAATGCATCTAGTGTTGGTATAGGTGGAGTCCTGAGTCAAGAGGGTCATCCTATTGCCTATTTCAGTGAAAAACTGAATGAGGCAAAACAAAAATACTCTACCTATGATAAGGAATTCTATGCGGTAGTGCAGTCTCTGAAACATTGGCACCACTACCTCCTACCACAGGAATTTGTCTTATTCTCTAATCATGAGGCCTTACATTATCTTCACTCCCAGAAGAAACCTAACCCAAGGCATGCTAAGTGGGTTGCGTTCCTTCGAGAGTATTCGTTTGTCTTAAAACACAAGGCTGGAGTAGAGAATAAACCAACCGATGCCCTTAGTCGTAAAGTGGCGTTGCTCAATTCTTTGAGTGTAGGCGTTGTCGTCTTTGAGCATCTGAGAGATGAGTACCCCACATGTCCAGATTTTGGGGGTACCTATACGTCACTCTCAAGTGATTAGCAAAGTGCAGGGGATTTCATTTTGAGAGATGGATTCCTTTTTAAAAGAAATTGTTTATATATTCCCCGTACGTCCCTCCGTGAATTCCTCGTCTGGGAGCTTCATTCGGGAGAGGGATAGCTGACCACTTTGGCCGCGATAAGACTATTGCCCTCGTAGAGGATCATTTCTACTGGCCAAGTCCCAAGCGAGATGTCGCCAAAATTTTAGAGCCGTGTAGAACGTGCCAAATGGTGAAGCAGCAAAAGAAAAATTCTGGATTATATATGCTATTACCTGTGTCACATGCTCCGTGACAAGATATTAGTATGGATTTCGTGCTTGGGCATCCCAAGATGATTAAAAAGCACGATTCCATTTTTGTTGTCGTGAACCGCTTCTCTAAGATGGCGCATTTCATCCTATGTTCTAAAACTTCGGATGCGTCTAATATTGCTAAGGTCTTGTTCGATGGTGTGGTCTAACTCCAAGGTTTACCTAAGACCATAGTGTCTGACTATGATGTCAGATTTACCAGTTATTTTTGAAAGACACTATGGCACATAATGGGAACACATTTACAATTTTCTACTGCATATCACCCCCAAACTGATGGCCAAACTGAGGTGGTTAATCGCACCCTTAGAAACCTCTTACGATGCTTAGTGGGTGAAGATGTGAAAACTTGGGATTTGATTCTACCGATAACTGAGTTCGCCTACAATAGTTCAATCAATAGATCTACAGGATTAAGTCCATTTGAAATTGTTAGTAGGTACAAACCTCGGATGCCCATAGACTTATTACCCATCTTCATTACCCAAAGATCTTCTGAGTCAGCCGATACATTTGCACGACACATTCATGATTTGCATGCACATGTTAGACAGCGAATAAATGTGAGTAATGATAATTATAAATGTTCAACTGACCAATATCGTAGGTGGACAGAATTTAATGAAGTGGATTATGTAATGGTTATGATTAGACCAGAGCAGTTTCTTCCGGGTTCCGCTAAGAAATTACAAGCTCGCAGTACTGGACCATTCAAAGTAATGCGTAAAATTGGGTCTAATGCGTACAGGGTAAACCTTTCACCTGAAATGGGAATAAATCCGACGATCAATGTGGAAGATCTAGTCCTCTATCCTAACCCTTCCATTGTTTCTTCTTCCCACCATTGGCCACTTTCCGACTTTACTTCTCAACCTACTCCACCCCTTCCACCATCAATTGACCGTAAGGAAGAGATTGAAGAGATAGTGAATGAGGAGATTATTTCCACAAGAGATGGGGGCTTCCAAAGGTACCTCGTCAAATGAAAGAACAAGCCACCATCCGATTCCACGTAGCTTACAGAAGCAGAACTGCAACAGATTGATCTGAACCTTCTCGAGATACACAAAAGTTTTAACTCGTCGGAGCCGAGTTCTTCTCACCCGAGGGGAGTTGATGAGGACGTCAAACCCTTCAAAGTTTATCAAAGACGAAGGCGGCCGATGAATACATCTTTATGGCTCGATGATGGTTACATGCACAACTAAATGATGATTTTGAAAATTTGATTACATGCACAACTTAAGGATGATTTTGAAGACCTTACACATGTCCTTGGATCAATTGAAGGCCCCACATTAGGAGGACACACGTGTAAGATGAGATAAAAGACTAATTTTTTACGCATGATTTTTTATTTATTTATTTTTTTAAGACTTTGCTTTGTACATTTTTATTTTTTTTACTTTTGTTATAGGGGTATTTTAGCCATTTCATTTTAAATCCGAATTTTATAAATAGGGTGCCTTCTACCCTAAACCGGATAATATATTTTTTTAATGAAAGCTTGGTGCCTCCTTCCCCTTTCTCTATGTGGTAAGTTCTTCTCTTCCCTAATCTCTTCTCTTCTTCTAACTTCTATTTCTAGCCCTCCAACCTTCTTCTCTTTCCACACCTAGTCCTTTTTTTTTTTTTTTTTTGCTATTGACCCTGAAAGTCTGAAAATTGATCTCAACCCTCCCTAAAATTTTCCAGCCGTCCTTATTCCAGAAATCCTTTGATTTCCTAGACTAGAGAAGCTGCCTTGATTGTTGGATTAAGGCCATACAAGATCGGGAGGTCCCATCCCTCGCCGAATCTGATCCAATCTACGCATGATTTGAATACGGTACCGCAGGATTGTGATGATGGTCTGCAACCATTGCATATTCCCTTTATTATTATCTTTCCTATGATGTGGAATGTGAATATTTCAATTGATTTGCTTAGTTTATTTTGCTAGATCATTTTTATGCTCACACATGCATTCTAGTTTAAAACGTCCTACATCAGTTGTCCTTTTTATCTCTATCTTATTCTCTTATAAAAAGTATTTTTCTATTCTCATCTCTTTTTAAATCCTTCTTCCCTACCACTTTTCTTCTATAAACCGTAAATCCCTTTACCCCTTTCCTTCTAAACCTAAACCCATTACCTAAATCCATCTTTTTCTAGCCATCACTCCACCAAACTCAACCCATCTCCACCAGCTCCACACGTATAGATAGGGCCGTACAACCATACGGTCAGCCCCTTCCCTCTGTTTTCCTCACTTTGATAAGGATATATAGACCGGGATAAAGGGAAAACACAAATATCAGCTTGATCCATAACTTTTGTGGCCCCCAAGAAGTTTTAATATTAGAAGTTCAATCATCATGTTTCCTATGGTTTGGTCCACCTGAGATTTGAATTTGCTTCATTTTTGGGCTCATTCCTAAAATGAGCTGGCAAAACAGATGGAAGGCATGAATATACAACACATACATCAAGGTGGGTCTGCAATCATAGCTTGACTGAACACGTTGTCACCTCGACCTAACCTAATCTGCTCCCTCTCCTCTTGTTGGATGTGGATTCCTTGGTGAACCCAACTCCACATGCCTAGGCCCACCATGATGTTTCTTACAAATCCACCCCGTCCATCTATTTTACCAAATCATGTTAGGAGGTGGGCTCAAAAATGAGGCAAATCCAAAGCTTAAGTGAGACACATTGAAGGAAACAATGGAGATTGAACAACCACCATTGAAATCTTCCCGAGGCCCACCGTGCTGATTATATGCCATCCAAACCGGTCATAAGGTCATTCCCACCCCTAAAGATCATATGAAGAAACCGGTGGACAGGTGGATATATCAAAAAATAAATGTGGGCCTCCTGATTATTTCATCAGTGGAGTGTTTAGAGGGTAAAGGTATATGAGAGGGGTACTTGGCAAAAAAACATAAGGAAGAAAAAGGTGATTAAAGCAAAATTGGTAGTGGACACTTGTCACCACCATGTCAAACTTGGGGGAAAGGAAGAATCTGATTAGTTGGACTTTTTTGGGGAAGCAAAAAAGCCGAAGGGGCACATCCCAAGAAGCTGCATTAGGTGTTGGAAAACCAATTTCCGCCACCTGCTGTCAGCAAGCTGCTGGAATGTGGTGGTAAAAATCCAATTTCCACCAACTGTTTTCGCACCCAAAAAAAAAAAAAAAGAGGTCAGGGGGGCCCTTATTGTGTCGTGATTGAAGTTTTGGTAGCTTTTGATCAAAATTGGGCTAGGGTTTTGATGACTGCACAACTTTGTTAAGGAGTGAGCAGGCCCTCCTAATCTGATTCAATTGTCGGTTGGGTGGGGTGTCTACAGCGACACTATTGCATATTTGGAAAAGGATAGAAGATAATTTCCCTAGAACAGAGTGCATGTGGCTTACATGTGACTGAAACCTTTCATTTGGTAGGTCCAATAGTTAATGGGCTATAGACTAAAAAAATACTTTTCAGACAGTCCTAGAAATGGACACTAAATGACAGTTCATTCTTTGGATGGTTAGAATAGTTTAATAAAGGCAGGTTTTGGTCAGTGGTCAATCAATGATGAATGATACATGGTTCATATTATCATACACATTGCAATATCTACAGTCCATGACATGGGAGGCACGAAATTCCATGTCTCCAGAGCCATTGGATCTCTTCCCTTCTCTGGAATGTTCGATTAACATCAAAGAAAAATACTACTGAATAATTTATTGAAGAATAAAGGAAAACAAAGTTGGCTAGCCTTGGAGGAACCTTCAAACACAGCACAAGTACAACCAAGCAAGCGTGTGGGACTTCTGAGAGGTTCATAAGGTGGCCCCACTTTGCAGATGACCATACCCAAAAATCGGACTTCTCCAATTGCCCACCTTAAATGTAAATGCGTCACCTGCCTGATGAGTGAACCAGCCTGGCTTTTGCGTATAGTTGTCTTTATGGTGGAGACCACCTCATGTACCACCAAAATGATGGGGACATCACGCGCACACGCGCACGCACACTGCCCCCTACGCACGTACGGAAGAAGAGGGAGGGCCCTACCGTCAATCTGGCTTAATGACGACGTCCAGGGAGGGCCTCCTAGTTAGAAGACGGAGTTTTGGTTCACTAGAGTGGGCCCAATAATCAAGTAAAGCCCATCATACGATCTCATGATCGGGGCCCACTAGTCGGATTAAGTTCATACTTTAGGTTTTGCTTATTTATATTATTTATAACATCATGAACGCTTTAGATTTCTTTGATTGGTTTTTATTTTAGTTTACTTCATCGCCAAGTAATAGGTTGCGCACATGGCGCGAGTTTTGGGATATAGGGTTTTCTTATAAATAGGCACCCCTTGTAGTTCTTTTAATTGAATGAAGATAAATAAAAATTACTACATTTTCCTGCTCCTTTCCGAGTTATGATAACCTAATTGGGTGCGAAGCCCTACCTTCTTCGAAGGGCTAACTACCGTAGTGCGAAGCCACTTCTATCCCGATTCACTCCTACCTTCTTCCATCCATATTTCTCCTCCTACAAGCATTCCATCTCCAAATTCATCAATAGTTGCAGCTGTTTTTCTCTCTACAGCAGATTTTCAGAATCTGGCCCTGCAAAAGAGTTGAAACTTCGGCGAAGCACCACTCACGAACCGTGCATCGGATCGAATTGAGATTTGGGGGTTTTGGAGTCCATCCTTGGCCAACCAGGGCCAAGGTGGCCTTTTTTCTGAATAGTGGGCCCCACACATGCAGCCGTGATCACACGCACGTGCGTCTGGGCCATTGTTGTTGTCCACGCATAGGAACTGTCTTCCGGTTCAGGTTTTCTTCCTATTTAACGCTCTCATACCAGTTTTTCATAAACCCTAACCCTAGATTGCATTATCATTAATTTATTTGCCCATTTTCTCACCCTTAGGGTTCCTTGAATTGAAATTGGTAAATCCTTTAGATTAGGGACTGATTGTTGTGCATGTGTGGATAATTACTGCTTATCTTTGAGCATCGTTTGGTTTATAATTTTAACAAATTCAGCCCTAACCTGTGTAAGCCTAGACCCGCATAGATTCCCCTTAATTGAATGGTTTGGACTTTCATGTGGGATACGAAATTTGTGTAATTGTTTCTGAACTAACGTGATCTAAAGCCTGAAATCTCGCACATCATATTTAAATTTCATGTCCTGCATCACAAAATGTCGCACACACTTGCCAGGTTGGCACGTCCTGCATGAAATGGTGCATGTGGAGACAGGCAATTGAGGCTAGCAAACCTCAAAGAAACACCATGCTTTACAACATTTGTTACGGTAGTTAATGGAAATATAGATATTTGCGAGGAAAGGGGTTTCCTCGTAACTAGGCCAATTCCATCTCTTGATAGGTAAGCTATTTGAATATCACATTATCCCTTTTCAAACATCATAATAAGCCCCCAATGGGTGAGGTCCCAATCCAGACAACGAAACCCAAATGGTAAAAGATGGTTATAACAGCATAAAAGGAGCCAATGTTACATGGCAAACAAAAATATGGAAGGATGGGTAGGGCAGACAAGTAACACACCTCGATGGGGGCCAAAGGCAATAGCTCAAATCCATTGTCGGGTTCAAAAGCTATTCCTCCCTCTCGAAGCTTTGATAGTATTGCAGCATAATTTTCTGCTGAGCTTACAACCTTATAGTACCTAGCAAGATGCACCTCATGTTAGACCACATACCCATAGAGTTAGAATAGCACTAATGAACCATAAGAGTTAGAATAGCACTGATGAAAGGCAAGCATTTAGCACAGACAAATCCCCAAAAAAAAGGGTCTTTTTTCAAGAGAAATACTCCAGTGTTATTGGTTACAGTGTTGAGAGTTTCATCGGTTCATTTCGATGATCCAATCAACCAATCTGAACTGTGCGTCAAGTCCAGAACACATTCCATGGGCTTTTATACAAAATCACACTAATCAGATAATTCACTCTATCCTCGATTCATCCTTATTTTCTATTGCCACCCACTTTCCAAGCCATGGATGGGATGATTACAATTGGCTAATAAAAGTGATTATTAAGAATCATAAGCAATCCATGATGGTTCCAAACAAATAGATTGATCAAATTGTTTCGACCCATTTTGTTAAATGATCTTGGTCATCCATATTAAAGGCTATTTGATCAAATGGTTAGATTCCTCAAATCAGTGTGATGTTTACATGGTAACCCATAAATGTGCACTGGAACTCATGAACAGTCTGGATTAATGGATTTGATTAAGTGTTCCAATGGAACTGGGAGCACTATGACTTATAGTGCTCTGAGAGCACTGGAGCATTTCTCTTTTTTAATCAATCACGCAAAATTCTAACCGAAAGACACGTGTGCATAGCAAAAACAGAGGACAAGTAGATATCTAAACAGAGCACTATGACTCTCTCTCAGCAGCTCACTTCTGTTTCATTATGACCACATGGAATTCCTACAATTATATTGGTTGCTATCTAAATTTATACATGGAGTCACTTCTGTTTCATTATGACCACATGGAATTCCTAGAATTATATTGGTTGCTATCTAAATTTATACATGGAGTCACTTCTGTTTCATTATGACCAGATGGAATTCCTAGAATTATATTGGTTGCTATCTAAATTTATACATGGAGTTGTTAAAAACAACATATCATGAATAGAAATCAACCTTTCATTTTCTTTTCTTTTTTCACATGCACACACACCTCCGCACTCACGCCGTAGTGGGATTTCACCACCTACGGGTACTCGAACCCTTAACCTGGTGTTGAAACTCTTGTGAGCCTACCACCGGGGGGGGCAAGAGTAAGGACCCAAAAAGGATTATTGATCACGATAAAAAATGGACCCTCCTTTAGGCATTCATCGCTTAGTTATCAGCTTCTTTTCATTTAACACAGCACCCATGAAAATGAAACTCCAATCTCTGCAGAATGAATGGTTTATTAAGGGCGCATTTAGCTACGACACCTTGATGTGGATATAGACACAGATATGGATACAGACACGTTGGTGATACTTGGCAGTTTCAAAAAATCATGGATAGAGCTGAGCTAGCATAACTCAAGTAGTTACCTAAAGTTAACTTGCTTAGGCACCTACTGCTAACCAAACGCCACATGGGTGGAACTTCCATGAGATCAACCCGCCCATCAGGTACATTGCCTCATGCTTGCCATGGACCACAAAGATCATGATGATCCAAAACTCAAAGGAGCCGCAGCATAGGAAACAGTTGGGATGAAACAGCCACCATTAGTTTTTTGTAGGGCACATGATGGTATTTATATGCCACCCAAGCCATTCATCTGATGCGCCTCATCAGGACCCAAAAATTGCCGAAAATCCCAGTATTCCAAAACTCATCTGGGCCATACCAAGAGAATATTTGTATAATGTTAATCTGGGGCCCACCTAAGCATTGAATCAGCCTGATTTTTGGGACCGGACCAGCACCAAACCAGGGGTGTTGTACCTGATGGACGGGGTGGATTGTATGCACATCATACCGTTTCCCCATGTTAGAGGAAGTTACCCCGGGTAGATACCTACACAAGGTACACAAGTGTTTTCAATAAATTTACAGTAATCACCATCATTGTCATCATCATCGCAGCCTTGTCCTGGCAGTGGGTTCGGCTTGTAATATTATTTACAATATAACAAATAATATAATGTGTTCTGGATATTATAGTGCAACACATATACTAAATAGTTTTTTTTTTTAAAATAGCAGGATAAGAGTACTTCCGATCCATGCCATATCCCTTACCCATATCCATATCGTGCCCCCTGGTTTTGGTACTCTGAGGTTAGGCAGGTATCATGGTATCACGGGCATTTAGATGCACAGTCCATCTTAACTGCAATAATCCAATTAAACATAGAAGAAACAACAAAACAGAGCAAGGATCTTTCTAGTTCACAGTGACAACTGACAAACAATCCATAGTGGTACATCCATGCATTTCAAGCTGGACTTGAGAGACAATTCAAATTTCTATTTGGAGGGAAGTCCCTCAATATGAAAGGCACGCACAAGCCCCACTTAGGTCATTCCATTTTATTGAATCGAACTACAGAAATTCAATTCAATTGAGCATCCAAAGGCAATGTAAGTGATTAATGCAAATATTGAGAAAAACCTATCCATGAGAATGGGGCATGAGACGTTTAAGAACTCAAATATATTTAGTTCATTTCACAGAAAGAGCCATAACCATCTGTCTCAGCATTGCTTGAGTGATGAACTTGGATACATAAACATGATGTTGTTATATAGCTTTAAGCTAATAGAAGTACAATCAATGCTAACCAGTGGTTTTTTTTTTTTTTGAAAGATAATGCTAACCAGTGTATTACCTGGTAACAAAATGATAACTACAACATGAAGAGAGAAGTGAAACAAGATTCAATGAGGGATACATTCACCATTGTATGACAGCATGGAAGAATCCTACCTTTCTGACCGATCTTCTTCAGGGTCGTCCTCATCGTTTGGAGGCTCAATAACATCCTCAGCGCCAGAGTCTAAAGCAATAGCAAGGAGTAGGTCTTTGTCAGCATCAGTGACCTTTATATTTACAACCCGTGCACGCTTAAATTTGAATAAAATCGACCCTGGATCTGCCATCTTTGCCCCACAGTCCTTCACCACCTCTCTAACAGCTGCCACCGATCTGTTTATTTTATCTGTTAAGACCTCAACTACCATACCGACTCCACCAAAACCATAGACCTGATTAGAAAAATGGGTTTTGCAAGCACAAATATAATCCACCATAAGTCTCAAAGATAAGCTCAAATAACTAAGACTCTTTTAGGAGGCATGATTCCTAGGCCATGATGATAAAGCAACATACAAGCACACATAACGGATATTGTAACATGACACCCACCTCATAGAACTTCTCGATGTAAGCATCTTGTCCCTTTTCAGATGCTCTTTTGATGTTACGCTCCAAGATTTCCTTGGGTACATCGAGCTCTTTAGCTTTCTCTAGCACAGTTGCCAATGCTGTATTTGATATGGGGTTGGGGCCTCCTTTCTTAACACTAGATTTCACAAATTTGATACACAGCGATGTATTGTTAAAATGAGGGCATTTGATATCAATGCAAATTAAATATCATTAAGGCTGGGACTGACCAGGCCTTGATTTGATTTAGGCCTGACTTCTGAACCATGGCACAAAAACCCGAAAACAAGACACGATGTCCAGTCAGTTCCTGTCAACTCTAAGACTGAAATGAGTCTTAAGTTGACTTGACAAGATATTATATCACATAATGAAGAATTTCTCAAGTGGTAGTGAATATTTAAACTAGTTAGAAACTCGTAGATATATTATATAGCCACAAATAAATACATCTAAATCATGCAGCTTGCTGGTAATTTGTGGACTATTTAAACTAGTTAGAAACTTGTAGATATATTATATAGCCACAAATAAAACATATCTAAATCAGGCAGCTTGCTAGTAACTTGTGGACGCTTGTAATTTTGGGGCCACGGTTTCTATTAACATATTTTGCATTTTATCGCCAAACGGCCCTTGACAAGCGACTAACTAGTTTTGAGTCATGCCAAGTCATGCCGAGTCATGTCAAGTCAGCTGAGTTGTCGAACTGAGTCTAAGGGTCTTATCAAGTCTGGACAAAGTCCAGTTCGGGACCAAGTTAGTTAGAGACTCAGCTCAAAATCTCGTCCAGTCAAGTTGACTTGGCCAATTTGTGAGTCAAGTCAGCAAGTTTTAGAACTATGCTCTGAGCAGCTGGTGCTGGGCCTATTCAAAAATTGAGTTTGCTAGACCTGGACCCAGCCCATTTCCACCACTATATCCAAATCATATCTCAGAGTATTTTCACAGTTTGAGTTTTGTTAGCCCTCCCAACGATTAAGAGTAGAACTTACGCAGACACAACTTCCTTCCCAATTTTACTGTACCGCTTTGCCTTCTTCAAATCTTGAGCACCCTGCATAAACGCCACATTCAAAAACTTGAGAAGTTCAATCTGAAGCATCATAATCATCTCAACAAGATGTAACTGACAAACTCATATAAACATAGAATCACTAGTCTAATGCTCCACCTACAGCAACTGATGAACAACAACAATGATAATAAAGAACTAGCTAGCGAAAGAATGCATTTCATTGTCGAAATTTACATCCACGATATTGTCTCGTCACAATCTCTAAAACCTTTACCTTCTCACCAAGACTGCTCGAATTTTATAGAAATAAATTCAACATGGTTATCATGTTTCTGTCAGTCCCTTGTTAAATAAGTAATCTGTGAAGGAAACTATTGTTATTTTTTGCTCCATTCATTCTTCATGAAAGTACATTGTGTTATTTTATAGTGGTTTCAAAATTAACAAGGTGGTGTTTTTTTTTTAAACCCTTGTGTTTGTCCCACATTGGATAAGGAAGGTCCCTAAGGGCCTGTTTGATTTTCCAGCTCAAATGTAATTACCTTGTAAATGGGTAATAATTACTTACCTAGGTAATTACCACATCTTTCCCAATGCAGATGTGACAACTTACTTTTTCAACACTTAAATCAAGAAATTTATAACATCAATGTGGGGCCCATCGTGATGTATGTTACTTATCCACACCGCTCATTTGTTATGCCAGTCAAATTTATGGCATGAGCAAAAAAATGAGGCAGATCCAAAGGTCAAGTGGACCACACCACAGGAAACAACAGGAATCGAACGCCTACCATTAAAAACTTCTTGGGGCCCCTTAAAAGTTTTGCATCAAGCTGATATTTGTGTTTTCCCCTTATCCATGCCTTTGTGACCCTATGAACGGGTTAAATGATGAAAAAACCTCAATGTGGGCCCAGTGAAGAAAATAACTTTCAATGGTGGACGAATTAAGTCTACTGTTTCCTTTTGTGTGAGCCATTTGAGTGTTGGATCTGCCTCATTTTTTGGTTCATGCTCCAAAATGTTCTAATAAAATACATGGACGGTGTGAATATATCATATACATTACGGTGGGGTCCACATATTTAAGTCAACACTTTTGTTTCGATTTTCGAGGTGGAATTACTCTTATATTTTCAAACAAGGTGAAAAAGTAATAATTACTTATTTACCGCGATTTACATGTATCGTGGAAAATCAAACAAGCCCTAAATCACCTTTATAAGAAAAGGAGCTTCCTTAGGGGCTTGAGACGCTTTAAGAGACAATGAATTGAGGGGCATGGGCGTGGGTGTGCCCCATGCAATTTACATCCACGATCTTGTCTTGTCACAATCTCTAAAACCTTTACCTTCTCACCAAGACCACTCGAATTTTATAGAAAGAAATTCAACATGGTTATCGGGTTTCTGTCAGTCCCTTATTAAATGAATAATCTGTGAAGGAAACTACCGTTATTTTTTGCTCCATTCATTCTTCATGTAAGTACATTGTGTTGTTTTATAGTGGTTTCAAAATTAACAAGGTGGTATTTTCTTTTAAGCTCTTATGTTTGTCCCACATTGGATAAGGAAAGGTCCCTAAATTACCTTTATAAGAAAAGGAGCTTCCTTAGGGGCTTGAGACGCTTTAAGAGACTATGAATTGAGGGGCATGGGGGTGGGTGTGCCCTATGCAATTCACATCCATGATATTGTCTCGTCACAATCTCTAAAACTTTTACCTTCTCACCAAGACTGCTCGAATTTTATAGAAAGAAATTCAACATGGTTATCGGGTTTCTGTCAGTCCCTTATTAAATGAATAATCTGTGAAGGAAACTATCGTTATTTTTTGTTCCATTCATTCTTCATGTAAGTACATTGTGTTGTTTTATAGTGGTTTCAAAATTAACAAGGTGGTGTTTTCTTTTAGCTCTTATGTTTGTCCCACATTGGATAAGAAAAGGTCCCTAAATCACCTTTATAAGAAAAGGAGCTTCCTTGGGGGCTTGAGACGCTTTAAGAGACTATGAATTGAGGAGCATGGGGGTGGGTGTGCCCTATGCAATTTACATCCACAATATTGTCTCGTCACAATCTCTAAAACCTTTACCTTCTCACCAAGACTGCTCGAATTTTATAGAAAGAAATTCAACATGGTTATCGGGTTTCTGTCAGTCCCTTATTAAATGAATAATCTGTGAAGGAAACTATCGTTATTTTTTGCTCCATTCATTCATCATGTAAGTACATTGTGTTCTTTTATAGTGGTTTCAAGATTAACAAGGTGATGTTTTTTTTAAAGCTCTTGTGTTTTTACCACATTGGATAAGGAAGGTCACTAAATCACCTTTATAAGAAAAGGAGCTTCCTTAGGGGCTTGAGACGCTTTAAGAAACTATGAATTGAGGGGCATGCGGGTGGGTGTGCCCTATGCAACTTTTCACATGCACGCATACCGAGCCAAGCCGCACTGGGCCATGGCCACAGCACGCGCAGTTGTGTGTGTGATGCTGTTCTTGGTCATATGTAAAACAGAGTAGCAAAACAAAATAATAGAACCTCAGTAGAGATGGTAAATGCAATGCTAATAAGTTTCAGCTTACCTAGAAACCTGTGGAAAAAAGCTCTATTATCTGCATGTTACATTCTTAACAGAGTCCCGTATTCAATATGACACCATGTGGGATTTGGAATGGTAGATTGTTTAATCTCAGTCACTCAAAAGTGTGAGGTTGTCTAGCTTATGTTAGGACGACAAATCCTACGAGATCCAAACTAAGACCTAAAACTTGAAAATGTACATTCATAGAATATTCTCAGAATAGTGCATCCTATATATTCTTAAACATAGATGCAAATAAAGTCATGGAATAAGTAGGTGCTAACTTTTTTAAGATACCTTCCCATATCTTTCCAGTTCTAAAATAGATGATGTAGAAACTCAATCTCAAACTGATTCTAGTGTTCCTACGAGGATTAGTGACACCCCTAAAAAACCTAGATTCTAAACCAAGAAGAAATAAGAGAGTTAGGACAACTACTAGCTTTGGACCTGACTTTGAGACTTACATATTGGAAGATGACCCTATAGCCTTTCAAGATGCTGCAAGGACCTCCTACGGTGCTCTCTTTTGGAAGGAAGCAGTAAATGATGAAATAGATTCTATTATGTCTAATAAACCATGGATCTAGTTGATCTACCTACTAGTGCAAAGACCTTAGAATCAAAATGGATCTTTAAAAAGAAGCGTAGAGCAGATGCATCTGTAGAGAAGTAGAAAGCTAGACTATTTGTTAAAGGATATAAACAGAAAGAAGAAACAAATTTCTCCGACACATATTCACTTGTTACTAAAATAACATCTATGAAATGGATGCAAAAACTGTATTCCTGAATAGCAATCTGGAGGAAGAAATCTATATAGATCAGCCTGAAGGATTTGTGGTGCCATAAAAGGAAAATAAAGTATGTAAGCTAGTTAAAACTTTGTATGGTAGAAAACAAGCACCTAAATAATGGCATGAGAAGTTTGACCAAAAAATCTTATTATATAGGTTCAGAATAAAATGAAGAAAACAAGTTTATATACGGGAAAACTATTGATATGTATACAGTTATTATATGTCTGTATGTAAATGACATGTTGATTTTTTGTACTGATTTAATATGGCATCACAGAAATTAAAGCCTCTTTATCATCAGTATTCAAAGTGAAGAATTTCGGTAAAGCAAACTTAATACTGTGAATGAAAATTAGGAAGGATGGAAAAGGAATTGCTTTGTCACAATCTCACTATATTGAGAATATTCTTAAAAAGCATGGTAGGTTTGATTGTAAAATTGTGAGCACACCATTCAATCCTAATAATAGATTAACTAGAAATAAAGGTCTTGGGGTTTCAAAACATGAATATGCAAGCGTGATTAGTAGCGAATGTATGCTATGAACTGCATGAGGCCGGAGATAGCCTATGCAGCTAGTAAATTGAGTAAATACCCATATAACCCTAGTAGAAGTCATTGGAATGCTACATTTCAAGTATTAAGATATTTAAAGAAAACTGTAAATAATGCCCTTCAATTTTCTAGTGATCATGCTGCTTTAAAGGGTTCAGTGATGCAAACTGGAACCCTGACATTAACGAATCTAAATCTACAAATGCATATATCTTCATCTTGGGTGGAGATGCAATCTCTTGGAAGTCGCAGAAACAGATGGTTATGACCATGGAATTTGAGATAATAGCCCTAGAAATAGTTGGGGAAGAAGCTGAGTGGATTAAACTCTATTGAGTAATTTGCTTTTGGGGGTGAAACCTATTCATCGTATTTTAATACATTGTGATTGAGATACAGTTATCCAGGCAAGTGAAACTAAAGCACAACTATAGAGGACAACTGTTATATTATGAAGCGTTAACTGTCAACTTTGCCAAATCACACAAGAATCTAGCCGATCCTCTAACAAAAGGCCTTGCAAGGACAAAGATAAAAGACACATCGAGGGGAATGGGACTACAGCCCTTAAAATAAATTTCAACCTCAGTAACCCAACCTGGTGATTGAAGATCCTAGGGAATCAAGGTTCAACGGGTAATTGAGATTGGAAGTTTGATTAGAAAGCACCAATGTGAATAAGAATTGACATTCTCAAAGTCCCAATCCTAATGTGTAAAATGGTGCTACTACTGTAATGTGAGATAGGCTGGATTAAATTCCTTATGAGTCTATAGCTATTATAGTGGGATACTGGTTACAGGATGTCTTTAATGGACTCACCTATATGAGTGTGGAAGTGGGGCAGCTTCCTATGAGGCTTCGGGCTGAATATCTAGAGAGCTCATGAAACAGGATTTTGCACATGGCCATAACCTACAAGATGGTTATTTCTGGAAGTTGAAAAAATGAGTAAATTAACTAAAGTCTTGTAGTAAAAGAATATTAATTTAAGACTCGGTTAACTAAAATTTTATAAGGCTTAGGTTAAGTCACAAATATAAGTTTAAATCATCAGATATCTATATCTATCCATATTTTTCCTACTTGCATAAAGTTCTATAAAAAAATTAAAAATATATATTTTTTGAAATAGGGGGGAGATTATTGTATTGATATTCGTTTCAAAGAAACATGGTGGCTTTTTTTTAGCTCATGTTCATCCCCACATTGGATAAGGAAGAGCTTTAAATCACCTTTATAAGAAAAGGAGATTCCTTACGGGCTTGAGCCCCTTTTAAGTACTATGCATTGAGGAGCATGAGGGTGTGCTATGTGTAATTTTTCATGCGTGCCCCAACCGTGCCGAGCCAAGCTGCGGCTATGGTTGTGCATTGTGCAATGTGGTTCTATTCCTTACCACGTGTTAGAAAAATATTGCCTTCCGGAACATTTTAAAAAAAATTACCCCCCCCCCCCCCCCCCCCCCCTCTCGATGGTGCACCAGAGCCAACACCCATGTAAACATCTAAGGTGGGTCATAATCCTGGAACATTTTTGTTGTGATCCAGTGCACTCGTGGAATAGAACTAATCCTAAAGATAGCAACCTGGTCTTGTTCAGTCCCTTCCAATGACACTGCTCTGTTAAAATAAAGCTAGAGAGGTTTGCCAGATAGCCGCCATCCTTACAAAAGTAAGATCTTTCCAGTTCTTAGCCTTTTGATTAAGCTAATAGAAAGGGAATGGCAAAGTTAGGCATTTCCTTCATGCATCAAAACTGGAAGGCGCTAAGCTACACTTTGTAAAAACTTGTAAAATATGTAAATATCTGCTTTTTCCCTAGCTACTTCTATGCAAAGCCATAATTCATCTGTATTCCAACAAAATGGTAGAATCTCTTACAAAAAACAACCCCCCTGTTTCAGATTTTCTTAAGAGGTATATGTGATGCTCAATCGGAAGAAACAGTGTTTGCGACTCAACAAATGACAGTATAGGTGGGGATGCCATTCCTGTAATCTATGAGTTTGAAGCCATTCATCTGGTGGACTCCAGTTTGGAATAGGCCACGCTCAATATCTGAAACAAGCTAACCAAAGAAAAAAAAAAAAATGGCCACGCTCAATATCTCCCATATCAGCTGACCCAAGACATCCTATCACTGGCCTGTAAGTGGACAATGACAAATAATGCTCCAGATCCAAAGGGGTCCCATCGGACAGTTAGAAACATCAAATGGGGGAGATTTTTGGCTATCTCCCATGCGCAAATTGCCCGCTATATGAATGGCATGGATCAAGGTGGGCCCCACATGCACATTTTTTCTAGGCCAACCAACCGAGCATTGCACATCTCATCCTTGAGCAGAACTCAAAACAAATACCTTCCCATGGGTAATGGAAAACTCCGAAGTTCTTATTCCAAAAGTACCGTTTCAGGGTTTTGATTTTGGATTAAACAAAACCCAAGAACCCAGATACTGTTTGGACAAAAGAACAAAACCCAAATATTTAAATGAAAAGAAAGAGAGAAAAACTTGTTTTTTTGCTTCTAGATGAAACTATAATTATTTTTTAAAAAAAGTAGAAACAGATACAATTCAAGAAGAATACAAAAGCCCAAATGCCTCTAGCAATAACATAAACTAAAGGAAGAAAATAAATAAATAAAATCATGAAAGAGATGGGTTTCTGAAAATACCATCACAAGGCAGATACCTTTCTTGTAGCAATCTTGCTAGAACGCCTGCCCATACAGACAGGAGGGTATGTCCATATCCTTCTAGATCCATAAATAGATTTCATTTTAGCAGGAATAGAATAAGAGAAATTCCTATCCAAGAAACCAATACCTGGAAAGAATACCAAAACTAAGTAAGAAATGAAAGACATGGAAGGAGAAAGAAATGAAGACAGGTAAGATAGTAAAAGAAAAAAATGATTGAAATGCAGACCAGGATGAGGAAAATGAGTTTACTTTGAAGAGAAGAGTAGTTGTGACATTTGAGAGAAGAAAACCCATGTGAGAATTTGTGGAGAAATGCTCCAACAGCTCTACCTGACGGAGAAGCCATGGCTCTTCCGACTGCTGCTGTTCTGCTGCTGAGATTAAATGAAAAACAAGGACCTCTGGTCGTTTGGACGAATGGAACTCAATCGACGCGGATTGCGTTCCGAGTAACTCAGCACGCTATTACGTGTGCTCGGTAAACTCCGTGTAACCTACCTTGATGTATGTGTCTTATCCGTTCCGCTCATCCGTTTTTCCAGCTCATTTTAGTTCATGAGAAAAAAATTTAAGAATATCCAAATCTCAAGTGCACCACACCACAGGAAACAGTGAGGATAATGACATCCACCGTTGAAACCTTCTTAGGCCCACGGTGATGTTTATTTATCATCCAACCCGTTCATAAGGTCACAAATACATGGATGAAGAGAAATCACCAATATCAGCTCGAACGAAAACTTCCATGGCCCCTTAGAAGTTTTCAACGGTTGTCATTTAATTCCCACTGTTTCCTTAGCTTTGGGTATGCTTCAATTTTGGGCTCAAGCACTAAAATGAGCTGTTAAAACGGATGCACGGAATGGATAAGACACATACATCACAGTGGGCCCCACAGAGTTTACATACTCAGCACACACTACGTGTCCGAACTCGATTCCATGGATCGGGTAGGGACACCCCAAGCCCGGCCCGCTACACTGCAAACCAAAAAATCTGACTGAGCCTGACCTGCTACCCTGTGGCCTGGCCCAACCCAGCTAAAATTTGATTAGTACAAGCCTGCCGAGCCAAATTATTTAATTGCAAATAACCATAGTTGTCAAAATCTTATGATTTAGTATTTTAATCTAATTCTTGAGCAAAATGATTTGAATGTGAATCCTATGATTCTTTAATTTAAGATTCAAATCTTGATTTATAACTCAAATTATATTTGTTTTTTTATTGTAAGCATTACTTTGACTTTTACTTTATATTTTTAAATTAGCGGATGCTTTAAAAATCATTTAGAAAAGATAAATTACTTTTCTATTATTTGTAAGAGATTAAATGATATATATTCTCTTTAATTTTAAATCATGAAGCTTTTTTTTAATGATTTTTGAATTCTTGACCGGTTGAAACACCAAATTAATATATGATTCATCAAAAAAATACAATTACATGTATACATAGAAAGAAAAATATTCTTCTTCACTTGTCTACAAAATCAAATGCCGCTTTCTCCACATGATTCCACATTCAAGAAAGATAAAATTAATATTAATTATTAAAGTATCCTTATATATTTTGTAAGGAAAATTTCTTGAAAAAAAAAAAAAAGAAAAGAAAATAATACTTTTACACTATTATGATATGGTATTACTTGGCATATATTGATGACAAAAGGATGATTGATGGGTTTTTAATTTTTTTCTAACCTATTTATATTTTTTCTTTAAAATAAATAAATTTTGCAAGTGTTAACACCCATTTTTGGCACACCCTCGTGGACCAATAGGGAGTGCCACGTATCAGCACTATGCGCTTAATAATGACGAAATTGTACCAATACTCAGATGATATCTTTCATCGCTTATCCTTCGATGATACGTCACATACTAAAAGTAAAACAGTGCAGAATCATACACACATCTCTAGGAAAGATAAAGTGATGAATGACATGTGATCCTAATTCGTGTGGCACATGCAATCAAGGGAGCGTGATTGACAAATCTATAAAAGACCCACCGAAACAAGGATCTTATGACAAATCAGGATATACGTGGTAAGGTTATCTCTCACAATCTTTTCAAAATAGGATATTTTTTAAAAGACGATCGGAACTTTTCGCGGCAATTACAAATATTCAAAAATCAGACCAACATCAAAACAAATAGGAGCTAGCAGATGGGGTTTATAAGGTCCACGGATCCTACATACACTCCCGCCGAATACCCCCCAAGGATACTAACACGTACACACTCGTGTTTGATGAATTCGGCCCTGCAGATGAACCTATTCAAGTTTGAGTAAAAAACTCTATACCCAACTCTACACAATGAGAAAGTGTGTTGACTCTTAAATCAACAACCTACTTATTGGATCGAGCTCCTTTTGTAGCGCCTTGCTTAAGATGCTTGATTGATACTCTCCCGTGCTTAATTCAACTTCTCGATTGCTCCCCCAAATCATTGATGTCAATGTTTTAGCACCTACGATTAATTATCTTGTATATGATACCCGATGAGGTAACCACGGTTGTGGAGGGATGGTGTAATCTCCTACCACTAATGGATAATTGATTTCCAAAAGGGATTCACCTAGATGGGTGTTATAGGAAATTTAGACAAGGGTTTGACTGTTAATTCATGTATAATCTCTAGAACAAGGTGGAGATTAAGTTCATCTTCATCATGGAGATTGAAATCCCTGTTATAATGATAAAGCTTGAAAAGATGACTTATATCTTATTGATTTATAGGCTTAGGATGATGCATACGTGTGAGGAATCACCTAGACTTCTATTACACTAAAAACTCATCCAAATGCCCAATAACTGAATGTTCATTTTATAGAGTTCGTGTTGCAACAACTATAAAACGACTCTTTCAATAGAATCAAAAGTCCTTTAATAGGATCAATCTGACTCTCAATCCTATTAAGAAATTTTAAGGATTTTTTTGTTTAATTATTGAACTGTTTCTTTGATCATATTCAGCAGTTATTCGATTCCATCAAAACTCATCGACAACATTCGATAGAATCAGAAACCATTTAAAAACTATTGTTTTGGGTTATATGATTTACAATAGCTTTGCACCTCTTTTAACTTATATTATCGTGTTCAAATTTAACTCATAGGGCTATGTAATGATCAACTCAGGATTTACCTAATAAATTTAAGATCATCTAGAGGCTAGGTTGTTTTGGGTCTAATGATATGGTCATCAAGGCACATAAATTTACCTACGTCTTGTCTTCTTGTATCTTTCAGTTTTCACTTCCGAAGGCTCAACCTACTTACTGGCAGACGGACTCACTTAATTGACAAATAGGTATATGAATAAGTGCACTAAAAAAAACATACATTTGATTCTCTCCATAATAGTGCGATTCATCTTTTTTGTTACACTATTGGGTTGTGAAGTCTTGGAAATGGATTGCTCATGTTGAATTCCGTGACCTTTATAATACTATTTAAATGGTCCAATATATTCGTCAACATTATCTATGCATATACACTACAATGATTAACATGTTTCCCTCTCCACCATAGCATAAAAATGGTTAAACACGTACAAAATTTGGTCTTTAGTCTTTAAAGCGTATACCCATACCTTTTTAAAAGCATCATCAATGAAGGTAACAAAGTAAGAAGCGCCACCTAAAATTTTCCCTTTTATAGGACCATGAATATCATAATAAAATAATTTCAAAACATTTTTTTTTTCTTTTTTCAGGTGAAATTTTATGAAATGAAACTTTATGTTGTTTTCCAACCAAGTAATGGACGCAACTATTTAAAGGCGTACCTTTTATATCAGAATGAGCTGCTTCTTAGCGAGGATTTGTAGGCCCTTTTCACTCATGTGACCCAATCACTTGTACCATAGATCAATAAAAGAATAATTCTCTATTGTGTTCCCATCGACCTTACATAATTATGCTCATGTCTTATAGAAAGTGCAACATCTCTTGCCTCTTCCCACTACAAGAGAGCCTTTTGTATGCTTCTATCCTTCTATTGTCCACCACCAAAATGATTGTTGTAGCCTTTTTTATCTAATCTTCCCACGCAAATTAAATTGAAGCGAAAATCGGGTATATGTCTCACATCCTTGAGAACCAACATACAACAAACATTGATCTTAACATGTACATCACCTATCCCCACAAATTTTGAAGAATCATTGTTACCCATCCTTACAAAACGAAAGTCCATCGACTTGTAAGATGTGAAGAGGTCTTTGCGATAAGTAATGTGATATGAAGCATCAATGTCAATGACCCAAAGTGTATCTTGACAAGTAAGATTGAGACATGCCCGTTTACAACTCAAGAAGATAATAACATCGTTGTCTGAGATAATCACAGTTGGGTCCTTCTCTTCTTACTTTACCTTCTATTTTTTTTTATTCTCCTCCTTTTTGGGCTTCGGGCCCTCATTTTGGTAGTAGTTTAGTCTGCCGCAATTATAATAATTAACATCATTTCTTGACTTGGATTTGCCCATTGACTTCTCATGGTGGTGAGGTTTTCTACTTTTGTTTCTCCCACAATTTTTTGTGACAAGTGCTTATGATTGAGTGAAACTTGATGACTTTCTTCTTGTCTCCTCATCCAACAAGCTTCCCGTTACTTGACTTATGATAACAAACTCCATTTGGAGCAGAGTTACTTAAAGACACAGCCATGGTCTCCCAATTGTCAGGCAAAGAATTAAGTAGTAAAAAAGCCTGCCAACTCATCATCTAGCATCATTTTCATAGAAGTGAGATAATTTAAAATACTTTGAATTTTATTCAAGTGTTCCACAAATGAGCTTCCGTTTTTATACTTCGAATTCACAAGTTTCCTAATCAAGAAAGCCTTGTCACCTGTGGTATTTCTCTCATACAACCATTTTAATTTCTTCCAAAGTGATTAGGCCAAAGTCTCTATAGACAAATGATGAAAGACACCATCGTCGAACCATTATTGAATAAACCTAATGGCTTTCCAGCCTAGTTTTTTCCACTCGTCATCGATCATATCTTTTGGTTTGGCGTCATTACCTTTAATGGGTGCGTACAAGTCATTGTAATACAATAAATCTTCCATTTTGTCTTTCTCAATCATTCAATAGTTTCCATTTAAACTAACCATTTGATTTGTGCTTGTCTTCGTAATTCATACATAAAATAATTATAATCAAATCTGGAGCTCTGATACACTTGTTGGGAAACCACACGCCCTTTCCTTTTATATGCAAATCAATGAGATTAACAATACATGAGATTTAAAGGATTGAAATCACTTTTAACACAAACAAGTAAATCATCAAATATGTAGAATGCAAGAAACATTAAGATTTTTTACGTGAAAAACCTTCTGACGTGAAGGGAAAAGACATGAGATCTAGTTCGGTACAAATCTAGTATAATCAAAATAATGGAAGTACAATTATAAAAAAAATATAAATTACAAGCAATATAAAAGAAATAAATTTCTTACAAACTAAGGATTGTAGAAACCTCCCAAAACAACCCTTCGAGAAGACAATCAAAGAAACCAACATTGTGGATGGACTCTCACAAACCCTGATGTGAAGATTACGTGGTAAAAGGCTCTTGATCTTCTTCTTCTACAAAACCCTCTATTTTCATCTTTCTCATTTTTTTCTCTAAGAAAGAAAACCCCCAATGTTGCTACAAAACTCTCTCAAGGTAAAAGCCATTTTTTATCTCTTTTTAGTTGCTTGGCCAAAAGACTCTCACACACATGTAGGGTTGTACACGAGCCAAGCTAGCTTGAAAAGCTCGCTCGACTCAACTCGATCTGGCTCGACTTGACTAGTCTTGAATGAAGATTTGAGGCGAGTCAAGCTTTATATGACGTCGAGTTCGATCATAGTGGATCTTGACTTGATTCGAACTTGGCTCGGCTTGAAGCTCAAAGTCGACTCGATATATATATATATATATATATATATATATATATATATATATATATATATATATATATATATATATATATATAAAATTTAAAAATAAAAAATAAAAATAAAACTTAAACACTACTCTATCCGTTCGTCCTTTTCTTACCATTTCCCTTCCCTAACTCAACTTGTTGCGAGCTCCACAGTCTCTCTCTCTCTCTCTCTCTCTCTCTCTCTCTCTCTCTCTCTCTCTCTCTCTCCGAGTTTACATTGGTATACAAATAATTCAAATGAAACCATGCACTCGGCCACCCGCCCGAGTTCTCTCTCTTAGCACAAATAACAAGGTACCTATATAGCTTTATATATATATATATATATATATATATATATATATATATATATATTGAATATTTGATTTGGGAGCTGGGTTGGGTCAATTGGGTCAGGTGGCTGGGTTGAATCGGGTGTGGGTTTGGTTGGGTCGGGTTGGGAGCAAGGCTCATTCGACTTGAGGTAAGCTCACCTCGTCTCGATCCACCAACTCGCCTCGAGCTCGACTCGAAAGGTTTGGCAAACAAGCCAAGCACCAATGGTAAGCTTGAAGCCGAGCTCGAGCTTGAGGAGAGCACGGGCAAGTCAAGCCAAACTTAGCCCACCTCCACTACTCAGCTCAATGTACCGCACTACACACATGTGGCAATAAGAGGCTACTTAAGCCTACACATGTGGGTCCCATCTCCACACGAGGAGGGATCCCAACAGTGGTATTAGTAGCTATTCATCTGGGGTGCAAATGAGTTCAGTCGAATTCAGGTAGGCCAAACCCAACCCATTTAAGAATCAAGTTAAAATTTTAAACTCAAACCCAATTCATTAAAATTCAGGAAAGTTCATGTCAAAAATAGCTAACTGATTTATTGAATAGGTCAAGTTTGGATATTGGAAACCTGGACCTGAATCATCTATCACATGGGTTTTAGTTGAGTTTGGAATGGGTATAGAAATTAAAAGCAAGTTTTCACGCAAATACTGTTCGAAATCATTTAATTGGTGATGTTTATCAATTTGATTGTAAAGAATAAAATAACTATTTATTCAAATTCAATGGGTAAATTCAAATAAAAAAAATACTTCAATTAGTACGATTTTTAGTATATTTTCTATCAATAATGTGCTGCGATTTGCATAATCTGTCACAAATAGTGGACTAGTACCACCGTCTGAGAAAGGCAGTAAATCATTGTTGTGACTCAGTCCATCTAAAAAAGAAAAGAAAACCAGTCCAAGCCTGGCAGGGTTAGTATTGACTCTGAGAGGACCTAAACCTAACCGATTTACTAATTTATGTCACACTGTTGAACCCATATTCACGTATGGCTCTAAATTTTGGAGTTAATTTAGAGCCAGACCCATTGTTGGGTCAGGTCCAATGACCTATGGGTCGACCTGACCCATTTGCACTTATGGTTTTAAGAGTCAGGTGTGACTCATCCGAGTCAACTCGAACTTGATTGGCTCCCATCTAATTCATTACTGTTGTTGGACAACAAGAGGGGTGGACTCAAGGCGACCCATCCTGACTCATTCAAGTCATGTCGTCTCGGTCGATACAGGCAAGACTTGCAACTTGTCTTGTCGGGATGGGCCCACAGATAGCATTTCCTGACCTGCGAGAAATGGCCCAATTTATTTGATAAAATAACAATAACAAAAACCCCTCCTACTCACAACCTTGTCACAGGAAGCCCTTTAAGGCCACAATGTCTGTGTGACATCCACTCCATCCATCAGGTTGGCAGGATCAAATTAGGAAATAAACTCAAAAAAGTGGCAGATGCAAAACTCAAGTGAGCCACACCACAGGAAGGGATGGAAACCCCACCATTAAACCCTTCCTGGGGCCCACCATGATGTTTATATCCCATCCAACCCAATCATATAGGTGATTCCCACCAGGATGAAGGGAAAACAAAAACATCAGCCTAATCCAAACACAAAGTGACCCAACGTGTAAAATCTAAAACTTCAGTGGTCCCAAGGTGGTGTCAATGGTAGGCGATCAATCCCCAATTCTTCTTATGGTGTGGCCCACTTTGAGTTATGAATCTACCTACTTTTTTAGCTCACATTCTAACATGACCTCTTGCAACAGATGGACTGAGTGGATGTCACACAGAAATCATGGTGAGCTAGAACTAGTAATAGGAGGCAACTCGATCTGACTCAACCCAGGCACCCCAACTATTCTAGTTCAACTCAAGATCAAGCTCCAAGTCTTTTAGCCATGTTTGCAACCCTACCGGCCCTGGGATCCAGAATATTTTTGGCACATGCTCCATCCGCAGTGGGCCTACCAATAAATGGTACAGATATCAAAATCATTAGGCCATGTATCCAATTAGGGTTCCTTTCACTTAACCAATAGACAGCTGAATGGTTTTCTTTTTCATGCGTCTGCAAATGCATTTGTTTTGCAAGAAACAATTGCCTTCAGTGGCCTCTTTAGTTACCCCATGAGCTAAATGCTCTCTATTCTCCGTCCACATACATGGGGCCCATGGTAAGGTAACCCAGACCATTGATCTGTCAGCGCTCATCTAACCAGACCGTAACATCTTCCCTTTTTCTTAAGCATGTATTTTTAGTCCATTGATCAGAGGGTATGGACCATCCAATTACTATATTTAGGCAAGCCCTTGTGGCCTGTCAAGTTGATGGTCTACATCAGCAACCCAGGGTCCCCATCTGTCAAATTGGGCAAATCAAGATACCATCACAGATTCACATATGGACCTTAAAAGTTACAAATTCAAGAGGAAGTACATAGGAGGGAAGCAAAGGGAATCAACTGAAAGTCCTGACTTGAGCAACACTCCAAGTTCGACCTTATTTCACTACTGAATTGTGGTGGTGCCAATCAGATTTTACTTGAGCCAACCCAGGATGAGTCATATCTGAGTTGTCAATCCATGCTTGTGAACCTGTGGTGGGAATGGTTAGTGCTGACTTTTCAACTGCTCAGGAGAGCCTATTCAAAATCTGAATTTGCCAGGCCCAGGCCTAGCCCATTGCCAGCCTTAAATGTCAGTTGGTTAACCTAGCCAATTAGGGCTGTCAACGGGCAGCAGCAAATGTAAACAGGTCTTACAAACCAAGCCTTAGCAAATTTGAAGGGGCCTGCTTTAAAATTCAAGCCAATGGCAGGTCTGCTTGCTTTGTGTTTCTATGACATATTTCTTGGCGATTGACCAAATCGCAAGGAATCCCAAACAAGCCGAAGAGTTGGAGCAAACCCTATTCTAGATTTCCAAAACTGACGTAACCAGATGTATAAAATCTCATGCTTTCAACTATTGTTAGACCAAATGCAGCTTACAGTAACCGTTTCCATTTGGCTGTTGATGAATTGTGGATTCAAGAAGCCTTGGTAGATTCCTGCATTGTAAGTTGTGCCTCCCGAAGCAGCTCACAAGAGCTGGCCCAGAGTTTTTCGGCTAGTTTGGCATCGTAAGAAAGCGGGGAGGACTTCATTGTCCTACCTTTGCCTCCAAAGAAGTATTGTCCCGAAGCTTCCTGGAACATAGTACAAATGTAAGGAATAAGCTTGGAAAACACTCAAAGGGAAGATCCAGTTCTGAACGCGTGTATCCGCATTTAGTCGTCAAGCATTCAATCTTCAAAATAATTCCATGTTCAACATGAATCCAACTGAAAATAAAAAACCAAAAAGAAAAGGCCGTACATGCATCATATATCTCAGCCAAAATTGGAACAATATGGGTCTCATGCATAGTTTTAAAACACGAAAACTTGACTCGACTCGATCTTCAGCCAGGCCGGGTTGACTCAAAGACTCAATTCGACTCGACTGATATTTAATGATTAAACGAGAAATTTAATTACACCAATGATAGAAACTTAAAATTGTGAATATAAAAATATGTAGTTTTAAATACCAACAGTGCTGGGTCAGCTGGTAAATGCTCAGCTTGGTTGATGTCAAGAGCTCAACTCACAGAACCTGCACTTCTTTTTTTTTTTACTTAAAAAATCTCGACTCAAGCAATTGATTCTGTTCAAGTCATGCCGAGTCATGTCAAGACAACCGAGTACGCTTGCCAACTCAATGACTCAAGCCGAGTCTGAACTGAGTCAAACTCCTTAGCGAGTTTCACAGTGACTCGGCTCAATTTCTGGCCAACTCAAGTTGAGGTCTCATGTTTGACAATGTCAATGACTTTAAAACTAGTTTTATCTTATGGATCCAAGGGTAAAATTGTAGGAGGTAATATTCTATTACTGAATCCTCTCTAATCTTAGGCTGGGGTGAATGTTCTGCGGAGTTCATTACTACACATAAACCCCTTTGAAAACAACAGGTTGACTAAATCCTAAGTGGAAATTTAGAAAATTGAATGGGATGAATTTGGGGAATTCCTTATTGTTGAGTTGTTTCTGTGTTAGAGTAAATTTGATTATAAAATTAAAATAAATCCTCCAATCTACAGTTTGATTCTATCCAGCTCTCTCACGATTTTATGACCCAATTCAACTTTCAGAACAATGACTGTAGGCACCAAAAGTGAAAGGAACAAACTCAAGACAACGCCGAAGAAGGGTGTGGCAGCATGTTGAAGGTATATGACAAAAAACAATTGCAAGTTAGAAGAACAGAGCAAACTCACTCGTGGTGCAAGAGCTGCATCAATGATTGAATCAACTCCATTTTCAGGTGATTGCAGAATCCCCAGAGATTTCAGAACAGTGAAAGCCAATTGAGAGACATGTCGAGGGACTTCTCGCATGATGGCGGTCTTGACTGCTCCAGGATCCGCAGCCCTGTGCAGTTCAGCAATGGAAATAGGAATACTTTACTCATGGGCATTCCTTGGCAGGAGCATAATGATAATCACTGCGTCTACGTGGGCTCAGAAATACCTGAATTGGGGATAACGGCAATAACTTGCATGAGAGACAAATGAAAAATATTTCAATGTCAATGATGCATATTATGGTTGTTTCAGAAATCTGGATTTTCAAAAGTTTGCATGTAGCCTTAAAGATCCATTCCAAAACACTCTCATGAAATAGGAGAAATAGAGAACTTGAAAGTTTTGGCAAGCCTCCCCAATTTGGCAAAACATAATATATATTAAAAAAAATTGAGGATACATACATGACAGATATATGATGAGATGGATCCATCAAGAAAAGCTGTCGATGAAGCTCGTATGAGAATAACAGTAAGCAAACTGTAAAAAGAGAAGTAAAGCCACTGGTTAGATGCGAAGGACACAAAATTAGTGTAATTGCTTTCTCCTTTCACATGTATCAACTTACGTTTGGAGTATTCATAAGTACGTGCAAATGGATAGCGTCCTGATTTTGAGAAACATTTGAGATATTTCCCAGACAATGTTTCCTCATCTACCTCTATCTGTGATACTGCGAAAGGAAGAAATAAAGTGACATAATTTTAAATTAATATAGGGGTCAGTTCTCCCATGAATTTCACAAAATTCTTCCTTCCTAGCTGTAATTTCCACAGCCAACTAGCGACTCTTTGACATCATTGACTGAGCCTGTAAACAGGTTGGGTCTGGGTCGAATGAGAGCCAGCTTGGATCCAAACCGATTGTTAATTGGATCTCAAGATCACCCATATTGGTCCCCAATTGAATTACCAAGTGCAGGTCCACTAAATCATCAAGTTGACCACACCCATTGAGGGCCTTTGGTTTTTATGGCTGGCCACAGGTTCAAGTCGGCCAGTATCTGGCCCAATTGCAAATCAGATGCCAGGATCTCAAACCAGATCTGACCAGACCCCAAATGTTTTCTGAACCCACCCGTTCTCCTGTGTACTTGGGTTGACCCAACATATTGACAGCCCTGTTAGTCTCCTACATGCATTTCCAGCAATTTAGGGCCTATTAAGGACAAAACAAGCATTTACTTTGACTAAGATTTGAAAATTGTGGTATTGATAAAGCATTTATACACTATGGAAAATACTACTATGACTAATCATCATAGGCCATGACTCAACATCCCCACAATACACTTGGTACACACGTATGGTGATCATGGCTGTTGATGTGACGGGCCATCACATTAGTGGGTCATGACCTAAAAATTGCATTGATTGGAATGATCCAAAGTGCAATCTTTACATGTTGAAAATATGCACTTTTTGGGTCAACTTTTACAATTGTCCATTTGCAAGCCACTGATCAGACAGCTTAGTGATCATGCTATTTTCACTGAACCAATGTCAAGATCACCATGGAAAAGTGCCACATGTACAAAGGCTATGGTAGGGACAGTGAGTCGTGATTTGGGTGAATCAAAGAGACATAGTACCATTGCTCCATAATAATCACAAGATGCCACAACCTAAGGATGGGCTAGAAAGTGCTCACCACATCGATGAGTAAAAGATGTCACATTGACTATCCGAGATGGTGTGGAGCTGTTTTTTAGCATTGGTAAAAGAAGATTGGTCAGAGCAAACGCACCAATGTAATTTGTCTCCACCATCCTGGAGTGACAAACATTAGCACAAGGTCACAGATTTGTACAGAAAGATGTCTAATGTTACCATGTATTATCAAACCTGAAAAGTTTCATCTACAATTTTGAAGTACAAAAACAAGTCTCGGCCTCAGAGTAAACACAACAAAATCCAGACAACCCAATTTCCTAGCTAGTTCAACTGAGAAAAAGATAAAGAACAAATCAAATCTTTCTTTTTCTTTTTTCTTTTTTTGAGAATTAAAAAAGAAAAAAAAAACACTTTGTCAAAGAGAATGAGACAATAGGGAAAGGAATCTCAATACAAAGTCTAAACAGACAACACCATCTTTTACCAAAGTTGTTTGAAATAAATAACTGAAAAGGTGAAGGCAATTTAAACAATTGAAATTTTGTTTTGGGATCTAAACTCCATGACTATCTCGAGATCCCTACTATCCATTAAATTCATGAAATGCTGAAGGAGACCTGCAAAAGCATGCATGCTGCATGGCAGACAGGTGAGATCCTGTCCATTCATCAGGTTGGACCAGTCGTGAACATGCCCCCTGGCCCAAAAATATGAGCTGTGTTCTTTTGGATATGATCCTTGCAATATTAGATGTTTCAAGAACCCATGTGACAAAAAGTAGAAGAAAACAGAAATAAATAATGCCAGCAAAACCTATCTGAAGAAGTACTTACGATATACCATCATAATCTTACAGGAAAAAAAAAGAGAGAGAGAGAATTACTGATCATATCCTTCAGCGGTGAATCTACATGATGTTGCCAATATCCCCGCATTGTTTATCAGGAGTTGGACAGAGGGATGCAGATTCGTATCTAGAAGCCATTGTTCAAGAGAACTTTTGAACGACAGCATAGACTGAAAGGATGACAAATCAACCTGCAATGCTTTCAGATGAACGTCTTCCTGTTGTTGCTTGATCTCTTGAATAGTCTGTTTCACGGGAAGGTGGAGACAAACAGGAAATGACTAGCATGGAGAGGCGATGGTAGGAAAGCAGAATGTATTGAACTCCAGCTCAGTACCTTAGACAGCAAATGAGAAGACCGTCCAACTGCAAGTCAAACACATAAATGAACTTCATTTATATAGAAAAAGATGCTGGTAGACGTTGGGCCAACGAGTCTCAGATGACTAGGACAAGTTTAATTCAGTTCATGCTATATTTCTTACTACATAAGAGTGTGTTTGGTTGCACCAAATTTAATGATATTTGGTGCAACTAAACACTCCTAAGTCTTTCAATAAGATTTTTCAAATGTAAGGACATCAGAAGTAACCTAAGAGTAGTTGCAATCTGAGATAAAATGGAGGAGATCTGATTGAGATGGCCCGGCCATGTGTTACAAAGGCCAGAAATGGCCCTGAAAAGGAGAGGAACTTTGAGTAGGGTTGAAAAGGTCTGAAAGGAGGGTGAGGGGAAAACCCAAAAAGGACTTAACTTGAGGTGGCAAGAAGCGATATGAAGGCTTGTTTGCTTACCGAGGATAGCGCCTTAGGAATGATAAACTAGACAGGATTCCTAAAGCTGACAAAGCTATGACAATCATGATCAGTCTTTAAATATCCAGTGCTTTGGTTTGAACATTGGTTTCCAAATGAAATTCAGTCTATGAACGAAGATAGATTGCCTCCACCCAAAACAAAAGAAAAAGATAGCCCACGAGAGAATGCATAGGAACCCAGCCCAGACCAGATTGCATGATCTCCAAAGAGATAATCGAGTTAACACAGATGTATCAAAGTCGAGGTTAAACACTTCTCTTGCAGAGTAAGATTCCCACCACATTATAGGTCGAGGCTTTACCAACGGCAATCTATCCAATCCAATCATTAGGCAGTCTACAGGATTAATAGTCTCTCAGTGAAATTAGCTTGAGGCCAAAGTATATATTCTACTGCAGATGATTTGTGTTTTTTGAGGATTCATTAGATGACAAACTTCAAGTCAAAAGTGAATATTTGAACAGTGGCAGTTAGATAGTGTTCTTCTGACAATATACCACAGAGGCAGCTGTATACACTACAAAGAGAGTAGTGGGTGGTTTACATACACTAGAAAGGTGGGAGCCTTACCAAGAACAACATAGTAACCTTCCCTAGAAAGATATTTTGCAGCTGCTGCACCCAAACCAGAAGTGGCCTGCATGCATATAATCATAAAATGGAAAACTTAGGTGGCCTGCATGCATATAATCGTAAAATCGGAAACTTAAGTCCTCAGCGTAACCCTAGGATAAGACAAACAACAAAGCTTCAAGTATTGTCATGTCTGGATGAACTATGGTCTAAGAGAAGTTATGGCCCTTGATAGAGTAGAATGGCGGAAAACAACTCATGTAAGCTGGGGGTTTCATGGGGTGCTGCATCACGTGGACCGTTAAGATTTTGTGCTCATATCATGGGAGATGAGTTCTGAAAAAGTTTTCACGAGAACGCACACACAGCACCATATATATATAAACAACAGCAGCATTTCACTTTTCACAAGTACAGTCATGGCATATGATGGATATCCACCAGAACAGAGGGAAAAAACTAATTAAACAAAAATTACCAAGGCGACATTTCCTTTTTCTTTCTATCTTTTTTTCCCCCCTCAAATACGTTTGTGAAATACTAGGGACATGCACCAGAATCTAGAACGAGCGGTTACATTAGAAATATTAGACCCCCAAAATTTGGAGGATTTTGTAAATCAAAATGCAGTTCCCATTGGTGTATTCGAATCCAATTTCGAAAGGGAGAGAGGTGGCCACTATAAGCGCCCTTACCAAAACCATGAATTTCAACCGATAAATACACCCACTCTTCTGCTTTTGGTAATACAAACAGTACAAAATTTTAGAATTCTTTAGGAAGAGGAGATGGATGATGAATATAATCACCCCAGTGATGATGCAGATGGGCTGCTCTGACGAAGGGTGCAGGGAGCGGCGAGGGTAGGATTGGGATTTCTGAAAAATTCCTCTGAAGAGGAGATGGAGGTATGAGAAGATGAGAGATAGTGTCCAGAACACAGCCATTCTCCAAGATTCAACGGAAAATAGGAACTGCAGCGCTTCCATTTTCAAACCCTTTCTCCTTTCTGCAGCCTTCAGAAGTCGGAGAACCAGATCGACGGTGGGAGTTGGTTTTTCTGGCGCCAAGATACGGTCCACGGGGACGCGGATTGCGTCCTAACCCCGACCGTCTCTATCCAGGAACCGTCAGTTCTGTGCGCGGGTCCACTGTGATTTATCTGTTTATCTACACCGTCTATCCATTCTCTCATATCATTTCAAGGTATATTTGCAAAAATGAGGCAGATCCAACGCTCAAGTGGACCATGGGCAGTTGGGTGGCAACCGCTGTTTTTAAAACCAACCAGTACCGAGCAGTCATTCCAGTTGACTAGATGGCCCACGCATCATGCTCTTATCGTAATGAGTAAACTCAGTTGGGCCCACCTTGAATGTAAGTGGTCTATCCACGCCGTCCATCGGTTTTTTTAAATCTAATTTAAGGAGTTGAGCTCAAAATTGATGCATATCCAAAGATGAATTAGATCATACCACTGGAAACAGGGATAATGATTTCCACCGATTGAAACCTTTCTAAGGCCCCACGGTGATTTTTATTTTTCATCTAATCTGTTCATAAGATCATACAGACATGGATGAAGGTAAAACACAAATATAAGATTGATCCAAAACTTCCGTGGCCCTCCAGGTATTTTTTAACTGTAGACATTCAATTCAACTGTTTCCTATGCTGTGGTCCATTTGAACATTGGATATGGATATGCTTCATTTTTTGGCTCAAGGCCTTAAATTATCTGTTAAAATGTATGGACGGAGTGGATAAAATAAATAAATCATGGTAGACCTTACAAAGTTTACTCAATAGCAGTGTTTTGAATAGCGGTAGCATGATGCGTAGTGCTCTGCCCTCTATAGCGTGTAGCGTAAATATGTAGCGTGTACGATATTTCTATTTTTTAATCTAAAAATAAGATACATATAATAAATATCGAAAAAAAAAAAGATTAGAAAAATATAAAAATACCTAAAAAATAATTCATTTTATCCATTATAAGCATGTTCAAATGATTTATTAGTTATCATTTATCAAAAGCCAATCCATATATATAAGCCAAATCAAATAATTATCACATCAACAATTTTTTAAGCAAACCACTTTAATTAATAATGTCTAATTGAAACCATAAGTCACAATTAAGAAAAGATATAAAAATCACATAGATTAAAAGTATTAGTACAGTACAAGTGTCACATTCCTTAACATTAGATAAAAAGAAAATATAAAAAAAATAATAAAAAAATAAAATAGTAAAAAAATACATTGTACCTTACGTTACATACGCTACGCGCTACGTAGTTGTGACATACGCTACGACCCCTGTAGTGTACGCTACAATGGATTTATGCTATTTAAGATGCTACGTAGCGCTATAGCCACGCTACGCTACATAGCGTACGCTACCGCTATGGGTGCTATTTGAAACACTGCTCAGTAGTGAGTTGCTCACTGCGCAATCCGCTTGCAGTAGCGAGATCGTTCGGGTTACAAATGCGGCAATTTAAGTCAATGAGCCCAACTAATGCAGCCCGAATTACAGTACATGGCTTAATTAGTTAAGAAGACATGTTAGATGGACAAATATCAATATTTAATTAAAATTTTTTTTTTTACTCTGGTTGTCATCTTCCCATGGGAAAAGAGGAGAGTTTGAATGGGACTATTATCCTTGTCTCTTCATCTAAAATTTCAAGTTGATTTTGTAATTCAACTTTAAATAAACAAAAGAAAAAATTATTATAAATAGGACCCACTCACTGGTCCATGTCCAACATATATAATACCTAATTTCGGACTAAAACCACCTAATTTCGGACTAAAACCATCCAGGTCCCGAAGGGACCATTGGCCTGAGAGGGTTTGACCTGCCCGCCGGCCACTCTCTCTCCGCACTCTCTTATCTTCTCTATAACAGTAATAAAAAAAAAGAAGGTAAAGATATAAACAACGTGGCCCACCTATTATTAAGCTCGAATGTCTATTTCAATGGAAAGCGTGCCCCACCTATTGAAAAACTGATGTCATCTACGGAATACCTCAACGGTGTAGAACAAGTGACGGATAACCCGGTCGGCGAGAAGATCCAACCACCTCTCTTCCATCATCTCTCTCTCTCATGCACCGGCACTTCCAGATATTTAAAAATTGCATATGATGCACACGCTACCACCTATGCAAGCATGCACATAGGTGCAATATCAAAGCCATCTACTGACAAGTACCAATATATAGATTCCACATCCCACCAATCAGGTTCGTCCACTAGTTTGGTGGGCCATAATTAACTGAACAAATATATAATCATGAAAAACTCATTCGAAGTTTTCTAACCCGTCAACTTATTTTTGATATCATGGCACATCTGTTGAGTGGACTGCAATTATCTTTAGATAGTAACATCTACATGGATATTCCTCCAACTGTCTGCCATGCCGACATAAGTGATGGTGTGTGCATTAGCAGACCTGTAACATGTCTGTAGGCTTAGATGGACATGGACCAAAAATCATTTTAATTTGTTCATTTGACCTTTGCATTGAAATTTACTATAGAAAAAAAGAAAATTAGCCAATAGCTGAAAATGGAAGGGGTGGCCTGGTGGAAAGGAAGATATAGCGAAAAAATAAAAGATAAGTAGGTAGAATCACTCTACCCAAATTGGTAATTGAATTCAATAACATCATCAAGTTCAAGCCACATGTTTATTCCATCGACACCGTTTACTTGTATCAATAAACCACATAAACCAATTGGACTATTAAATTGGGTTTATATATCTGCCAATCATGGATCTAGTCTGGATCTGATCAATTTGAACATTTAAAATGGCCTAAATAAGTTACATGGTCTAGATGTTTGATGTGGACAGTAGAATCAGTTGAATGCATGATAAAGATCATTGCATGAGCTTGATTAAGATGTGATATATGTTCCAATTGCTTGTCAGGAATTGGATTCCATTAGTCATGTGTGGCAACCTGAAATTTAAATATATGAAATGGGGCTGGAATCCATAAACTGTGTTTGGATGTTAAGAAGAAATGGGCCTGGAATTGGTAAGCTATAATTGAAAAATGGGTATTCTGCTGCAATCGAATTCCAATTGGAATTCAATTCTCACATTTTTAAGGACTTGGATTCAAATCCAAATGCCTCAAATTCCAGGGTGCCAAACGGCAAGTGTCCGATGGGAGGGGGTATAATGTTGATGGACCCATCTTCTTCAGCTGAAACCACAATAATAAATATTCAGCAAAAAGGTTAAAATGCAAAATAAATACCTCACTTTAGCTCAAAATGATAGAGCTGCAGCTCATATGGGTATAAATCTACTACGATACATTTTGCCTGGAGTAGAACTTTGAGAGCGTTAACCAGTTCGCTCGACCCATTAAAATGTCACAATCAGCCTAATCTACAAAATCTTGCACCCCTATTGGCATCCAATATCTCGGCCCTCCGTCTAACCCAACATACCTCACAATCCTCACTCACCCATCTATGGCTGACAAGCTAGTCTAAGCACCGTGGGGCTCTTAAAATCTAAAGCCCAAGTCTAAACCCAGTCTAAATCCTAAGCCCATTTAGCCCTAGGACCATAATAAAGTAAAAGGCACTAAACCAGAGAAGAACCAAGACCTCACCCCCATGACTGTTTAATAAGAATAACATTCCCAAAATTTATAAGATTGAGCTGAATATGAAACTGGACTATCATTTTGGGTGTGTTTGGATGCTCAATTGGCCTGGATAGCAAACTGAACTAAATATATAGTAAATATCCAAGATTGGGTCGGCTACTGATGAAATAAGGTAATGTAAAGAATATCATCAACCAGTAATTTTCGGGTGAAAGAGGAAGACATAATCATAGTTGTTCATAATTTTATCTCATTTAACTTTTCCCACACTAGACCAGGCTGATTTGCATAACCTTCGTCAGTAATTGAGAGATAGAATTCACCATTGAACTGCAAACAGGGCAGGAAATAGTTTAATTTCCTGCAACATGAGGCTAACCCGCAAATGGGAACAACAAAATTTTTGCAATTGGTTTCTTAAAAGTGTCATATAGTATCTTTGCTTCATAAATGAATGGAAGAATCATTTGAAATAGTACGGGAGGGCTATGACTGACCTTAAAGATAGTACTGAAGTGATTGTTACAGAAAACAACACAAAGTTCATGTTCATTCAGACCTTTTAGACATGATAGGCTGAAAAACATGATTCTTGTAAAGTAACGCAGTTCCAAATGGAGGCTCATGATTGGAAGATAAAGGGGTGTTACAAGCCAAAAACAGTGTGCGTACTCATATGTGGTCAACTGGCTTGCATTACTTCTCAAAAAGGTTTGTATCAGTTCCTTTGAAAGCATTGGAAAAAGAGTTCTTCCAATAACCTAACACAATGAAAATGATACATTGGAAAGTCCAACAATATAGAAAAAAAAATAAAAATTTAAACCTTTTTTGTTTCTTTTAGTAAGAAGTCAAAATCATCTTGCTCAACAAGAGACATAGCACTTTGATCCAATCGCAGCTAAAAGATCAGAATCCTGATTTGCATCAATATCAAATTTCCCAGTGAGCTTAACCAGAAGTGATCAGAATGCCAAACCAGAGGGAAAGAAAGTACATTCCACTGAGGGTAACCAAAGGTAATGCTGAACAGTTATTGGAACTAGATATGCTGTATCAATCACATTTCTCAAACATTGTCATTTTTTTTTTCAAACTTTTGCACTTTTTTTTTTCACAATCATAAAATTTTTATAAAAAAACCCATCAATTTTCAATTTCAAAATGTTAATTTTTTTTCAAAATCTCAGTGTTTTTTAAATATCAATTTTTAATCATTGTAAAAAAAAAAAATTAACTAAATTTTCTTTTTCAAAATGTCAATTTTTTGTCAAAATCTCTATTTCTTTAATCTTAATTTTTCTTCAAATTTTTTTAACAAAATTTCATTCTTATTAGCAAACTTTTCAATTTTTTTCAAAATACAAATTCTGATTTTTTAATTTTTTTTTCAAAATCTCATTTTTTCCCAAAATCTAATTTTTTATTCAAACTTCACAAAAATTTCGAGTTGCCAATTTTATTTTTTTTCAAAAGCACCATTTTTTTCAACTTCTCAATTTTTTTTTTCAAAATGATATTTTTTGTCAAAATCTCGGTGTTTTTAATTTCTTTTTTACAAAATCACAAATTTTTTAACTTCTCAATTTTCCTTCTCAAAATGTTAGTTTTTTGGTCAAAATCTCGATTTTTTTTCTCATTTTTTCTTCAAAATTTCTATTCTTTCAAACTAGACCATTTTCGTTTTCAAAATGTTTTGTTTTTTTTGAACTTGTCTATTCTTTATTCAAATTCTTTTTTCTTTTTTTTTTTCCAAAATCTCAATTCTGTTGTTCAACTTTTCATTTTTTTTTTCAAAATACAATCTCAATTTCTTTTTCAAAAAATATATTTTTTTCAAAGTTGTCAAAATTTTCACAATTTGTTTGTCTTTTCAATATTCTTTTTGAAAATATCAATTTTTTTTTTTTTTTTCAAAATCTCAATTTTTCTCATACATTATTAATTGTTTTTTTTAAAACTTCTCAACTATTTTTTTCAAAATCATACTTTTTTTGAACTTCGAATTTTATTTTTCAAAATGTCAATTATTTATCAAAATCTCAATTTTTTTTAATCTCAATTGCTTTTAACTTCATTTTCTAAAATCTCAATTTTTAATAAAATACTAAGGATGTAGAGTGAGATTTTTCACATGATATTGAAAAGCATTTAAATATCAGTTTTAAAGCAAAAAAAAAATATAATAACAATTTCCTCTCAATTGATATAAAATAAAAATAAAAAAATCGATGCATTCAATCAATTGATACAAAAATAATCTTAGATACAAATAAATATAATTAAACCACTAAAATTCTATTAAAAAACACTTAGACTATAAAGTATAATTTTCTACGAAATTCAACGTGTGTGCGTGCGGGCACAAGAGGTTGGGGCAAAAGAGGTTTTACGACGGACCATGATCTGTCGCAGAAGCAAATAAGTTCGTTGCAGAAGGAAATAAATCCGTCGCTGCCGTCGCAAAATCGTAATTTGCAGCGGACAATATCCATCACAAATTTCATTTTAGCGATTTCGAATGTACTTTGGCCGTCGCAAATATCCTTCAACCAAGTTTTTTTTTTTGCAACGGAGAATGTCCGTCGTAAATTAACGATTTCTACACAACTACATTAACCAACCACATTAACAAAGTAATTTCCATCTTATCTTTTCTCAACACTATTTCAAGCTCAAATCCTGTTTCTCTACCTGTCTTTTAATCTTTATATATTTGTTTTCTTTGATAGGAGGCAAAACAAGTTTGTGTGGGCGGCATTAAGATAAAGGCCTTCTCTCTTGATATTTGTTTTCTTTTACACAACTCATCACAGTTTATAAATTGTATGGATCTCATGGTGTGTAGAGGAGGTAATGCAAATTATAAGTTTGGGCCACGATGGTGCCTATCTTCCATCTAACTCGTTCATTGGGCGCGCACCATTAGGATGAAAGGAAAGTTAAAAATAGGGCCCAAAACTCAAGTGACATAACATCTTAAACACAGCTAAAAAAATGGATAGACTGGATATACAGAGCATTTATCAAGCCCGACAGGATAAGAGTAAAGTGTTACTCGTACCATCTAATCCACTCTCCCAAACACAATTTACTTGCTCCGTTTTTGGTAATTACAGTCATATCTGGTTAATCCAAACAAGCCCTTCAAATTACTATACTACTGGATAAACCCTGTGAAACACATGAAGTAACCCACAAATCCACTCACAACAATATAATACTGGCCAAACGGTTTTAGCCTTCTTTTCCAATGCTTGTGTTGTGGCCAACCTGTGCTGGGAATGGATTTATTTTATTTTATTTTTCCTCTTTTTTCTTTCAAGCCATGAATATGGTTGGTGGAGTAGATATCATACCCACATGACAGTGGACCCCGTAAAGGAGAGAAGTCATACAACCACATTAGCTAAGATAAAGTCACGCTTGTGGGTTCGGGCATCACGCGGACGTTGCTAGTTTAATTGAGAAAATATTGATACTCTGGTAGAACGTGATGGATGATACACAGTCGCTTAGAAATTATACATTTGACATGCAAAGTCAAGTTAAACCGTTCAAATCATTGTACCTATTGTAGATGTAGCATGACCCAGAAATTAAACTTATTAATTATTTGACTATTGGATTCATGAACACTTATTGGACGGTTAAAAATGAAAAAAATCCAAAGGTCCTATTTCCACATACGAGTGTCCACGAATAAGATGTCAGGATTATTCTACGAATATAATCTAGTGATTATTACCCTTCGACAGCCAGATTCAAGATCTAATCGGTTTTATTTGAGTTCATATATGCAACGTGCAGAATTTCTGTGTGCCTGCATATCAAGTGTCAAACCCAACTTGAGTATAATATAAGTCTTCTTCGTCTTTATATCCAGAGTTTGGAAGGTCAAACACTAAGGCCCGTGGTAAAAAAAATAAAATAGAAAGCGAGAAAAGATCACGTACTGCCTTCCGTACCAACAATTACTACAGCACATATTTTCCACTGGATATTTACATATGTAGAGAATCCGATCCGTCAGAAATATCTGTCACACCTTGAAGTTCTTATCTTATGGAAATGAGGATTATCTGTTTATCAGGTTAGACTAAGATATATAAATAAATATGTAAGGAGATCTGAA
Source organism: Magnolia sinica (assembly GCF_029962835.1). Taxonomy (NCBI): domain Eukaryota; kingdom Viridiplantae; phylum Streptophyta; class Magnoliopsida; order Magnoliales; family Magnoliaceae; genus Magnolia; species Magnolia sinica. Next base: position 16,249,713 of record NC_080585.1, on the reverse strand, counting down.
TCTTAAAACATTTTTGGCCCATTTAATAATACATATCTCTACTCTTATCTCTGATGATATTTTTCATGGCTCAGATTTCTTATCTGTATGAGATTTTGGCAGAAAAAAGGATCAGCACCGTAAACTTACGGTACTAACGACGGTACAAGATCACTAATATAAATAAAGAGAGATACTTTAATCCTCTGGAACAGCCTTATGGATGATACGCTGGAACTAAAAATTTACTAGCAACTGCATAAGTTGCATATAATTTATTGAAAATAAACCGTCCAAATTACTGGCATGTGTTTAGATGCACCAAGAACCAAAACTTACTTTTGTTTAGATATATAATTATTAGATTTCTGGATGCTTGTTGGACGGTTAGAAATGAAATATATCCAGTGATCCTGTTTCAAAAAACAAGTGTTCACGAATCAAAGGTTAGGATTGTTTGGCCTATCTGATTTTTAGACTGTAATTCATCGACAGTGGGTTCCACAGTGTAGTCCGTACAATCTGAGTTAATGCATGATAAGTATACCATTTGTAAGCGCCTGCGTATCAAGCGTCCAGGGCTGCCAGAGTATCAAGTTACTGCACTCGATAAAGGGTTTTATTGTCATTATCAAAGGACCGTGATTTGCGGTAGTAAATGATGGGATGATTAGATCTGGTCCATCTAGATTTATGGTTTGTCGGGATCCAGGGAGTGCCAGATTGCACAGGTGTCCCTTAGAAGTTATTATTGTAAATTGTTTTGTAGGCAAACGATTTCACACGTGGCAATGAGGCCCACCAGATGATCATGTCCGGCCGGATATGTAGACAAGGCACGGTGGGGATCAATTGATAGGCAGATCGTACTCGCGTTAGATGCGAGTTCACTCGCAGAATGTCCCCATCTTCAAGAGCAACCAAAAGCCCTACACGTGCCTATGCGGCACGTGTGCAAGATCGAGGCTGTTCAGATGAGAGTTCCTAATCATATTCCCACGTCCCATACCTGCAACAGTGATTGTTATTGAGAAATGATCACATACAGTCCCCTCTGTGTGCAAACTCTCATATCCACACTTTTCTTTTCCACGAATGTGTCGCACGTGTACGAAATCCGACCTTACAAAAGGTAGGCCCTGTAATGAAGATCACTTGACGTGAAAAGCTGGTCAATAAACTCATTGGGTGGGCGTTGTATGTGATCAATCCAGGAATTACAGGGTAATCCCACCGTTGATGCTGGATTTGTTCCTCATCCAATGGCTTATCACATGATAAATGATAAAGTACAGGTGTGCGTGACATTCTTTCTTACCAGAATAAAAAACAAAAACCAACCGTCGCATTCTTTGTAGGCCCATCGTGGTATTTCATTTCATAACCAGCAAATGATGATGGTGATGATGCTCATATCCGATGGTTTCGGATTTGTATAGGCGAGGAGCACTCAAATGGTGCAGCTCGCGGGTATTCGTCTTTATATATATAAAAGGCAGACACCGTCGCACCTACACGCACACCATAGTAGGTACCCGAATCCATGACCTTTGCGTTGAAACTCCGGTGAGGTGAGGCTACCAACGAAGCTGACTAAGGACCCACCAATTAGGGTCTTTACTCTTGCTCGGGTGGTAGACTCTCAGGAGTTTTAACCCCCGGTCAAGGGTTCGAGTACCCAATGGTGGAGAAATTCCACCAGTGTGGGTGTGTGGGGGTGTGTGCGCGTGTATAAATAAAAAAATAAAAAAATAAAAAAAAAACCCATTAGTTAGCTTTCTCAAACAGGGTACGGCACATGTAATGCATATGTAGAGGAGATGAAAACAGGGATAAATAGGGAGCAGTACAAGTGTAACCCTTACCGTGTGGGGCCCACCTTGATGAATGAGTTGTAAATCCACCCTGCCCATCCGTTTTTCAGCTCATTTTAGAACTTTATAGGAAAACTTAAGCAGATCTAAATCTCCGATGGACCACACCACTAGAAAATTTGGTGAATAACCATTAAAAAACTTGTACAGGCCACAAAAGTTTTGGATCATGCTGATGTTTGTATTTTCTCTGCATCCAGATCTATTTGACCTTATCGACCGGTTGGATGTAAATTAATTAGCATAGATCTTCAAAATAGGCCCGGGAAGTTTTTAATGGTGGGCATTCAATCACAGTGTGGTTTCCTAAAGTGAGGTTTGGATCTACTTAATTTTTTTGGTAAAAATTCTAAAATGAGCTTGAAAAACTAGTGGACAATATGGATATACGACACATCATCAAGGTGGGCCCTACAGTCAAGGTTGTTACCAGCTTACACCTGATCTAACTCCTAGACAAATGGGATTAAAAATGGAAAGAAAAAAAAAGTGTTAATTGCTAATAATATTAGAATGTGGGCTACAAGCACGTAGAAAGAGATAAGCCAGGTACATGCTTTTTCCTCCGTGAAAACTGTAATAAGTTTTTGTGGGTGAATCTGAATGGAATATTGGTAAGTAATCACTCAAAGGTTGACAAGCTGTTCCGAGACCCCAAGCTTAGCCTAAGCCTAAGCCTAAGCCAAAGCCAAGTTTGAAGCCTAGTCAAAACCTAAAACAAGGCCTGTGAGTATTATTATTATCGAAATTTGAATGAGCCTGTGATTGCACCTGTAAGCACATAGATACCTGCACCAGTGAGAGATAAAGGACAATGGGGGTGCCGGTGTTGGCCGGGGACCCTCTAATGCCTATGTTAGGCGAGTGAGTTTATCACATGATAGGACTTGAGTTAGAAATTTTTGTGCGCACCTTCTTCCCAAGACAGTGGGTGTATTTATAGGGTGTTTTAGGTGGCTTGCGTATCTTAATAAGATCTGTCAGATACGTTTGAAGGGTCCGAATTTGAGTAAGGATATTCTCCCAAGATTATCGTCGAGCCTGCCTCGATCGGTGTGATTTTCAACTAGGATTTCGTCGGGTCTATTCTTGCTCAGTATGATGCGGGATTTTTTCTGGATATTTCTCGTATGAGGTTGAGATCGGCTTAGGAGCTCAATCATATCACCGAGTTCTGTCTTTGATCAGTTCAACTCGGCTGGTGAGTCTTTCCTCGGAGCTCAGTTCTTCTTCTTTTTTTCCTCACAGCTCGGCTCGTCTCGTCTCGTTCATATGGTCGATACGTTAGTGGTTTGGAGAGCCCGTCGGGTGATTCTTCACCAACGTCACCCTAGTCCTCCCCATGATGTATATGTGTCTCACGTAGCACGTCATTTCAATTTTTCCCATAATAAGCATCATATCCACAATAAAGCGAAGGGAAGTAGACTAGAAGGTAACCCATACCTCACCTGGGCTCCCGCCAAAACTGAGACTCATCCATGTGTCTGGTGGCGCCTCATGCACCGCAGGTGGTGCATCAGGATTAGGTGAAGGAGAGGAAAAGAAAACCCCACCTACGGAGTTCCACTCAGACCAAAATGACCCTTTTGCTCATAGTTTTCCACTAAATTACACCACTTACCATTCGTCTATCAATCATAATGCCCTAGTTAACATATCCCCTTTCTAACAACCAATCACAACCCTTAAAGCTTCATTTAGCCCAAAACTTCTCATAATTTACAAAAATAATGTCCTTAGCACTTGTAAATACCCCCATCCCACTTCACTTCCATCACTATTCACAATTACCAAAACATCTTAAGGAGAAGTAGAGTAAGAGAAGGAGAGTGAGTCTAGTCCATCCACCCACTAAGGAGAGAGATGAAGTAAAAGAGAGAAAGCTATCTATCCTTAGGTCAGCCCAACCAAGCTTAAATCCTAGTCATTTCATCCATTAGAAAGGCCGATTTAGCATATTCAATCAATTCTTGTGACAACTTGTTCACCTACTCATCCAGCCTCAATCAGCTTTGTCATATTTGCATTAACATTGTGCATCATCATCTCCACTCCCAATCCTCACGCTTATCTAATTGATTCAAGTATATACTTTGTAGCTTGTCAGAATACCGAATCCTGCTCATAAAAAACTCAAATTGACTAGATTTCAACCATACTTCAAGTAGGTGAGTCTGAGTAAAGAAATCTTTCCCGATTCTTGGCTTAAAGCAAGCATCGCATCCCCACATTGCATTCAACATGCTACATTATATTGTTTATACATAAGAACCAATTTAATCATTGTATTTTATCAAATTATGTGAAGTAGATAACATAGTTTTGTACGGGCAAAGTGGGTGCCTAAAACATTTCTTCTTTATCACTGTAGTCCTTTACCTAGAATATCAAGTTGCAGATTAAAAGTCATTTTAAGACATGAAATCTTTCAATTTTTTAGCTTAAAGTTTTTACAGGATCTAACCAATTATAAAAATTTGAATAACAGGCTGGTAATGAGTTATAACTGCATAAAAAATCTTGAAAATGCCCTCAAGAGCCTGATCCACACGCAATCTAGTCTTAACAGTAGGCACACCACCAAAATATTAAACTACCTGATCACTTTAGTTAAAATGTCTTCTCACATCCATTTAATATGCAAACTCAATTGCTCAAGGAAAAACTTACATTCTAGGCGTAAAATTGTCCACCAATGCTTGCCTTATATATAGCATGTAGATTAAGATGCTAGTAAATTTCAATTATGATTGCAATGTGGCACTAACCACCCACTACAACTAGTTTGAATAAGAGATTCAACCTATTGATGATTATCCTTGTAATGTTAATTAAGACTGATAATGACAACTTAATTAAGAGGTTAATATGTCAGTGCATACATCTCGCTTGCCAACAAACACGTAATATGTGGAACCCACATGCAGAGTATTGGTGGCAATGGGCCGATTAATTAGTACCCAAGTGCATATATTCCATCCTACAAACATAACTTCAGATGATTAGATGCATCTTTCATTTTTTTTTTCCTGGGCACGGGATCGTGTATGAGACCCCTGGATATGGGCCCCACCGTGATATATGTGACTACATCCATGCTGTCCAGCCGTTTTGAAAACTCATCTCAGGGAACAATTCAAAAAATGAAGCAAAACCAAATTTCAGATAGACCATGGTAAAGGAAACAACAGTAATTGATCTTGTGAGCCACAAAAGCTTTATATCAATATGATATTTGTGTGGTCCCTTCATCTACGTCTTTGTGACCTTACCCACAGGCTGGATGAAAAATAAACATTCTGGTGGTCTCCATGAAGTTTTTAATGGTGGGGATTCAATCTCAATTTTTTCATGTGCTGTGGTCCACCTAAGATTTGGGTCTGCTTCATTTTTTTGGATCATGTCCTAAAATGAGATATAAAAATGGTTGGACGGTATAGATTTAAGGAACATACATCACTATAAGCCCCACAGTCAGAGGTCCCACCCACCTTGGTGGAACATACATCACTATAAGCCACGACCATTTTTCTTTGTGAACGTTGATGAATTAACTTCAAATGCCAAATAAGAAATTGATTAGTTTTCAAGCTGGGTAGGCCAGGCCTAAGTGACCAACTCATTTTCAAGGGCCCCATTTCAGTGCTTAGGCCTAGTAGTTTCTGGAGAGAGAGAGAGAGAGAGAGAGAGAGAGAGCGCCATGTGGCATATGATAAGAGAGTGACGTAGAATTAGATAAGAAAATGAATGCCTACCCATAAATAAAAAAAGGCCAATGAAGAAGGCTCCGTTTTTCTTGGCATTATTAGCATGGTTGGACATTATTATTTTTTGTTCCAAATACTTATAATATCTCATTCCGTAGAGGAATCTTAAGATTCCTTTATTACAATATTATACTTATAGAGCATTACTAAGTTCACACGCGTGTACAAGGCAGGTCATGCACCCACCATAGGTGAAAATGCATGTCATTTGGGCTGAGCTTGTAGATATTCTTACCCCCAAAAAATAAAACTGGTCCGTTGAGAAGGTGGGCCACGATGTCAGAAACTGTTTGACTGGTAAGAAAACTTCAGTCTTTAAGTTTTTCCTGATATATGTTTATTTATTGGGAGCGGATTATGTGCGGCCAGGGACTCACCCAAGACGGTGCGGCCCTGATGGTAGGGCCTACCTTGATGTATGAATTCCATATCCAGCCGGTCCATCCGGTTACCGAGATCACTTTACGGCATGATACCAAAAATGAACAGATTCAATTTTTAGGTAGACCATACCATAGGAAACAGTGATGATTGACCATTAATGGGCCATGAAAGTTTTGGATCAAGCTTATATTTTTGTTTTCACTTCATCCATGTTTATGTGACCTTATCAACAGGTTTCATGGGAAATAACATTAAAGAAAAATTATGGTGGCCCCTGGGAAGCTTTTAGTGGTAGGGCACTCAATCACCATTGTTTCCTATAATATGGTCCACCTGAGATTTGGATTTTTTCGTATTTTATTTAATGGATTAGAATGATCTTTAAAAAAGGATGAACAGTGTGGATATAGAATAAATGCATCAAGGTGGGCCCCACCGTAATGGAGGCAACATCTTGGGTGAGACCGGGCCGCACCTAATCCGCTCTTTTATTTGGTAAAGCACAATTGAGCTGACGGACCTGATTCTTGGAAGAGAGCGTCTACCCATAAAGGGATGCATATTGCGTCCTACCCCCGCCCGTTCGGGCACAGAGCCCTGCCCGAACGGATTACTAGGGCTGTTCACGAGTCAAGCTAGCTCGAAAAGCTCGCTCGACTCGGCTTGAATGGCCGATTCGAGCCAAGCCAAGCTAGTTATTTGAAGCTCGAGTTGAGTTCAAGCCAAGTTCGACTAGTGGACATTTCAACTCGACTCAACTCGGCTCGATTAATAAATATATTAAATATTATATGTTATATTATATTATATATATTAATTATATTATATTAATATAAGTTTTAAGTTTAAACTAAAAAAAAAAAAAAAACAAACCCTAGAGTTTCTACCCGACCGCACGCACCCCCTTCCCTTTCCCTTTTTTCTCTTTCTTTACCCACTGTCAGCCGCACGCCCACCCTGACCAGTACCACCAGTTTTCATTTCAGCTCCACAATAATATGATTTCATCTCTTGAAATCTACTTCTTGGGCGAGAAACCCAAGAAATTTGAGATGGGTTCTTCTCAGATTTGTTAGAGCTTCAAGTAAATCCAATGTCCTGATTGGCTAGAGCTCTTTACTTGGATTTCTGATCTGTGTTCTGCTCTGTTTCTTTTCTAGTACTTGAATTTCTACTGGTGAAAGAAGATAAAAAACAGATCGATTCTTACAAGTTTCCTCATCCGATTTGAAGCTTTGTTTAGTTTTTTTTATCAGGTTTTGCTTTAATTCTCTTAAGATTTTTGAATTTTTCATTAATTGAGGAGGATAAAGAACAGAATCCATTATTCTCTCACCCAACAAGCTCGAGCTCAACTTGAGGTAAACTCGACTCGACAACTTTGGCAAACAAGCCAAGCTTCAATGTTGAGCTCAAGGCCAAGCTCGAGCTCGAGCTCAAACTCGAGTACATCATGGACAAGCCGAGCCAAGCTTGGCCCACCTCGACTCAATGCCCACCTCTACGGATTACCGTCCAGGCGATGCAATCCACGTCCCCCATAAAGAATGGATCGAACCAGACTCATTTTAGTTCCTGCGTCGGGAATCTAGGTGGGGCCTACTATGATGTTTATAAGAAATTTAATCGGTCCATCCGTTTTTTGAGCTCATTTTAGGGTAGGCGAAAAAAACTAATCAGAATCCAAGACTTAAGGGTTCCACACAAGAATAAAAAACTAAGGAGAGAAATGCCTACCGTTGATACTTCCTGGATCCACTATGATATTTATATCTCATATAAATGGTTTATAAGGTCATTATCACTGGGATGAGAAATCCAATCCATTTTTTGAGCTCATTTTGAGGCATGCGACAAAAACTAATCAGAATCCAAGCCTTAAGGGGCCCATGCGAGAGGAAAAACTGAGGAAAGAAATGCCTACCGTTGAGACCTTTCTGAGTCCACCATGATATTTATATCTCGTACAAACTGTTTATGAGGCCATTAATGCTGGCATGAACTGAAAATAAAAAAGCATGGTAAGAAAAATTTTATAGCCATGCAAATGTTCTAATTGTGGTCCATTGTTTCCTCTTGTGTGGCCATTCGGGTCTTGGATCCAACTAAATTTTTGTTGCATGTTCTAAAATGAGCTCGAAAAATAGATGGACATGATGGATTTCTCAAAAACATCATGGTGGGCCTCACTAAGATGGATGTGATTTTCCTGTTACATTAAGTTCTTGGGAATTTAGGTGGGGCTTACCAATTGTAATTAATAAATCCACACTATCCATCCTTTTGGGAGCTTATATTCAGATAGGAGATTAAAAATAAAAACAAAAAAGAAGTTAAATAAGCCAGATTGTAGCCTAAAGGGCCGAGCCACAATAGGAAAAATTAGGAAAACAAATGCCTACCATTGAAATGTTTATAGTATCCACCTTGATGATTTTATATGCTATTCAAATCATTTATAAAGTTATTTCTATGGAAATGAATTGAAAACAAAAAATCTTAGTCCAACAAAGAAACTTTAGCCATGCAAATGTTTCATCGGTGGCTCATTGTTTCCCACAGTGTAGCCCACTTAAAGTCCCGGATACATATCATCTTTTGTCCCATGTCATAAAATAATCTCACAAAATTTAGAATATATTTCTCACAAACATGACGTTAGCCTAACCTAAATTTCCAGCGCAGGCAGTTACTGCAAAGGCAAATCCGCATCCGATTGAACCCAGCGCCAACGTGCCATGCTGGCACATGCCACGTGTATATAGCAAAGCTTGGTATTTCAGGAGTTCTGCTGAGCCAACAGGCACCTCCACATGCGCCACACGGGTGCATGGCATCCGATCCGTGTATCAGGTGGGCCATGTCAAGCCCCCCAAAACTCGTCGGATGGGTCCCACATGAATGCCGCCCAAGCGGCCATCTCATGAGTTGATCTATCTTATATTCCTCGTTCAAGCCATCTAGAAGACAACTCTCATCCCTAGTGATTTCTCGGCGTGTGAATTTCCTGAGAGGTTTTATGTTTTTTCTCGTGGTGCGGTATTATTGGACAAATCTTGCTAAAAATAATAAAAAATATATATATTATAAAATATTAATAAATTTAAAATATTTAATTATATGGATATAACTGAAATCCTTATAGGGTCAGTTTGGGCAGTGGGATTATAAGGGATTAGGTGGGATGGGATTCATCTCGTCTGTGCTAATTCCACTCTATGTTTGGGAAGAATGAAAAAGCTTGGAGTTACATTAAATGGAATTGCATCGGTCCAGTGCCAATTTCACTCAATGTTTTGTGTAGGTCCCAACATGATGTGTGGGCTATATTCACACTATCCACCCATTTTAGTAAGATTATTTTAGGGCAGAGGTCAAAAAATCAGGTAAATCTAAAGCTCAAGCGGATCCTACCGTAAAAAGCTACAGGGATTGAATACTTACCGTTGAAAACTTCTTTGGGGCTACATAAGTTTTGGATCTATCTCATTTTTAAGACCATGTCATAAAATTACGTTACAAAACAAATAAACAATTTCGACATAATAGATGTGTGTTATTCTCAATAATTTCAAATGATTGTGGGTATATCCAGTCAATGCAGCACGGCATTATTAATATAGCATGACATTAATTTTATCCCATGGCAACAGGGGATAATCCGCCATGGGTAATAATTATGTTTTTGAATCCCATCCCACCCAATCCCTTCTAATCGCACCGCCCAAACTGACCCTTAGATTTTAGATAACTTTTACCTTAAACTCACTCCAAAATTGCTAACATTTTCACAATCTCACGATATTACCATTTGATCAAATTTCCGAAAAAATATCCGAGATTTCGAAATTTTCCACGATATTTGTTAAAATGGGTGCATCCACATGATTGGGTGTTACACACGAGTGACAGATTGGCACGTGTAACAAGCGTGTAAGGCTTAGCAAAGCTGTATATGACAACGTTATACCCTGTCATCATCTTTCATTATTCAATGATGTTGGCTTATTTAATTAAAAGCTCAAATGTCGTGGCCAGACTCATATATCACCGTTGGCATATGAGGATGCATGTTACTCTATTTGAGCAAGTCCACTGTCCTTTTCATGTGGCCCACCTGTTGCTGTCATCACAGCACAGCCCCAAATGTCTACTGGCCAACGCACAATAAACAAAACGGCACTATATAATTGCGTTTTCACCCTTTTCTTAAACGGTGGTGAATCATCATCTTTACACGTGGCTTGTATTCTAAATCGATCCATAGGACGCGGCTTTGCTGCTACCCGGATCCCGGAGCGCCAGCCTGGAACCAGTGATGCGAGGACCCACCTTGATATATGAAATATATATCCATGCCATTCATCTGTTTTTTCAGCTAATTTTAGAGCACGACTCGGAAAACGAAACGGATAAAATTTTCAGTTGAACCACATTAAAGGAAACAGTGGTTATTGACCGTTAAAAACCTTGTGGACTACTGTAGTTTGGGATTAATCTGCTATTTGTTTTTTTTTTCCTTTCATCCCATCTTTATTACATTATCAATAGGTTGGATGGTATAAAAAAAAATTAGGCATACAACGACCATGGCTCGTATGGTGTGGTCTACCTGAATTTTTTATCCAGTTCATTTTTGAATAAAATGTTTTAAAATTAATTACCTGAAATTTATAACTGGCCCATTTTTGGAAAAATGCACTACAATATTGGATAAAACAGATAAACAACTTGGATATACATGTCATGAATCGAGGTGAGCTTTATAAAAGGAGTTTCAACACCCGGTCAACGGTTCAAGTACCCATAGGTGGTGAAATCCCACTGTGGCGTGAGTGTGTGGGGTGTATGCGTGTGTTAATAAAAATAAAATAAAACACCAAGTTTGCTACGAATCAGGATGTGGTGGCAGCCTGCCTGTAGGCCCACCTCAATGTATGCCATCTATGTATTTTGCTGATTTATTTTAGGGCATGAGCTGAAAAATAAATTAAATACAAATCTCAGGTGGACTACATTATATGAAACAGTGGTCGTTGAATGCCTTTTTTTAGGTCCATTAAAAATTTATTAGTGTCCAAAATATTTATTGGCCATTCAAATTGTCAATAAAGTCATGCACACTTGGAGCAGGAAAAACACAAATATCAGCTTCATCCCAAACTTATGTGGCCTAAAAAAGCTTTTAACGACCATTCACCACTGTTTTTTATGATATAGTCTGTAGAATGACTTAAAAAAAAAAATAATAGGCAACGTAGATACACAAAGCATACATTAAGGTGATCCCCATGGACAGGGCCCCACCCACATCTCTGGATGTAGAATCGCAGCAAACTCTAATGATCCTCACCATCCGATCACTGGACACCAGATAGATGCTTAAAAATAAAAAAAGGTCAATGGTCAAAATAGAATGGGTGACATCCAATCAGTGGTTAAGATTGTTTTGACTACTGCGGTGTATGCTCCGTCCGTGCGACGGGACTAACAATTTGAAGGGCTGGATCGGCTTAAGTATATGACCAGTGGACAGCCAATGCGAGTCATCACCATTTAAGGAAGGGTGCTGAACGCACACGAATCTTGCCAATAAACAAAAGCCATGTGTCTAGAATCCCGACTATGATATTGGAAAAACATGAAGAAAATCTTCGTCTCTTATTTCATATGATACGTAAAAATCCTGCGAAGTTTCGAATTCTGACCAGAAAATGCAAAAGTAATCCACGCACGCGTTTGTGTCTGCTGAAAATTTACATAAATTCATGTATTGGAAGTCTCTTCTATCCCAGCGCACGTGCCAACACGTCATGTGTGTCCACATTCATTTGAACAGTGCAAAAGGTGGGCCTTACCAAGACCATGAAATCAATCAATCCACTCATCAGGTGGGCCACATTTGTATTTTCCAACCAGAATGTTAATGGGTCCTAGTTTAATCATGCATTGTTTTAGGAGACCTAATGACTGGATGAGCCTGATTGTTTGATCTATGGAGTACCGGGACCTTTGACATGTGTGTATGGGATCATTCCCAGTCAAGAACTACGGCATTTTTGACACAAGATATCGCTGTACGACTTGGTCGTTTTTTCAACATAGACCTCCCTTCAATGGTATTTTCATTCACATATGACTAATTTTTCACGCGTAATATTTTCATCCAAGAATTATGTATGTTCTTTGCTTAGGGTTGATTTGGTCTAACAACATCTCATTCAATTTGGCTTGAAAATTCTATGGATTAAGAGATTTATGATGGATGGGAAGTGGGCATATGTGTGAGATATTTGAGACATTCACCTAGTGGTGTAACACAAATATTGTTGAGAACACGACAAGTCCTAATATAACTTATCTGGCGCGGAAGGAACCTCACTTAACGTAATGAGAAGAGAAAAATTTAAATAATCACAAAAAACATACGGATTTTACATAGAAAGACCCTTGCGAAAAAACCATAACACCAAGTGATAAACAGTTCACTATAATTAAAAAGTTATAAGAGATGGAATAACTTATAAATAAAAAAATCGTAATTTTTCCCTCAAGAACCCTTGAAAATGTACTAAGCTCCTTCCATTCTCTCGAACTTATCTAAATTTTGTATTAACACGGTTTTTATATAACCTTTGTGTATAAGTAGAAATAAAATCCCACACGTATGCGTTGCGCTCGGTCACACCTTTGATTGACTGAGACATCAACAGGTCTCTCGGTCAACCGAAACAGATCTCGGTCGACCAAAAACATCATACCATATCTTGGCCAACCCAACAACCACTGCACTAGATTAAAGGTTCTTGATCAATAAACATGACATTAGTTATTCAATAAATAGTACACACTGCAAACATGCCATGTATCAAAATTAAGGGATGTAAGAATAATGTAAGCCACACGTGTATAATAAATTTTAAATTCAACCATTTGATTTCTTTTTTACTTTGTTAATTTTCTCAAGTTTGAACTTCATTATTTTGATATATGTTGGGCAAGTGCCTTTTTTTTTGTTGTCTTTTGTTGTATATCATAGAGCACTGGATGTTTTGCAAGTAGTCTAAAATGCCCTGTATTTAGTAATGAATGGTTGGAAATGGACTCAACTTCGGTACTAATGCCATCTATACTAGAAAAACTCTTAGACCCCACCATGATGCATGTGACTTATCCATATTATCCATCCATTTCACCAACTCAAGTTAGGGCATGAGCCTAGAAGTGAGTCAAATCCAAATCTCAAGTGGACCATACTTAAGAAAACAATGGTGATCAAATCCCCATTGTAGTGTTTATTTGCCATCCAATTAGGTCACACCAAGGTAGATGGAGGGAAAATATAAATATTAGCTTAATCATAAACTTTTGTGGCCCTAAGAATTTTTTAATAGTGGGTACTCAATCATTATTGTTTCCTATGGTATGGTCCCCCTGAGATTCAGATCTACTTCATTTTTAGGCTCATGTCCTAAAATAAGTGGGCAAAATAGATGGACGGCATGGATATAAAACACGTACATCACCGTTGGCCCACAGTCATGGATCCACTTACCTTGATGACTATTCAAATCTACTAAAGCGGTGTCTGGTTAAACTAGGTTGGTCTGGCTAGTACGAACACAGTTTGGCTAGTGTTGGTGACCTTAACACTAGCCAACTAGCTAGTGTTAAAGTTATATGGCCCCACCATGACATTTATATTTATCCACCCTGTCCATCCATTTTGCTAGCTCATTATAGAATATTAGCTTACAGGCTACCCTAAATGAGATCAAAGCTACTCTTCAACTTCAATTTACCTTTGATTAAAATTGTTTGTATAGCTCGACACTCACTGTACCTCCATACGAGTTGTATATGGTACGACTCAGGATGGGTTTCAGAGGTAGCTAATGGGTCAGATGACCAGACTCGAGGGCCCCGCCAGCTCGTTTCCATTCAAAATAATCAAGATTTCTAGAGTCATCAAATGTACAATATCATGATAAAGTTGCTTACAAGACACCCATAAGGCCCTAAAAAGCCTAAAGGGATAGCCCAAGAAGACCCTTAATTAACACAACAATGATCAACATGATGGATTGCGTGTTTGACCTAATCTTGGCTGCTCATCTAAAGGTACATGTAAATCACAAATCAATTAAGACATATTTCATCAACTCTAACGGTACCAAAAACTTACAAAAACAATTGAAATGATCCCCACCATCTCTTGAATATATCCATAAGATCCTACTAACTAATACCGAAACCGGCAGGTGGCACGATAAAAAACAAACATCGGAATTCCAAAAAATCTTTGGAGCATCGTATTGTATAAAGTGCTAATGTGAAAAAGAGCACTCCAAGAAGGAACCACGAAGGACTGGTTGCAGAAAGCATCCTGAAAAGGCAGCCTATATGCTATTATATATCCTAACTGACAGCTTATGCTTATAAATAAAACACAAGGTGAAGAGTCGTTAGATGGCCTATTTAAGGACAACACTTGTGAGCCATTCAAGGGTATAAAGGTCAAGAGCTGAGAGAGGTCGAGCTGTTGGAGCACAAGGGGACCAGTTAAAGTATTTGATGAGCCACGCCAAAGAGCATCTACATCATCCGCACATGCACATCCCCGATTTTCTCCCTTGCTACTCATTTTATCTTTCTTTTTTTGTCCTACCTGGGTTTTAATACCTTGAGTAGTACAGTGTATTGTATGGGTACTAAAGTTTATTTAAATCTCTAAAAAAATTTAAAATTTTGTAAAGTAGAGAAGCGTTGCACATTGGAAAATAATGTTGAACTCCATTTTTCATAATTGAAGCTCTTACCCAAAATTTATAGTATATATTCATCATATGAGTCACATGGATAAAAAAAAATCCAATTATTCCTTGATTAATAAATAATTCTATGATTTTTACCCAATCGTAGATTTTGAAATATATTTAGCTAGTTGCGACTCCAACCAAATTATCTAATCCAATATGCATCTAACAACATCGCATAACTTAAATAATAAGCATGATTCTAGCTTGAAATTACTGAAAGAAGGAATGAGTAGAGATTCATAGCCTATCATTCAGTGCGCTTGAGTTCACGTGCAGAGGTACTCACAAAGCCTTAAAAAATAATGAGGATTGGACGCTTACTGCTTACCGTTGAAAACTTTTTAAAGGCGATGACATATGTTTTACATCAAGTTATTTGTATTTTCCCTTTATCCAAGCAGGTGTCACCTTATCAATAGGCTGGTGGCAAATAACGTGATGGACGTTCAATCAATGCTATTTTCTTATGATTTGTATCTACTTATTTTTGGGCTCATTCCCTGGAATAATATGGCAAAAATGGATGAACGTTGTGGATAAAACATATATATCATGGTGGAGCCCACCAAGTTTTAACACCAACTAGCTTGCTGGTGTTGGGTTCACTAGCCAAACCACGTCCGGCTGGCACTGGCCAATGTCCCTTCCAACGGGTTGGATGTGCTGTAAGCCCTGAGGCCGACTAATCGGCGCCAATTTGAAATTTCAAAGCCGATTGAGCTTGCGCGCGATCATCCATAGGCCTGGATTTAGACGTGGGCACATGGTTGGGTGGACCCGGTTGGGCAGGACCCGAATCGAAACGCGGATATGCAAGGATAGTTTAGTCATTCGGCTAATTGTTTAGGATAAGCTCAGCCGAATCTTCGAACCTCTCTCCGAAAGAGCGAAGAACCTTACCCAACGATCTTGACGTCTGCTCAAATCCATCCCAACGTAATGCAATAAAATACATCGCGGGTCGGGTCTTCATTGATCCTAACCATTTATACGGTCAATCTCACTTTCTACGGTGGATAGGCAATAAATAAAAGCTTCAATTGGATTATTTCTACCCTTTCATCATTTCACTCTTTTGCTTTGAACGTGGACGGTCAATGCAACATTTGTATCATCCAAGGGCTAGGTTATACGGTATGAGAGTCTCTTCAGGGAATCCCATTTTCAAGTGGCGCCTTATCAGATAAACGGTTTGGATTGAAAATAACCCAAATCGAACGGCTAAAGTTCTGACTTATATATTGCAACACGTCTGAATGTATTCTAGAAAACTCTCGTGTGATAGTTGACCACTATTTTATAAATGGTGGTGACTCTGTTTCTTGACACGCGGCACTTATGTTCAGCTATCATGACCGTCCAAATTGTGGTACAGTTTATATGGAGTATATCTCTAAAATGCAACGATGAATCAATCCTAACCATCAATTATAGATACATAATGGATGATTACAAGTAGAATAGTAAGAAGTTCGAATTGGAAGGGAAATTAAATCAGATGGTTATTATTATATCCTTGTAAAGGTAATTTTTTATTTATGGTCTATCCACCATTGCCTCAGCAGACGGTCTGGATTGCGGTACAACTATGCTATGTGTACGATGGAAGACTCACAGTCTTTTTTAAATGGTGGTAAACTAAACATTGAAGTCTATATCCGGGAAATAACCTTTTGGTTACAATGTCCAGTTCCACAACTCAATATTTGTGAAAGCTCATCCATCACCGGAGGGATGCAGATGTACGATAATCCAGACCGTTCAAATCTCGGGCACCATTGTGATGGAGAGTATGACGAAAACGTTCTCCCGAAATCCAATTCCAGTGGTTGGATTCAGAAGTCTGACCGATTTCTTATAAGTCTTACGTATAAAAATAATTGGATGGATGAGATCATTCCCGTTTTTTCTAATAGATGCTCCAATCACATCACTTCTAAGAATTTCAACGTCCAGATTTTGCGACACGTGTGCGTGTATATGTTACCCTAATTTATTGACCTTTGGCAAACTCGCGAATTCCCCGTACTAAGATTTAGTGCCGCTATCATGAATTGCTTGTTTTTTCTTTCCAGCTTTTCTTTCAAAGAAGTGGGATGGCTACTCGCACAAGCACCTGCTCGGGTCCTGCATTTCGCTAAATAACATCCGACGCGCTGCAATAAGCCACGTGGCGACTGTGCCCCTCTAGCCGTCGAATTTTGGGCTCTTTTTTTAATGATATTAACCGTTTATTTTATAGTGCTCTCCCTGAATGGGATGCCCGGAAGAACTCTCAGATGGAATGTATCACCCCACGGATTATACAAAGGTACGGTGACCGTTCACGATAAAGCAAAAGAGCTAAATCATCAAACGGTCCAAATAATCCAAAAAAAGGAAAAAACAAAGAAATTTATTTATTCTCTTTCCACTGTACTAGGTGAGACTTGTCATGTAAACGGTCTGGACGACTGTAAGATGACTTGGATTCAAATGCTAAAGTATCCACGTACCTGAACCCCAACGCGAGATGGACGCGGTTTGCCAGTCACCAATGTCAAAGCTGTGTTAGCTGATCATGGTGTATGTGTTTTATCCGTGCGGTGAATTTAATTCGCTAACTCATTTAAGGAAATAAGTTTAAACATAAGTAATAGAAAGATACGTAGACCGTACGACATGAAATCAAGGCTTGAGCTCTTACTGTTGAAAACTTATAAGGGCCCGTAAGTTTTAGATCAAGCTATATTTGTGTTTTTCCTTTATCCAGGTTTATGTAGCTTAATCAATAGGCTGGTTGGATGACAAATAAACAGTATTAGGAAGTTTTTAATTGCGGGAGTCCAATTACAACTATATCCATTGGCATGGTCTGCTTGATTTTTGAATCTGCATTGCATTTTGAAATTTTATCTTAAAATGAGTTGAAAAAATAACCTGACCTAAAGACGTGGATCATTTAAGGAAGGAACATAAGCACGGCATGCAAGTTTTTAGCCTTTAACCCAACTCAAGTTGAAGAAACTTATTTGATAGACACTAGGGGTGTACATAAACCGATCTACCTCAGTCAACTTGCTTGACTCGGCTCGAAAAAGCTTAAATTAGCTTAGTTTGAAGCTGAGTTCGATCCGGGTCGAGTTGGTTTTTAGAGCTCGAAAATGAATTTGAGCTGCCCCAGTTCGACTCAATTCGGTTTAATATATAGCTTGAACCCAACTCGATTCGGATTGACTCGAGTATTCTCTGATGTTGCTCACCAAGTGTTTGATGAAATGACTTGACTAAATGTTCGTTGGTGGCAAGGAAGGTATGTTTCATCAAACAAATCTTATTTTTTTTTTAATTTTGATGTTGCTTAGAAGGTGTTTGATGAAATACTTATAAAACTGTTGCTAGTATTTTACATTCAGTGATAATTTAAAAGTATATTTTATGTGTTTGTGAAAATGCTGTATAGACAAACTCGGCTCGATCTTAACTCGAAGTTGGCTTGAACTGGCCTGAGTTGTTGATCGAACCGAGCCATTTCGGCTACTCAAGCTTGAGGACCGAGCCGAGCCGAGGTTAACTAGTGGCTGAGCCGAGTTGAGCTGAGGCCAGTTTGACTCGGTTCCACTGGATGTACGCCCCTAATAAACACTACTAACCACTTTTAGTGTGAATAAAACATATACATCACAGTGAGTCGAAGGAGCTTTGAAACCGGCTATCTGACTGGGCTTTGGGTTCACCAGCCAAACCACGTCCGAGCAGGACCGAGACCTGTGCGTCGAGGGAGTGGGACTCCAGTCTATCACTTGTTGTCCAACAATCAAGTGGGCCATACGTCTAAAAACGCGGACGGCTAGCAAAAGTTGGTCAGCTGCACACATTCACAAGACATCCATTGGCTGCCTTACGATGCGCCAAACCAGATCTATTATCCCTTGCGCGTAGCGAGTGTGTGACGAACCGGGAGGTTCCAACACACGTGTCATATTGGTGCGTGTGAATAGCACAAGTTTACACTGCTACTCGCGCGAGTATCCATCTCACTGCTCCTCTAACCCCACCTTTAGCAACCCGGTTACCTTCTCGTCTCTGCAAATTCTGATCTCCTCTCTCTCTCTCTCTCGCAAAAAGCATAGAAAAACCCATATCTTTCTCTCAATGGCCCTTCTCTTCAGAGACAGGGGCCTTGGAGACTCGAAAAGAGAAATGGGTGGCAGCGCCCGCATCCCCGCCGCTGAACTCCCCTCCCCCTTTGGGGAATTGGGCTGCAGCCTTTCCGACGCCGAGCTTCGAGAGACTGCCTACGAGATATTCGTCGGATCCTGCCGGGCTTCAGGTGGAAAGCCATTGACTTTCATTCCTCAATCCGAGAGATCTGAGAAGGCGCTGAATTCGTCGCCGTCTTCAATCTCGCCTTCTCTGCAAAGATCCCTGACTTCTACCGCGGCAAGCAAGATGAAGAAGGCGCTGGGGTTGAAATCTTCATCTTCTAAGAAGAGTCCGGCGAAGGAGAACAGCCCGTCCAAGTCAAAGAAGCCGATGACGGTCGGGGAGCTCATGAGAGTTCAGATGAGGGTTTCGGAGCAGACGGATTCGAGGATCCGGCGGGCTCTGTTGAGGATTGCGGCAGCGCAGGTCAGCTCAATTTGAGAATTTTATTTTATTTTCCTTTTGGGTTTTAGGTTTTATTATTGCGTTTTAAATGTACAGAAATGGTTTCCGATGTTGGATTGTTTGGCATGTTTTTCGTGTTTCTTTTTCATTGGTTGAATTTTATTTTTTATTTTGTTGGTTTTTCGTGATTTTGGGTCTGTCATCTGTGTGTGGATTGATCTGCCTTTTTTTTTTTTTTTTTTTGTATTTGTGGTTTTTTGTCACCACTTCGCATCTTTCAGCTGTGGATTTTATGTTTTGTTAATTTGGTCTTTGCTCTCTTTCTTGATTATTATTATTATTATTAAATGAATGAAATAAATTTGGGTCAGATCTGTTTTCATCTCATATGTGAGTTGGGTGGGTGTGGATTGGGGTGTGCAAATTGCACATGGATGTACATGTACATACAGGATCTAGCTGTGGTTTGGACTTGGGGGTCGTTTTAGCATGGCATTTCTGGGAGAACTTTGGTCAGTAAATGGATCTAATTGCATGGGAACTACATCGTAATCTGGTTTCTGATTCATTGGCAATTGGGTTTGTGATCATGGTGTGCCATAAGGGCCACTATGGGGCCGTAAAGGCCATGGCGTAAATGTAACGGTGGCAACCATTACATGTCACGGAGTTGTAATGGCTGTAATTGCATGGAAAAAATGATGCGTTACAGCGGTTACAGCCTCCATAACGGCCCGTTACGCCCCTCGTAAAGGTCATAACAGCCCTATAACGGTCCATTATAGGGCCAATTCAGGTTTTTTGGTTTTTTTTTTTTTTTTTTTGCAATAAAAAAGAGACCATAACAACCGTCACGGGGGTCGTAACAACCTTAACAGCCCGTGTCGTAATGTAATGGTGGTGGCCATGAACCTTAACAGCCCGTGTCGTAATGTAATGGTGGTGGCCGTCATGGCCACCATTACCATAGCGGAATACCCTGTTTGTGATTCTTGTACAGGTTTGGGCCTTTTTGGAGTGTCTGCCAAATGCAGATGGGAGCATGCTTCCACTGCATCAAATGAGAATGCAATGCTGACAGGTCTGACCTATTATCACGGCATTCATATTGTGGTGCCGTCTTGTGGATGGGAGTGTTCAGTACATCCTGCTATTCACGTTTTGCAAGATCTGCAAAGGGCTCTCCATCTGCAAAATGCCACTGGCCAGGCCACAGTCCATCTTTTTCCCAATTCGGGTTAGGATAATGTAATCGACTTTGTGACAAGACGATCACCATGTAAGAATCTCCTGTTAGATGCGTGTCAGATAAACATCTACACTGCTTCTAAAAGAGAAAACCTTATAAGATCTTCTTGTTGTTTTTTGGGCACCATACCATGTGGTGTACGCAGTTTTACTGTTCTTCTATTTACCTGTCAGCATTTTCTACACTTCGGAATTACTTTGAAATAGCGTTAATGTAATAATAATGTCTATTTTATATTCAAGAGTAACTGTGTACCTTCGTAATTGCGTGTTCATATATATATATATATATATATATATATATATATATATATATATATATATGGGAAAAGGTACTATGCGCTCGACCTCACGATAAGCTCCCATGAGGTCGAGCTGTGTGGGCCCCACCGTGATGCGTGTCGACCATCAACACCGTGCATTTGATGGGTCCCCTCTAAATTATGGGATATCCCAAAAATCAGCCGTATACGGAACTCAGGTGGGCCATACCATCTAAAATCATGTGAAGACACCGTTAAAACATATAAAAGCACTTGGTGGGGCCCACCTGAGTTTTGAATGCTGCTGAAACTTGGTCTGAACCCTCATCCAAGTGGGACACACATAATGGATGGGCTGGATTTGCAAACCACATCTCGGTGGGCCCAAAAAATGATTATGAATGTTTTAATGGTGCACGGCCCCTCCCCACTTCTGTATGTGGTGTGGCCCACAAAAGTCATGGATTGACTTGATTTTTGAGACCTAGGCCCACGATGGAATGGTGCATCTGACTGATGGGGTAGATGTTCGAAACGCATCACGGTGGGGCCCACACAGCTTGACCTCATGGGACGGACTCGTGAGGTCGAGCGCATAGTACCTTTTCCCTATATATATATATATATATATATATATATATATATATATATATATATATATATATATATTTTATATTTCTGAAAAAAACTTCTGCGTTATTCCTTTCAGATTAACTGTAAAATTCCCATCTTGCTGAGGAGTTTTTTCCTTTTTTCTTTGGCTTTTCTGCTACCTCAGCAGTAGCCTTTCTTTGTTTCTTGCCTCGTTTTTAATATAATTTCCGTTACCTTTGAAAAAAAAAAGTTGCTGGGTTATTATTTTATTTTATTTTTTCCATTTTAATGCTCAATTGTATTTATTCAGGGGCTAATTTGTCCATACCACCTTCTTGGTGTGCCGCTCCATAAGCAGGACATTTTTTCCTATTTAAGTGAAAATTCAGTGCGGAATGTCTTGTAGTTGTGCTCTGGTTTTAAATTTCAGTGAAATTGATATGGATGCTTGTTTTATGTTTGTAACAGCACGGTAGACGGTTTGAGCAAATGGTATTACCGTTAGAGCTGTTGCAGCAGTTCAAGGCTTCTGATTTTCCTGATCAGCAGGAATATGAAGCCTGGCAATTTAGGAATTTGAAGGTCCTCGAGGCTGGACTCCTTATGCATCCTCTTCTCCCACTAGAAAAGTCAGATCTTCATCCACAACGGCTTCGGCAGATTATACGTGGAGCTTCTGAAAAGCCCCTAGAAACAGGAAGGAATTCTGATTCTATGCAAGCCTTGCGCAGTGCTGTTATGTCTCTTGCATGCAAATCGTTTGATGGGTCAGTTGCTGATGTATGTCATTGGGCAGACGGGTATCCACTGAATATCAAACTATACCAGATGCTACTAGAAGCTTGTTTTGATGCTAATGAGGAAACATCAGTTATAGAAGAGGTTGATGATGTTATAGAATTAATCAAGAAGACATGGCCAGTCCTGGGCATGAATCAGATGCTTCATAACCTTTGCTTCTCATGGCTTTTATTCAATCGTTTTGTAGCGACCAGCCAAGTAGAAAATGATCTGCTGTTTGCAGCTGACAATCAGTTGGCTGAAGTTGCAAAAGATGCAAAGGCTACAAAGGATCCAGTGTATGCTAAGATATTGAGTTCAACGTTGAGTTCAATATTAAGTTGGACAGAAAAACGGCTTCTTGCCTACCATGACACCTTCCATCCGGGTAATATTGATTCGATGCAGAGTATTGTTTCTTTGGGGGTTTCGGCAGCAAAGATACTAGTTGAAGATATTTCTCATGAGTATCGCCGCAGGAGGAAAGAAGAAGTTGATGTAGCTCGCAATAGGATTGACACTTACATCAGGTCATCGCTCCGCACAGCTTTTGCTCAGGCAAGTTGCTTTGACCATCTCCATTTAAGACGTAGGTAATTTGTATGTTTGTGGGTTGGTCCTGAAAAGGTCCAGGCCATGACACTAATACATTTGTCTGTATCAATTGAAAGTGAATATGTTACACGTAACTTGCATATATAAATTGCATCGAGCCAAGTTCAAATAGAATAAAGTTTAAATAGGTTTGGCCTTTCCTAGAAAAAAAAAAAAATCCTATCTCAGCCTTGGGTTGCTCTTTGGCCCTGGCGTTTTATCGTGAATTGGACTTAAGGCTGGCATGACCCGGCCTAGACCCAGCCTGTTGATACCCCTATGTGTATGTGAGCCTGCTATTGCTTGTTGGATCCTACTCTCCCCATATATGTGTCCAAGGTCTGTCAGGCTTGTCACGAGGTAGGCCCTCTATGTGCCTCAACCTGTGAGTCTGGCCTGTCCTGTCATCATGCGGGTCACTTATATAAAATGAAGTAGAAAACACTTCTAACACCCTCTTTTACATAAATGTTTGTCGCACATGATGACTGAACTGGCAAATTTTGGGCCATAGTAGATGCATTCTGTTGCTCACCAGATGAATAAGCCATTAAGTGAGGATAGTAGGATGCAAGATCATTTTTGTGCAAGTAGCCATTGCATTTCTCTAATCACGTCTCTCAACTATTCTCTTGCAAGTAGCCCTTGCATTTCTCTAATCATGTCTCTCAGCTTGTGCACACTACCAACATGTCTCGTAGACTTTCTACTCATTGATCGGTTTGCTCTCTCTTGAGACAGAGAATGGAGAAGGCAGACTCGAGCAGGCGATCATCTAAAAACCAGCCAAACCCGACCCCAGTTCTTTCCATCCTTGCAAAGGACATTGGTGATTTAGCTACTAAAGAGAAGGAAGTGTTCAGTCCGATACTGAAGAGATGGCATCCTTTAGCTGCGGGTGTGGCTGTTGCTACCCTTCATGCTTGCTATGGGAATGAATTCAAACAATTCATTTCCAGTCTCACGGAGCTGACTCCTGATGCTGTACAAGTATTGAATGCTGCAGACAAGTTGGAGAAAGATCTCGTGCAGATTGCCGTTGAAGACTCAGTCGACAGTGAAGATGGCGGGAAGGCGATTATTCGTGAGATGCCTCCTTATGAGGCTGAATCTGCCATGGCCAATCTGGCGAAAATATGGATAAAGACAAGGGTGGACACACTAAAGGAATGGATTGACCGGAACTTGCAACAAGAGGTATGACGATTGTCATGATTTTGTTGACTTCATGCATTTTCCTAATGGAGTTTCATATTTGGAATCATGCTTTGTTTTTATTTTCCGAAAGGTCATAATATTCTGTTAGAACAAGAGCCAAAGAAGGAGATCTAAGGTGAATTATAACACCAAAGTCAATACAATGGGGGAAAGATTACATTCTGCAAAAGCCTTTAAACATAAGGCCCAGCCCATTACATCCAACCTAGCCCTTCTAAAGACCTCCGACACCAACTGCTTCAATTGAATCACCCACTTCGATTGGAATCATGCTATTGGGCAATGTTTTAAGTCGATTATGGTCTTATGTTGCAACAATCACAGCATTTGGATGGAAGGTTTGGCACAAGTGCGACACTAACAATAGCAAATTGTTAAGTGCTGGAACCGGCCCTCGCTTGTACATTCGTTTCATGCAAATGTATTATGCTTACCCCCAATTTTTGAACCGTTTGGGCCAGGCCTATTCAAAATTTTGGTTTTGCTTGTGCCAGGCCCGGTCCATTGACAGCTCTACATATGGATAAGTGTTACATCAAAGGGGTGTTTGTGCAAATTATATTGGGTATTTCGATAAAAAGACAATTGAGGTATTTTCTTTACCTAGCTGATGTGACAGGCGAAAATCACAGCTTAGCATGCCACTACTGTCACATGGAAAATGTTCCCTGTCAAATTTTGCAAATATAGCTGCTGTTGTGGGAATCAGTGTCACAACAAAAAGGGATACTTGTGCAAGTTTGGGGGACTGAGGAGGTGTTTTCATTATTGTGTTCTGACAGACAAATAGCACATCTTCTCACACAATTAAGAATACACCCTAATGGCTTTTACATGAATACCCCCATGAATTTACTAACACGCCCTTCATCTAGCACTTGCACCTATAAATTTCCAACATCTTCAAGGTACTTCTATTTGAAAGTATTGGCTAGTGTTAACCCCTTTTAACAAGGGAAGTTTTACTCATGCACACATCTGGTGTTGTTCTGATTGGTATGCTCTTGAAATTACAATCTTAGAGGGTGTGTAAATTCTCTTTCTGCTCTGCACGTGTATAGTCCCTTTCTTTACTTCTTTCATTGAATACATTTATTTGTTTGTTTGAGAAAACCATTATATCTCTCAATGAATCAGAACGTGAAGTGTCCTGATGGGCTGGTCCATGTAAATGGGGCCATCATGGTCAGGTGATCCAAATGGCTGATCCAATGGGTATGATAGTGGATGGGGGATGTCCCCAAAAATCTCCCAAGTGTGAAGATCCCAGACCTTGACGGTTTATCATCATCTTAGCTTCTCTCCTAACAAATTTTGGGGTTTGCCTGCAAGGGTTGATTGGTGAAAGTTTACAAGCAGCTGCCACCAGAAATCAACCTTCCTCTTTTACCATGGCTGTGGAAGTTGAAACCACATGGTGGAGGTTCACATCAACGCCACTCTCATGCCTAAACCGTCCCATCACTAGCATTGATCCTTAACCCCAATGTGCCAAAAGGGTGATTAAGTAATGGTCCTGCAAATTGACTGTTAAGATTGAAAAAAATAAATAAATAAAAATTGCAACGGTCCAGAAATAATGCCATATATATGGTGGCAGGAATTGAATTAAGGGGCATCCACCATCCATAGTTGGGCTGACATCAGGTCGCCAATCTAGATCGCCTCAACTTGGGCCTCACTTGTATCAACTTGGAGGCATCATGATATTGTTCACAACCTGATGCATTGGGACGATAATTTATCTGTTCCTTTTGGTCTTTCTCCTTGATAATCTTAACCTCCCAAGTTTCTTTTTACAGGTTTGGAACCCAAGGGCGAACAAGGAGAGCTTTGCTCCCTCTGCTGTTGAAGTTCTTCGAATAATCGATGAAACGTTGGATGCTTTCTTTCAGCTGCCCATACCGATGCATGCAGCCTTGCTTCCTGACCTGTTGACTGCACTCGATAGAAGCATGCAACAGTACATATCCAAGGCAAAATCTGGCTGTGGTATGCTGCAATACCCCAAAAAGATATTCCACACATAATCTCAAACCATAAAATGTCGCTAACAAATTCTATACTGTGATGTAGGAACAAGAAGTACGTACATTCCTTCCATGCCTGCATTAACCCGATGCACAATGGGATCAAAGTTCCAAGGTGTATGGAAGAAAAAAGAGAAATCACAAAACTCCCAGAAAAGGAAATCCCAGGTTGGGACACTGAATGGCGACGATTCATTTGGATTACCACAGCTTTGTGTCCGCATGAACACACTTCATCACATCCGGACTGAGTTGGAGGGCTTGGAGAAACGCATGGTTACTTATCTGCGGAACACAGAATCTGGTCATGGGGACATTGCAAACGGGGTGGAAAACAAGTTTGAGCTTTCAATACCTGCTTGTCAGGAAGGGATCCAACAGCTCTGCGAGGCAACGGCGTACAAGGTGGTATTCCATGATCTAAGCCATGTTTTATGGGATGGTTTGTATGTTGGAGATGTGGCATCTGCAAGGATTGAACCCTTTCGGAAAGAGCTTGATGCGAATCTTGAACTTATATCATCCACTGTGCATGATCGGGTGCGTAACCGAGTGATTACGGCTGTGATGAAAGCTTCCTTCGACGGGTTTTTGATGGTGCTTCTTGCCGGTGGTCCATCCCGTACTTTCATTCGCCAAGATTCTCAAATCATAGAGGAAGATTTCGCGATTATCAAAGATCTGTTTGTGTGTAATGGAGACGGGTTGCCAGAGGAGTTAGTAGACAAGGGCGCTGCGCAGGTGAGGAATGTTCTTCCCCTCTTCCGTGCCGATACTGAGAGCCTAATTGAGCGGTTCAGACGCTTGATGTCAGAGGCTTATGGTCCATCTGCGAAATCTAAGTTTCCCTTACCTCCAACGTCGGGCCATTGGAATCCAAATGAGCCGAACACAATTCTACGAGTCTTGTGTTGTCGGAATGACGAAGCGGCTTCTAAGTTTCTTAAGAAGACCTACAACTTGCCCAAGAAACTGTAACATGTCAAAATAGTACATAGAAACTGCAAGAACCACGTTTGGTCTATATTGCTATGAGAATGGAATTTTCTCTGAGTTCTCACCGACCCATGTCCCAGTGTAAAGCACTTGTAGAAGCCAGACCCATGTATTGTTCTGGAACCTCTTTGCCTTCTCTATTTTTGCTCACCATTGCTGTACTTCTGATCAGCGTCACAGCGATGCTAACCTTGATGGGGAGCATTGAAGCAGTTGGGCCCGGGAGATCTGACATTGAGGAGAGGTGGGTGAGAGTGTTCCTTGAAGGTATATATATCTCTTTCAACTCCACATTTAGAAGCATTCTTTGACTGGTTGATGATTTTGGGTTGCCGTTTCTTTTCTTTCATTTTTTAAAATTTAATGTGGCTTGTGTTTGGCTGATAGGGAGATTGATATGGTGGGGAGGTAATGGGAAATTGGTTGTTGAGTAATTTGATTATTTATTTATATATATTCAGTAGTAGTTTTCTTTGGTTGTGTTCTTTTGAAGTATTCAGGTACTTGTGTGGCTCATATACAGCACACAGTTTGTCAAGATGCCCCGTTTTTCCTTCCAACGTGTCATTAAAAAATGTGGGAAGCATCATCCAGATAAATCAGGTGGATCCGCCAAATGGGTGGACTGCACCTGGATTGTTGGCATTCCATTGATTTAAATGGCGTGGGCCACTGGATGAGTGGTGGGCTGATTTTTGTGATAAGTGAATATCTCATGATGCAACCTTGCCATTTGCATGGCTTGACTGTTCTAAGCATGTGACATGTTGTGGGATAAATGATCATTTTATTATCAGGTAGTATCAAGTATGTTAAAGGGTTGATTTGCATTTTCGGGTCCTTATTTGGTCCCTGTTGGTTTGAGAGGTGTGGGATGAACTCATTTTGTACTTTGTGCATTGGATTTGTGCTTGTTTTAGGATTCTATTTTAGAGCTGCTTGCTTATACGTGAGTATGCAACTGACCGAGCAGTTTAGAATGGTCAGTTAGTGCAATGTCATGGGGCCCGTGAGCCATTCATTGTGGGACCCATCCTTTTGATTGATGTACTTGTGCAAGTGCGCTTGTGCCTTTTGGTAGGTCACTCGGGACATTTGAATTCTTTATTTGAGGCTGGAGGCCTTGAGATACAGAGAGATCTCCATTGAGTTTCTGTGTAACCTCCCTTGTGCCGAGAGGATCATGATTTGGGGCTGTGCATATAGCGGTCCCACGATGGATGGTAGTCCCTGGTTTGAAAACCATGCCGAATGGACAATCCCAGTCATCTGACACAGTCTATGGAAAAACCAAAGTGAAAGCTGATCATCTGCAGTAGGTTGCACGTTACAATCCATTCCCATTTTTTGTTCCACTTTTGCTGTGGAAAATATCATACAATCAGGGAAAATACTTACAGAAGTGGAATGTAGGTTAGGTTTACCTACACCCACTTGCAGGTGGCCGGTCCTCGAAACCAAATTGCTTAAATATTCTTCGTGCATGCGGTGGGGAAAAATGGGTCCAAGCAATGACTGAGGATTGTCTGATTGGTGCGATATTTTGAACTGGGACCCACCAGCCGTCCACTAGATGAACAACCCCTTGCCTTGTGGATGGTGTTTGGAAGGTTGCGTGGTCCACCAAATCATTTCCCATGTGTTTTGCACTCTTTATTAAGCTGTAGTGGCCCATCCATCATTTAAGTACAAGTTTGTTGATCGAAACTCGTCCAAATCCCATGTGGATGCAGGATTGCATTAGTTCACGCTAATCAGAACATCTTAACCATTTGATTTTGCTCTAAACATTTTCTTTTCAACAGTTCATCTGATATCCAGCAGTAGGATGGTGGGGATGAATCTGTGCCAATGGTTTGGATTATCCAACTGTCCTTGCATGACTGTCAATAATGATCCAGACCATTGATGTAACAGGATAACTGTTTACGTGTAATGACTGCTTCTTAACAATTAGGATTCTCCCAACCGGGAGGGTTTGGTTGATGGCCCATCTACATTGGGACCCACATATCATCTCTTTTAGATGAATGTTGATATTAAACAGCTTTTTGAGCCAAACTCTAGTTCACATGTTGTGTTTGAAAAAGAAAATGTGAAAATCCCGGAAACCCTTTTTGTGCGAGTGCTCTTTTTCTTTATAGCCATCTGTTTTTCAAACAATGGATAGAATGACCACAATTGTCTGATGAAAGTGATTCTTCAGAAATGCAAGTGATCTACTAGGGCCTGACAAATAGATGGCTAAAAAAAAAAAAAAAAAACTTTGAGATGTTTTTATATCAATGACATTAACCATCTATTCTAGATGTTATTGACTGGAGAGTTGGAATCATCATATTGCTGATTTTTGTGAGGGCTCTTTTGGGAGTTTGAAAATGGAGGTAAATGAAAAATGGAATTGGATGGAAATAACTTAATCAATTACATTTGGATGGGAATAAATGAAATGCATTTGAAATCCAAGTATTGTGTTTGGATGTTAATAAAAGGGAGAAATTAGAATGCATTAGATTTTTTTACTATATTCACATGAACACGTTATATTCCAAATTAACTTTAATATCCCAAATCAGTGTATATGTTATATTTGATAGAATGATTGTAATTAGTCATTGAGATATATACTCAAGTAAAAAATTAGGAAATTTCGAGCATTTGGTGGACCACAAACATAAGGATCACAAACGAACGACTTGCCAATATTTTTTAACTGTTCTTTTAGATGGCCAAGCTTTGGACGGTTTATATCATTCTATTGGTGTGATTTTACTAATGTGGCTGATAATAGGATTGTTTCAAAGTATCATTAGTGTGTCACATGTATGGTGGACATGTGCATAGCGATACCTTTATTTGATTGTGCGGCTCTGCAGCTCTTCAAGGGAGCCCAAAAAGCCATTTCACCCCATTTAGTTCCAAATATCTCTTTTGAGATAGGATTTCATTTACATGCCTATTTACTCGGTAATTCATTTCATTTCCATGCATTTACTCCCACCCAAATATTCTTCAAAAACTATTGACCTCCAATTACTCTCAATTCCTCTCATTTGTCTCCATTTACTCCCATCCAAATGGCCCCTGAATGGTGGACCATGAAGTGCATTCTCAGCCTGATGCATAGTGATCAATCAATTATGACTGTCTATTTGGATGCATATTGGAGGATTATTGGAAAATGGGAAAAGATCCATTGTTTTGGTATTAAACTGTACAAATTGTGGGACCTGTTGTAGATAGATATCATCTCAAAATAAGATTTGTCAACTTATCCTAATGCAAGATCAATCGATATTTGTTGGCTGAATTTAGAACATGGCCTTCTTGTTTTTTAACATCCCAATAAAATTCCAACAATCTACTCAGTTCGAATGGTCTATGTAATATTTGCTTTCTAATTCATTGGCTCAAATTTGGTTGTGTGATACGTAAGTGGGTGTGCTAGAGTCGGATGCATCTCGATTTAAATTGAACGCCTCTGACCCCAAGCCCTGAGAAAGACTGAGAGACTGAAAACCTCATCGATCAACGATTGGCCATTTATTTAGTCACCTATTTAGAGAAAACAGGTGATTTGCGAAATGGAAGGGTTCATCCTTCTAATGAGTTCTTTTCCTTTTAAACCAAAAAGACTTTTCTACCGTGATAACAACAATTAATAAAAAATAATACAACAAGAATAATAAAAAGAAACAAAGTTACATTTATAAATCTTTATGAAAACATACACTTATAAATAAATAAATAAATAATCTTTGTAATCTAGCCAATGTGATGCGGATGGCAAGGTTGTGAAATTAAAACATCATGATGGGCCCTAGGAAGGTTTCAACAGTGGGCATCATTGTCACCACCACTTCCAGTGGTGTTGTCCTCCCAAGACTTTCAGTGGTGTTGTCCCCTCAAGACTTCGTTATTCCTCTTTGATCTTTTTTGGGCTCATGTCATGAAATGATTTGTCGAAATGGTATGAAAAAGTGTGGACGCTGGATTGTGGGCGGATCGCACTCACAAGTCCTTTTTGAGGCTTTTGTGTGATACTTTAACTTGGAGTTGCCAATAGCCAATTACTCAGATTTCCATAGTTGGTTAGACCTTGCAGAAATATTAAGAGAGTGAATCAATGAATTTCGTGTCTTAAAATGACTCTTGATTTGCATTGAAAATTTCAAATAAATGACTACATTGATAAAGAGGGAAGGTGTTAGGCACCATTTTTTCTCATACAAGCATAAAGTTTCTATTTCACAAGACAAGACAAAATATCAAGGATTAAATCATTTTTATTTTATTTTTTTTGCATAGATGATGCAAATATATGTAAAATGATGTGTGGCGTGCGATGTCTGCTGCAAGCAATGGACCGGGTCAGACAAGTCTATCCCGTACTCACCCTCTTGAAGAAGCGGTTGAAGCCTAGTCGATCTGAGTTTTTGATGGGCAAGATCCAGTATACTGGTGAGCTGAGCATATACTTGGACCGACTAGAAAAGCATGTGGGTTGGAAGTGGAAATAATGATGCACGATGCTAATGTAAGTATGAGTCGAGCCGAGTAGAGTTGGGCAAGTGGGCGGACGGGTAATCACAAGAGTTGAGTTAAGCGGGTTGGATCAGTCTTTTGGGTAGCTCAAGTGGCTCGGTTGGGTTGACCTAGCTTGGAAGACTCCTTTCCTTACACACTTTTTCTTTCCTTGGTGGATGGATGTGCGACGATCCCACTCTCCAATTTTCACTCTTCTCTCCCTTAAGCTCTCATGGTGAATGGTGACTATTAAGAGATGATTTGGAAATAAAATGGGAATGGGTATTTATAGAGTTTTGAAGTGGCTTTTTGGTTATTTCTGGGAAGTTTAGGGGTAAAATGGCTCTAAAGCTTGGGATTGGCTGCTAGAATAGATGTGCTATATGGCCTAATGTGGGTGGTTGGATCAGGTGAAAAGAGATGCAATTCTGAGACAAAAAGTGAGGGCAGGGGAGTCATTCCACCCCCAACGAGTTGCGTGATGTAGGTTTGGTGATGTCGTCCTCCTAACTAACCCTGCAATGAAATATTGTGAGGTTCCACGGGGCGGGCAGCCCAACACATGAGTGTCGCTTTTCGTAGGGGTCCCCTATGGGGTGGCGTTTTTCCCCTGGTCCGCTTGGTTTGCCTTATTATGGTCCTAAAGGTTAATGGGCATGGCCTTGGGACTGAACTAGGTTTGGACTTTGGGCTTGGGTTTGACTAGGTTTTAGGGTCCCTACAGTGCTTTGATAAGCTTATCAGCCTCCGATTGGGGTGTCTATAGATAAAACACACATCATGATGGGCCCCACAAAACCCTTGCCAGGGTCATCTGTCTCTAGCTAGCTCCTAGTGGTGGTAGTACCCAATCCGCGCCCTAGTGGTTATGGTTCCATATAAATAGGGGTGTCAATAGGCTGGGTTAGGGCCGAGCCAGGCTTTGTCCAAGCCCAACTTGTATTTTTAGAGGTATGTCCAACTCCCGGTCCTTATTCTTGCCCGGGTGGTACACTCTCAAGAGTTTCAACTCCTGGTCAAGGGTTCGAGTACCCATAGGTGGTGAAATTCCACCAACGTGAGTGTGTGGGGTGTGTGCGCATGTGTTAAAAAAAAAAAAAGGTATGTCCAAAATCGATTTGGGCATGTGATGGGACAAAATAGTCCAGCTCGAGCCCGGCTCAGAATACATATACTAGGCCGGCCCGAGCCCGAAAGCAGTGAGAGAGAGAGAGTCAGATCAGTCTCGATTCGAAGTCACCAATCAGGGTAGAGTTCGCTATAGGGAGTTGGAATGTCGATGGAAAGGTCATCAATGCTCAGATTTGAGATACAACAGGGCAAGAGAGGTGATCTTCTTCAAAACCCGTCTCTGTTTTTGGTTTTCTAATATGGGTTTTCTATATCTTGGTGTGATTTTGTTTGTGTGAAGCTATAGATGCTGATTTGGGTTGGCCATAGTGTTCTTTCTTTTATACTATTTGGAGTTGGATTTTGGAATTTGAGATATGTAGTTTCCGTATTTTTGTGGATTTCAATAATATATTTTTCTTTTTACAATTATAAAAGGGCGTGGATATGGGATTATTAGCTGCTACTTCTTCCACGTGGATTTTCCAAGGAGAAAAAGAGGGGAAGAGGGAATATTGGAAGTACAAAAAAAAATTAATTTTAAAAAATTTGAAATAATTCCGAGCCGAGTTGACAGGCTTTTGGACAACTAAGCCGAGGTTCAATCCGCTTGAAACATGGGCTTGAGTTTTATGCCCGAGCCTAGTCCTCGGGTTTGATACTCAGCCCAAGCCCAGCCCGAGGCGGTCAAGCCCAAAAGCCCGTCGGGCTAGCCGATAGAAACATTTCACCATCGAACCATACACAAGGGTGCGCCGTTTGATAATCTTAAGCATTCTTACTGTGGGACCCAATCTGGGTTGGAGGGTTTTACGTAAAGATGGTGGGTTATACAAATTAATCGATTAAATACGAGTTACTACAGGCCACGTATAGCATTTCGGAGCGCCTTCGTATCAAGCATCATTCTCTGCCAGAGTATCAAATAACTGCCCAAATAGATCGCAACCCTAACCCTAGCTGCATATAATACGGTGGCGATATTGCCCTCTCGCCTTCACCCTATTTCATGCTTCTCCCTGTAGCGAAGCAATGGCATTGCAGATATTCTTGTCAAAACCAAGGTATATTGACAAAAAGGGCCTCTTTAAATCCCAAACACTCGTATGCTGTTGCTTCTCTCCCTTAGCTGACTGGTCCCATCATTTCCTCCTCCATTTTGTTATGTTTTGATTTTTGTTTTCAATAAAATCAGGGTTTATGGAGTGGGCCCCGTGATGGAAAACTTGTGGTTTGGAGCGGTTGCACGGTCTTGATCTTGAGCCTTGAAGCACCACCACACCGCCACCGCTACCGCCATCATCTTCATCTCACATGCGGAAAGGCTCTGGATCAACACTGTTGCTTGTATACCGTCGATGAATATTGAAAGCTATGAGATCTGAGGGCTTCTTCAAGTTTCTGTTCAAACCCCTTTGTTTATATGTCGTTATCAAGGAATTATAAAGCCCCGATGCACTGATTTCTTACCAGTGAGGCCCATGGTTTGTCGATCCAGACCGTTGATCTTATGGGACCTATTAAAGATGTGGGATGCTCCAAAAATAATCTGGAGTGGGAGATCCTTGCAGTCAAATCTTTCTTCTTTCTCTTCTGGACCGTCGATTTGCGGGCCTCAAAACAAAAGGTTTAGAACCTCTAAATCTTGAGATGCTGTTGGGAAATCCCCGAGTGCTGGTGCAGGCCATAAGATCAGTGATCTGGATGACCAAACCTTGGGCCTATAAAATGGTGCGTCGGGAAACTATTTGCATTCTGATACATCGGGAGTTTATAATTCATCTTTGTTATTTCATAATTCCTTTTATTATACACTTATTAGCTAATCATCTTTGGTGTTGATTTACTTTCTCAATACAAATAAAATGAAAGCATTTCTCCCTTACTAATAGCATTCTCTCAATGTATTTACGCTATGTGTGGATGCACTATTGAATTGAATTGCACTTTTAAGTCTGGCTAAGGGCTCGTTTGGATGCCTGTAAATTTTGTAAGTGGTAAATGATTTGCAGGTGTACATCATTTACAGCCTGTCCTGTTTGGCTTTAAGCTGTAATTTGTTTGCTGCATGCAAGTAGTTGTCTGTGTTTGGATATCCAGTAAATTGTTTAGAGGGATTTCATTTGCAGCTAAAAGTTCAAAATTATAGCCGTTAGGGCTGAAAATGATTTGCTGGTAAGTGAAATCACAGCTTTTCAGAGGGGTTTCATATGCAGCTAAAAGCTGTAAATGATTTACAGGCATTTTTCAGCATCCAAACACTGCCTGTAAATCATATTCCTGTATTTCATTTACCGGCATCCAAATGACCCTAAGTGAAAATGGGTGGGACTGTATGATTGTGGCAATTTTTGGTTAGTGTTTGGTAAATGATGTGCTGGTGCGTTGAGTTCCATGCCTCTTGTGTTTCAAATTATCAGTTTTGGGGTGTGACTCGCCAAGGGACAGAAACTGGTAGTCAGTTTCGAATCATTTCTGTCTGGTGAATTGTATTGTTTCAGACTTAAACCGATATGACTCGGCAATACCAAGTTGTTTCGGTCTTTTATTTTTTTTTCTTGAACCATTCTGGACTGTACATTCCGGGCTTAATATGCTGTTCAGATTGACCAGTTTTGGTTGTTCATTCTGATGCATTTTGGGAGATTATAACTCTAGAAATTAGAAAAGATCCAGTGGTCTCAATATAAAAGATCGTGCCCCTTTATACTAAACTGGACAAATTGTAGGAACTGCTGTCGATGGGATAGTATGTCAAAAAAAGATTGGTCAAACAATCCTAACGTATGAGTAATGTACATGTGTTTGATGAATTTGGACCATTGGCTATTTTTCATTAACATGCCCACTAAAGATTCCACCAATATGCCCCTTAGATTAGAAGATTTGTGTGATATTTTGTTTTGTAATCCATCCAAGGTTGGGCCATGATGCAGGCCCATGGCCCACCTAGGCCCATATAGAGGCCCACTGTATGGCCTAACAAGACATAGGCCCAACATGTGTTATTTTTTGGTTGATTATTTACAAATTTGGAGGCCTAAATCAAGGATTATAATCAACTATTTTTGGAAGATATGAGGGGGCTATTTTAAAGATGTGATGAGGGTGTAATTGATTCTATTAATTGCTTTCCATGTTTGCTTTTGCCATATGAAGAATGATTAGATTAGCTTATAATAAATTGTAATTGATTCTCTTAGTTGTAGAGATTTCAATTATAGATTCTTTTAGGATCTATAAGAGGGGGGTAGTGGCGTAGGAGTGTACGAGTAGTTAGATTCGAATATTATTCCAAGTGTGGTTTGTTCTTTAAGTTTTGTAAGAGAAAATGTTGATATCAATAAAAGTTCTCTCCCTCCTTACTCCATTGTTCTTGCGAGTTACTTGCATGCCAAGTGTACATTCTTAGTGCTTGAGTATCAACCAAACCATCATGCTCTACCAGAGTATTGGAGTTATTCTCTTATTTTTTTGCCAGCCTCTCACTCACATTTGTCTGGCCCCTGCCAGATTTTTGGGCCAGAGCATGTTCAAGGTAGTGGGCCACTTTAAGGACTGTCCCGATTCACCATTGCACAAAGCTCAGTGGTGACGGTTCTATCAAAACATTTTCCGATCAAACCATTCGCAACAATGTGCCGTTGAGCATCTAAACCATTCATTTTGTGGGACCCAGGGCGCTATAAAAATCACCAGTTGGACTCCTAGCTTTAGTTTTGCACCATTTACAAATCGGCGGTGACTCTTCAAAGCTTACACATGACATGGTTGTATAACAACCCAACGGTGGATGGAGCATGACCAAAAATTGCACTGAGGAGATAATACTAACCATCTTATTTTCCCTTGTAATTTGGACCACTCACTATTTTACTTTTAACCATCATTTTATAATAAATAATTGGAGGATTAGGAGTAATTGATCATTTTGATTTTAGATGTGTTCCATCTACAATGGGATCCACAATTCGGACTGTTTGGATACATTTACATCTGCTCCACATGTGAGGAGGATGGGTTACCACCATTTTTAAGTTAAGGACACTAGAATAAGTGAAGGAGTATTACATAAGAGGAGCAAAACCTTTATTCTCTAGCAGCGTGTGATGGATGATATGCAGGTACCTAGAAATTAAATATCTATGCAGTGATGGATGATATGCAGGCACCTAGAAATTAAATATCTACGCAGTGATGGATGATATGCAGGCACCTAGAAATTACATATCTGCAGTTTAAGTAATCAAACCAAACTTCCAAATTATGGGTCCCATCTTAGATATATTAATGACCAAAAGTAACACATTTGATTATCTGACTGTTGGATTGGTGGACATTTATTGGACGATTAAAATGAAAATGTCCAATGTTCTTATTTCAGCAAACAAGTGTCTACAAATCATAGGTTAGGTTTGTTCAAACTGTCCAGTTTTGAGGTTGTTACTTAACAAGATAAATTATATATTTTATTTGGTTCAATATGTGCTAATATATGTCAAACATACCAATTCTGAGCTCCTACATATCAAGTGTCATACTTTGCCAGAGTACAAATAACTCTTTGAATAAAGAAAGCAAAGATTGCAAACCTAACCCAAGCTTCTTTTTGCTCTTATATCCAAAGATGGTGATATTACCCCCGCCTCCACCCTTCTCTATGCATTCTCCTGAAGAAAAGTGGTGGCATTCTAGATATTCTTGTCAAAACCAAAGTATGTTTGATATAAAGGGCCTATGTCGATACCAAACACGTACGTTGTTGTGGGTCCTTCGTTTCATCCTAAAGTGGGTCCGATGATGGTGTGAGCCTCCCATCATTCACCATAAAGTGGGCATCTCATCATTTTGTTGCCATCATTTCATCATAAAGTGGGCCCCATTATAAACTTAGCGATTCCATTATTTTATCTTTCATTTTTGTTTTTATTTTGTAATAAAATCAACACTTATAAAAGTGGGCCCTATGATGGAAAATTTATGGTTTGGAGCGGTTGCACAGTGTTGATCTTGAGCCTTGAAGCACCACCACCACCACCACCACCTTCATCTCACACGCAGAAAGGCTCTAAATCAAAATTGTTGCGCTTAAGTACCGTCGATGAATATTGAAAGCTATGAGATCTGAGGGCTTTGATTTTATTTTATTTATTATTATTATTATTATTATTATTATTATCAAACCCCTTTATATGTTGTTATCAAGCTAGTATAAAGTACTTATGCACTTATTTCTTACAAGTGGGGCCCAATGTTTATCAATCCAGACCTTTGATCTTGTTGGACCTGCTAAAGACGGCGGGTGGCCAAAAACAATTCGGACTCAAAGATGCTTGCTATCAAATCTTCCTCCCCTCTTCTAGACCTTTGTTGTATGTTTTGTTAATGTTTACTTGCAGGCCACAAAACAAAGGGTTTGGACCCTCTAAATCTATGATACTTTTGGGAAATCTCCAAGTGTTGATACAGGCCTTGGTGTCATGCTTTTCTAGATTAACCCCTTTTATACAGGCTTTATGTCTGAGTTAAGTCTACTAAGATATCTGAAACTTTGCTGGTCTTCATATTCAAGAAACCTTGCCCATGATATCAAGGTATGGAATTCCTCGATGTATTCATTCACTCATCTACTCTTTTGACATAGATTGTGACATCTTAGATGAAGGCAGTGGGCATAAACTGTGGCTGAGAATTTCTGTTATAATTTCCTCTTCATCTTTTCTCAAAAAGTTACTTTCTCCTTAGCTTAACATCTTCATTTGGCTTAGAGATAGCCCCACTGTGCTAATACGTGACTAGAAAACTTCGTGGCTATGTGTTTAACCTTATGTTTGTCTATGGTTTCTTCATATTCTAACACCTTTTCCACCTTGCTTTGCCAGTCATGAAGTTGTCAACATGTAAACAACTGTGGAATTTTGGAATTTCTACCTTAACTCTAAGCTCCATGTTATGTTCCAACAATAGAAGAATTTGATCATTGGTGTCTTCACCAACTAGGGCAGCCCATTGTAGGGTAGTACCTTGATGGGGACTTTCCCTGACTTGTCATTGTGCTCCAACTTCATGTCTAGGTTCCCTCC
Source organism: Magnolia sinica (assembly GCF_029962835.1). NCBI lineage: Eukaryota > Viridiplantae > Streptophyta > Magnoliopsida > Magnoliales > Magnoliaceae > Magnolia > Magnolia sinica. The sequence continues at coordinate 16,210,854 of NC_080585.1, read as the reverse complement.
ACACTAGGGCTATCTCACTTGATTAGTGAGATTGCTTATTGCATGCATGAGTTGATATACTCGCTCTATGAGTGCATGGTTACTTACACGAATTCTTCTTATGTCACCCTCTTTAAAGCCATTAAGAGATGATTTAGAGTCGAATTCCACCAAAGATCACCAGCTCTGATACAAAATGATATGATCACACTAGTAGTTAAGTAAAAGAAAGTGCATACTACAGAAACAAGAAATAGAAAAGACCATACAAATCAGGAACATTTCTACAATCATTCCCACCTGTGTACGTCCTCACATATGGAAATAGGAACATAGGTATTGGCTTTCTTTTTTATGCTTCCCTTAGCAGGTGCACAGATGCCTTTTAAGAATATGAAAGCTTAGCGTAATCATGCCCATTTACGCTACTACGGTGATATAAAGCTTGTACTTCAAATCAGTTGCATGGTTTTGATTTTAAGCACTGAAGCATTCATGTTGATATTGAAATGAGGAGATGGATGAGTGGCACCATTGCATGATGAGTAATGATCGTATTATAAACGAATGCATTCAAAGGAACTTAGGAGTAGTATCAATATGATAAAATGAGGGAAGGTAGAGTTAAAGGGCTCAAGGGGAAGGCCTAAACGGATGTGGGTGGAGGTAGTAAGAAAGGTTTCGTGGCACATGGTTGAGGATATGGTCATTGATAGAGTGGAATGGCGGGATAGGATTTGTTAGATGAACCTAATCAGTTGGGTTAAGGGTTGGATGCTGATAATGATAATGCTCGTCACCATCAACACTAACGCCACCTTCATCTTCTTGAGATTTCTAAGTTGGCAAGGACACCCTACAAACATAAAGACTCTCCAAGTTTTTGAACAAATGTCCATGATTTAATTCCAAATTCCACCTTGAGCTTTTTTTTTTATGCTCTAAAGTTGGATGTATAGTCTAGTTATGAAGGGTACACAACTTGCTCCACTGGATCACAAATAGTGTCTAAGTTCTCTTGAGTTCTTCCGAATGTATTCTTGTAGCTTAGTAACATCTTGTCTTTGAAAAATGTCCTAAAGAGCAAACATGAATTCTTTAATATTAGACAATTCTTTACTTTGGCATTGAAAAAGGGAACTTTGAGCAAACATGAACTCTTTATCCTTTTGTATCTTTCTCTCTTTAATATAATCCAGTTATCCTTTAAAAATAAAAAATAAAAAAATTTAAGGGATTTTTACCAAAACGACCCCAAGGTATGGACGTAGCACGTGTTTAGCCCCCCTTTCCCTTCTCTTATTTCTTTAGTTTCCTGACAACTTTTAAAAAATTTCAGGGATCAAAATGCCCCTACATCAGAGATGGCACCCGTACAACGTTTGAGTGCTGGAGAAGTTAAAAGGGCCTCATCCAGATGTGTGGAGTGGGTCCCATGAAACATGATTGGGCCCACTCCATGGGAGATTCCGCTCATTGTATTTAGGTAGTCGTGGATCCACAAAAAAACATTGATTTCAACCTGATCCTGATCCAAGCCTTTTGTGGCCCATAATGGCCTATAATGGTGGGTGTTCATTCCCCATTTTTCTTGTGTGGTACACCTTTGCTGTGGTTTTTCCTCATTTTTGTGCCCATGCCCTTAAATTAAAACCCGAATTGAATGGGTGGTATGGATTTCACACAACTCACGGTGGGCCCCATAAACATTGTCCGAATACCCTCTTGTGGGTCCAAATTGGAGATGCCCCATTTTCATAAATTTTGATTTATTTTTTTTTTCAGAGAGGGGACTACTTCACTTTTCGACGACTGTTCGAAGCTTCCTTTGTGGGGCTACCACTCTCCGGCAACTCTCCAGTGAAGTTTTCACTTTCCTTTGTGGGACCCACAACAACTATTTTAAAATTAAAAAAAACTATCATTTTTTACTATCCGACATATGTTTTACCCTTCAACGTTCATTTTTCACTCTCGGGCAGTGACTCTTCCTAAAGATGGTGGCCAAAGGTAGGAGATAGATAAGAGTTGTCGTGTTTTTTTTTTTTTGGTTTTTTTGTCAAGGTACCATTTGGTGATGGTTTTTTGTGTTTGATATCAGGAGGGATCGATGTATGGGTTTGATGGGGGTAAGGAAGGGTCCAGATTGTCATTTTCTACGGCAAGGAGATAGATATATAAGTTCGAACAATGGCGACCTGCTGTAGTTGACAACGGCGACCTGATGTTGTTGACAACAACTACCTGCTGTAGTTGACAACGGCTAGCTGTTGTAGTTGGCGATGGAAACCTGCCGAACATGACAACAACGACCTGCCATAGTTGACAATGGTGACGTGCTGAAGATGACAACAATGGCTCTGTCATTTTTTTCCGGAGATCCTACTAGTAGCATTTCTACACACATGACAAGTGCTAGCTTCACTACATCTGTATGTTTGGTTGACCCACTAAGTGATAAAAAAAGCCTCTAGCAAATCCTTCTTCAAAACAATTGCTTGGCATGAGTACTTCTCCCTAGTCCCTTTTCTTTCACTAGTTTAATTTTTTTCACCAACTCTATATATTCATCTACATTGCCATTCTTTCCGATAGATCCTAATAGTAGCATTTGTACACACACAACAAGTGCTAGCTTCATTGCATCCGTATGCCTAGCTGACCCACTAAGTGATAGAAAAGCCTGTACCAAATCCCTTCTTCATAAAGTCTTGTTACTAGCACTAAAAAGAGATATCTGACCCGCTTCTATATACATAGCTGCTAACTATTTCTTTTACTTTTCTTTCAAACTCCAAAGCCCAATTATGTTTTAAGATGAACTGCAGGTCGAAAAGGCGATCACCACAACCATCCATACCTTTCAAGGGGCAAGGAATTTCCACATGCATTTTTGAAGCATTCTTCATGCAAGTGTTGGAAGTTGGATCTCCACCATGCAGATAGCTTTTCAGCTCTTTGGAAATTGCATAATCAATTTGTCATTGCTTGTAAACAGTTTAGGTGAAACTCTCAGTGGCAGGTAAAGCAGAGGTGATATGAACACAATTTGGACAGCTATGAAAATTCTCAATAGAAGTTTTGTGGTTTTCGCAAAGTGTGTGCTGACTGCTGCATGCATTTTTGTATTATTCTTTTGTACAGTAGTCTTGGTGTTAGAAATCATCGTTGCAATTAGCTTTTGGTCTTTGCACCACTTCCTCATTACCTTCCCGTAGGCAGCCATTGCAAATTTCTGGCAGCAACGTAGAGGGCATATGAACAATTTGGACAGCTTCTATGAAAATAAAAGTAAAAGTATTACAGTTGCCACACTGCTGTTGGAAGTTAGATCTCCACCATGCATATGCCTGAGAGGGAAAGTTGTTTGTATGGTGGAGATATAACTTTCAGCACCATTGCACAACAGAATGCTTAAAAATACGTGGAGATGAGCAGGCACTCTGGGGTAGCTGGAAAACTTATATTGTTGATTTTCATAGAAGCTGTTCAAATTGTTCATGCTTTCCCGGGTGAAGGACAGATTAATGAGAAGAAGAGCAGAGGAGCTGATTGAGGAGCATCTGTGCTTTTTATTTGTGGGTACCAAGGTGCTGTGCAGAATCCAGTATCTTCCTCACCCAATAAAATTGTGCCTTTATTCAGGTTAGGTGAATGTTTCTTCTTTGTTTATCATTGGACTTGTCAGACTATGGCATTTATCGTAAATGCTAGCCTTTTCTTTTGAAAAAAAAAAAATTGATGTTCTGTTCTGTTTGTATAGTCTGATCTTGTAATGTACAGACTACAAACCTATTAGTAAATCAAGGTTTGCATCTTGCTTTAGGGATCCTGTATTTTCCTGCTTCTTTCATTTAAATATCTTATACAATTGGTGCAATGAGATGACTTCCTACTACTGAGCTTAAACGATTTGGAAAGAGGTTCTTTCTATAAAGTCAAGCTTTGATGAAGGTGTTTGCTTTAGCCTTGGGGATGGTAAGAAGATTCGTTTTTGGGAAGGTGTGTGGGTAGGGGGATATGTTGTTGCAAAATTCCTAATATTGCTTGGCTATCTCCGACTCACAACATTTTTGTTGTGGGTTGTTTCTTGATTTATGGTTCTTGTGTGGTGTGGTCTCCTCCATGTCCCCCTTTTTTGTCAGATGAAGAGGTGGCTGAAATCGACTTTGCTACTTAAATCATATTCATTTGTATCATCTGACTAGTGGGGAAATGGACCGGTTGGTTTGGCAGAAGGAGAATTATGGGAGCTTCTCAGTCATGATGCTTCATAAGATAGAGGTCGATGATGTGCTCAAGAACATGAGGCGTCAGTCATGATGCTTGACAAGATAGAGGTCGATGATGTGCTCAAGAACATGAGGTGAGTGTGGCACTATGTTGACTCTTCGAAGATTACAGACTTTTGTTGGCTCATTGGTAGGGAAAAGGTTTTTACTGTGTATGATCTTCAGTTTGTCTGCTTTGTGCTGCCAATCTGAATCAGTCAACCATCGTTTTTCTTCATTGTCCTTTGGTTACCTAGCTGTGGCTCTCCCCTTTCAATAATTCTTGGGTCATGCTGCATTCTGTGGGCAATATCATGATGGCTTGGCATGATGTGGAGCTAGGGAAGGAGGAGAAGGCTTTGTGGAGGTAATGCTTGCTGGCGGGTCTTTGGGCAATTTGGGAGGAGAGAAATGGGAGATGTTTTTGTAATGTCAAAAAAAAATAAAAAATTATGAGTGGAGGATTGTGTAATGGTGGGGAGAAACCATCCTTTTTAACATTGTAGCTTGGTGTGTTTTTTTTTTCCCCCCTTGTATTCTTTGCTTCCATTTTAGTGCTTTGTTTATAAAATTTGTGTTACCTCTCAAGGAAGAAGAAAGACAAAACGTGGGGAGAATTATATGAGCCTTGATTTTGGACAAGTGGCAATGGATAGATGGGAAATCCAAAATAATTGTTCCGGAGGGTTATACTTCTGATTTGACATTCCTATTGGAGGCTTTGGGCTGGACGATTGAGAAGAAATGTAGCTTGGATTTCATGTTTAGGATCATCATGTTAACGGTTTGGATCAAGGCCATCCTCTCGCACAAGGATATTGGAAATTTTGCTAGAGGATACTGGTATTGCTCTAGCCTCTAGATCACTATATGTTATTGGGAATGTGGTTCGGATCTTTTACTTTTCTTCTTGGCTGCGGCCCTCACACTGAATAGAAATATCCAAATCAGGATTTCAACTCCTGTTGTATCAAGTTATTATCCAAATCAGGATTTTAACTCCTGTTGTATCAAGTTATACCAGTCAGATGCAAAATCATTATGAGCCAGGTACCAGCTGTTATGGCCAATATTTCAATCATTTTTTATTTTTATTTTTTTTTGAACTATGCTTTTAATATATACAATAGATGTTAGGAGCACATGTATCAAATGATACGGTGTTTGAAATGACCAATTGTCAACTCATATGGGATTTAAGTGTACAAGTATAATATATCGATGCTGCCAATTCAATCAAGCAAGGTCACAAATGTGAATGGAGATCTGTATTCGGTTTTCGTGTATGGGTATGATATGGGTGCAGGCCAAAAGAGTTTTGTTGCCAATTCAATCAAACATGGCCACTTATGTGAATGACAGTCTGTATTTGGGTTTCATGTGTGGGTATCGCTAGTGTACCTGACTCAAGGTTGATTGAATCACTAGTGTTCCCCTATGTTGAGGCTTCTTTTGCTAATTTTTGTTGCTCCACAACCTCTCTTATTATTATTATTATTTTATTTTTATTTTTAATTTTTTGTTTACAAGCAAACACCCAAAATGAGGGATTGTTTGCATTCTTTTTGATGGGAGGGCTTCATAGGATGCGTTTTGGGTGCCTGGTTGGTGAGAGTTCCTGTGTTAGCCCACACTGACAAATGGGTATGGTTTGATGGGTGGCCTGGCAGGATGTATTCTTTGTTAGTGGCGAAAGGTAATTGAGAATCTTTCCTCTCTATAACATCCGCCTCTTTTAGGGACCATCGTACCAATGTGGCCTGTGGGCCCCCATGATGTATTCATGCCGCTGAGCTCATTTTAGGGCATGAGCCCAAAAATGAGGCTGATCCAAATCTCAGGTGGACCACAACAGGAAAAAGTGGTGATGGAACGCCCACTGTTAAAAACTTCTTGGGGACCCAGTATTTGTATTTTCCCTCCATCCCGGTCTGTTTGACCTTATCAATGGGTTAGATGGCAAATAAACATTACAGGCCCGAGGAAGTTTTTAATGGTGGGTGTTCAATCACCACTGTTTCCTGTGGTGTGGTCCACCTGAGATTTGGATCTGCTTATGGGGTCACGTCCTAAAATGGGCTGGAAAAATGGATGGACGGTATGGATATACGACCATCATCAAGGTGGACCTGCGCTAAGGGTAACACACCCACTAAGATTTTACACTGGGTAACACCCAATCCACTCCCGTCCGTGAGATGCCTTGTACGTGTGGGCTTAGCAAAGCTCCATTGGCAGTTTTCTTTTTTACTTTTTCCTTTTTCTAGTTCCGTTTGGAGATGACATGAGTGATTGGTCCATATTCTTTAATTGAAAATATAATCAGAGCCGCTCATAGTACATGCCCATAAGGCAGAGGTATCATCCCATGAACGTGCTGATTGAATAGTCAAATGAGCCACACGTGTACAAAAAAAAAAAAAAAAAGGAATTTTTAAAGCATGTGCTATATATCATATGGTATCCTCATAAATCAGAGGCTCGCACATCAGAGTTTTTTCAAGTGGCCACAGTAACTATATTAAAAATATTTTAAAAATAATAATAATAATAATAAAAAGACCTCATTATCTAAATGATGAGGAATTGTCTGTCTAAAACAAGGTTGAGAGACCCCAAACTTACATTAACAGATACCCAGTTGCAGCCGTGAATATTTAGATCCAAAGCCCAATGAGCCAGGATTTAAGAATCCACGAATCAGGACTCAACCAGACTCGTCCGTTCTCGAGTCCAGTCGCAACTTAGCAACTTATCTTGTGAGCAGGGGTGATACTTGGTTTAAATCGGATCATATGCATTGTTAGAGCTGTCATCTGCCATGTTATCTCCAGCCTTGCATTGCCAAACCCGTCATCTATCTGCTTCAATCTCCAGAAAACATTGTAAAAGACCTGATAGAAAAGATCCCACCCCTTTTGAGATTCCAATGCCAATTTCCTCTCCCCTACAAAAGACTGACTCGACAATTCCACCGATGATAAATAAAGCTAAAATAAGCTATTACTCCTTATTTGATACATGTACTACTTCCATTTTTGAAACAATTAAATTAAAATCTCATAATGGAAAAGGAAATAAGAGATTAACAGAAACACTCCCATAAGGAAGATGCAAATTTTGATTTATTGGCTTTGTAGTTTGTACATTGCAATATCAGATAATACAAACAGACCACAACACATGATTTGTTCGAAAGAGGAGGCAACCATGTAAGACATAAATACATCACTATCTGATAAGTGATGACAGTAAACAAAGAAGAAACATTCAACCAACCTGTATAAATGCATAACAGGGGGACACATTCTCCATAGAACCTTGCTTACCACAGATCAAGAACGTGTACATTCCTTAATCAGCTCCTCTATTCTTCTTTTCATCAGCTTGTCCTTCACTCCTGCAAGCATATTTCGGTAAAACGCTTGCATTTGAATCAGCTTCCCACGGTCCGCTGACTCTAGCATACTCTCCCATTCCTTGTCAAGAGTAAACATGCCCCAAGTCCGCAGCGATGATGGCAGATCCCGCTCCTCAAAAGGTTTTCCAAATATACAAGCATGCAGTATGCCAGCATAACGTTCCATGAGAGCCAGCTTCGATTGAAGAAGCTGCATGTCCTCCATTACTGAAGACAACCTCTTTTTCATGTCCGTCACTTTTCCAAATTCATTTTCTTCAATCTTTTCTTCCCCATCAACCTGTTCTATTCCCTTCTCCTCCTCAAAGTCCTTGTGGAGAGGTGGCCACATTGCTATACATGGAATGAAGCTATCCATCATGTTACCTCTTCCAAGAACACCGCTCCGGCCCCTACCCCAAGCCCAAAGCTTATATCCATTATCCGTGACAAGAACAGTATGAGCTGCCCCACATGCAACTTGCATAGGGTCCACAAACTTACTCCCATGAAATTCACCACATGGAATCAATGAAGGATAGAGTGCATCCCCTGCGTCAATCCCACTAAAACTAGCTTCTGGACATAGGCCGAGACCCTTCTCCATCCCCCATGCCCATACATCACCGTCCGCAGAAGCAACACATGTATTGAATAATCCACAGTCGACAGAAACTAGGATGGCATCTTGTGGCAATCCATCTACGGGTTGCGGCAAGGATGTGGTGTTGGTGGTTCCATGTCCGAGCTGCCCATTCTCCCCAAGACCGAATGTCCAGCACGTACACTCTCTCTCTCCAGATGCATCCGCAATGTCCCTGTCTACCTTCCTTATGGAAAGAGCAACCGTATGGAACGCCCCACATGCAATTTCATAAACTGCCCAAGGGCATGCCTCGTTGAAAGTCTCGACAACTTGAGGGCGAGTTCTGCTTTCTCTGTCCCCGAGGCCCAACTGACCATGGTTGTTTTTGCCCCAAGAGTAGCACACAAGGTCACCTCCTGTGAATGTTTCGCCAGTGCTAACAAGGGCCACAATGTGCTCATTTCCACATGCCACCTTAACAACAGTATGGCCATGGAAATCCCAAATGGGTATTGGAGTGGAACTGCTACTAAAAGTGAACTCTCCATCGCTGCTGTCACCTTGCGGAGGGCAGTTTCCCCACATCCAGAGGGTCCCGAGACTGTCAATTGCAAACGACATCATTCCTCCGGCTTTTATAGAACAAACCTGCCATTGGAATTCAAACCATCCATTGGATCCCCACATGACACGAGGACATAATACAGGAGGAATTATCACATCTGGTGATTAGGACTCTAGATCTGATGGGCCCCAATGTGAATGAGGAATTCCCGAACGTCTTCAAGATTTGAGGATCTTAAGCATCTGATTTCTGTCATTTTTTTCTTGCACTGTTGAAGTGTTTTTTTTTTTTTTTTTTTCTTTTGCATGTGGCCATATGTGCCACTAATCAAAGAGTAAGTATCTTCTGATACAGGAGATTTTTCAGGCATGTCCCATCTACATTGGTGCCCAAAGATCAATGGCCTGGATCACCAAACCATGTGCCCCAATTATTGGAGTATCAAAGATGTTTTGAGAATCTCAAAAAAAAAAGAGATTTTGAAAATATCGGGACATTTTTCCTGATATCATTGCTAATTTTTAAACGAAGAGGAACATATTACTACATAATTTCCAAAATATCGGAGATATTTGTCAGTCACAAGCTTGGGTAAATGAGTATGATTTATGTCAGGTTGCTGTGGACCCATTTGAATAGAACTTCTGCAAGAGAGTTTTCCCTGCAAGTGCGTATTGACTTTGTTGGGGAATTTTTTGAGAACCAATCCAACTTGGTTTTCCGTGAGTAGGGCTTTTTAGCTGTTATTTTGACAAGCGGGGATTAAATGGAGGTTTGTGAAAGTTCATCCAAGCACACAACATGAAAAGGGGGTTTGGCTCAAAACAGCATTTAGGTATCAAACTCCCATTTTGAGGGCGCATCCAAATGGGCCTGAGCAATCTTGAGAATCTGCAAACACCAAATATATTGCTTTACCTTCAATGGTGTTTTACTGTCAGAGTTTGATTCTTCTGTCAATGAACCAGGAACTCCCAACTCAAGGAACCGCTCTAAGAAACAGGGAGTTGAAGATTTCTCCACGGTGAGACCAAGCTGACCGTCCGTGTAACAATCAAAGAAAAAAAAGTTGAGGGACTAAGGAGCTTAGCTTAATAGAAGAACCATCCAACTTTATAGTTCTATGATTATGTGTAACCAAGGACAGTTGGGTGCATTGATTAAACCATAAAGGAAAATTTTATTGTACAAAGGATACAGGTATTGTAACCCCACGACCAAACCGATCCATCATCTGCCATTGAAGAAGCAAAGGATCAATGATCCGTACATTGCAGGCAGACAACAACAGAAAACTACATTATAACAGATAATACAACCAAAGAATATATCTAATTCTTCCATATGCTTACAGGTGGTATGTGTGTGATCATATGAAACATGATGCGCATCCTCTGTGGTCCACCATCAATTGGCCAGTAACCAAAATTTTCCCTGATTGGACTTATACTAAGCATCTAATAGATGAAATTGTCCTCATTGAATGTGTCTATTTGTAAACCACTGAATAAAAGGTTTATGAAAGAAGTGTGGCTTTAGACTACAGGCCTTTAGTCATTTAGTGCCAAGAGCATGATCACGGGCTTTGAGTAATTTAGTGTCACTTAATCGTGAAATTTGTCCGCATAGCTTAAAAGCCCCATCCATGGCCATTAGATCATCTCTACCATATATAACACAAGTTTTGAGGAGAATTTTTTCCAGCAATTACTTTTCAGAATGCTAAAACTTTGGGGTATTAGAAGACATGAAAAGGATTTTAGCAAGGTATTAAAAAATGTTCATGTTACAGCTGTATTGGCTGTTATGTAAAGGAAACGGTCACATAGGGTGAATAGGTCCCTTATGAAAAACATGGCTTGTACCAGCTTGTATCGATGATATGGGCTGATAAGCCCTGTATCAGCATCATTATGGGGCCAATACAGCTGTTACAAGCCGATATGAGCATAAAGGGCCAATTTTGGAAGTTTTCACTTTCAAAATCTCTTGTTTTTCCACATCTTTATTCATTTTCACCATGAAGCTTATAAACTAATTTAAAACTAAATCTAGGATTATTTTGAGGATCGAAATAAAAATTTGAGTGGGATTTGATGAACCAAAGCAGAGTGGATCATTTGGAAATATCAGAAGGGGTAAACCATCAAATATATATATATATATATATATATATATATATATATATATATATATATTCATTTTTAATCCTTTTTTGTTGTTGTATTTATATGTAACGGGCCCTGCCCTGATCCACTAAATCATGCTTGATTTGTGTTTGATTAGGGCCTATTTGGTCGACTTTCAGAAGCTCAAGCTGACACTGCCCAATGTATGACATTCTTACCAAAGAATGGCCCGTTACACCACCAAATACATGGCCAAAACCAAAAAGAATACAAATTTGAGATCCTTAGAATTTCAGCAATAATTCTTGAGATTTTTTTTAATTTTTTTCCCCAAAAAATAAGAGGCTGTTACACGGCCATATCTGCCTGTGTAGTGCATACCATACCAGCCAGCCAGCTGATATGGTTACATAATAGCTTGGATTTTAGATCATTTGGTAAAGCAGTGTGACGTGTGGCTATTGGCAGACCCTTTCTTTCCCTTTGCAATGAGAATAACTTAGATATTATGGCAGAGTATAATGGTTGATATGGAAGCACTTTTCAGGACCACTTTGAGTTGGTAGACTGGGGAATGACACATTGTCATGTTCCTTTGTTCCTATCACCTTAGGTGGTCAGGTTTAAAAGGGGTTTTCTGTGTGCGGCTTTGTCCATATCCAGAGGACAGGCATTATGACTTTTAGACTTAACCTTCTTTTTGTAGGAGCCTTATGGTTAAATTTGTAAACATGGCATATAATGTGAAGAAACTGTACAAATAGGCCCTCATTTGGACTAATCTTAAACAGAAAATTGTACTGATTTAATGTCCAACCTGGCTGATTGATGGGCATTTAATGGATGGTTGAGATGAAAACAATCAGCAAACAATTCAAGAAACAATACTTAATCAAATTTAATATTTAATGATGAGCTATCTAAAGTGGGTCCAACAACCTCGATTGTTTTATTGAGTTAATGTTTCCACATATACAACTTTCAAGTGCCCGAGTATTTAATCCTTCAAAAGAAAAAAAGGAAAAAAAGAAGAAGAAGATAAAACAGTGCCCATGTATTTAGCAACACCAAGGTATACAAAAACGGTTATGTAATGGGTAACGGCCAGAACTGTTACATGTTATGGGGCCATAACGGCCGTTACCAGAAAAAATGCCTGTAACGGCTCCCCAACGGTCCCATAATGGTCCAGAAACAGGTGTTTTCAAAATAAAAAATAAAAAATGATGCAACAGCCGTTACTGGGGCCCGTATTGTAACGGCAACGGCGGTGGCCGTTGCAGCCACCATTACCATTATGGAACACCTTGAGCAACACCCTTTCAAAACTACCTCTCCAATCGTTTCCCATGTCTTGTATGTGTCCACATGCTTTGTGCATGCCATGCCTACTAGCAAAACATATAAATCAGAGAGAGTATAACAGTGCATAAGACAAGGACACTCCTTTTGTAAGAACTGCAAGAAAGAACTTGGTCCCTTTTTTTTTTCTTTTCCTTTTTAAGGCATTTGATGTATTTACTACAGCTAACCATGATTGGGTTCTAAGCCCGTTGCTAAATGGCAAATGGCATTTTTCAACATTGAGGTCTAGGATTTGAGCTAGCTTACCTATAAAGGAAAAAACAAATAACTAAGCATAGTAAGGGGGTAAAAAAGGGTTTTTGTCATAGAAGGGCTTATCTTTTGGTGGAATTCCAAAAAAGGGCCTATCCTTTTCCTATTTCCAAATAAGGGCTTATCCTTTCAACATAGGGTAAAAAATGACAGCAGAAAAGGTGACAGAAAGGAGTAAGCAACATCAAGAAGGGCTGGGAAAGGATGATTTTACCCTTTTGAGACCATTTTACCATTCTCTCCACCTGAACCCATAACAAGATGGACGGTCTAAATCCACATGTCAAGTATTGTGGTGTCCTCTTTCTAATCCAATGTGGTTGGTGCAAAATCTCCTCATACTCCTTCCTGGTATGATTTGATATGTTTAATCTCATAGCTATGATCATCTTATCCGGAAGATACAAGGTCATTGCCCTATGCTATGATTGGGCCCCAAGCGAGTGGGGTATAAAATGTTTGATATGGTTATGCTAAGTGTGGGGAGGGGGGGGAATAGAGAGGGGTAGAGGAGTTCGGGGTGGGGTGGGGGGTTGGGTTCCTATGTGGACAAGTTGGTGGGCGAGAGGGTAGGGTGGGGGAATAGGGATCAAGGGAGGAGGGTCTATGGGAAAGGGAGGGGTTTTTGGGGAGGCGAGTCTAGGAAAATCTAAACAGGGAAACGTCTTTCCAGAGGGGTGAGGTTAGGGAGAAATGGGTGTGGCAAAGTTGGGATGGTGGGCAGTCGATGATGTTAGTTAAGCCCTAGATGATAGAAATAGAAAGCCAATCCTCCATATGGTATTTGGTGGCATCAGTAAGGGATGCTGAAGCCATTGACAAAGTAGTTCATGGTTACAGTCAGTGTTCGAGTTGTCAGTATCGCTACAAGTTTCGCTGGCCAGAGATAAAAATATAATATCGTTATCGCCAATAATATCTCTGATAACCGGAAATGTGGAGAAAAATGCGAAAACATAGAGATAACAGTGAAATTTTTTAGTGAAACTTCAAGACATGCATAAATACACATATTTGTATATTTAGAAATTAAAATTTTGTAAAAAAAAAATACATTAAATAATAAGTTTTCATTTAATGGGGCCAAAAAAACATACATTTCCATAAAAAATTACTCTAATAATAACCAAAATAAATTTATCTAAGTTTCAAGTTGACCACACCATATGAAACAGTGGGAATAATGATTTCCACCATTGAAATCTTCATAGGGCCCAATGATGTTTATTTGTCATCCAAACTGTTCATAAGATCACAGGGACATGGATGAATAAAAAACAAAAATATCAGGTTGATACAAAACATTTGTGGCCCCCAAGAATTTTTCAATGGTAAACATTCAATTCACATAGTTTCATGTGGTGTGGTCCACCTAAGCTTTGGATATGCTTCATTTTTGGCTTGTGCCTTAAAATCATTTAATAAAATGGTTGGACAAAGTGGATCAAATACGTAAATTACGATGGGCCCACGGAGTTTACCCAATATGCAATCCACTTCCGTTCTGGTGGTGGATCGGGGAAGCGGAATGGCTGGTGTACCTCACCCCAGCTATTGATGTCAGCAAGTCCTATGGGTCTGATCATGAGGTATGTCTTATATCCAAACTGTTCATCAATTTGAAGAGCTCGTCTTAAGGCTTTAGATGAAAAATAAGACAGATATAACTATCAAGTGGACCACACTGCAAAAACTAGTGGGGGATTGAACGTCTACCATTGAAACCCTTAAACCCTTTTTGGGGTCACAGAAGTTTTAGATCAATATGAAAATTGTTTTTCCTATTCATTCAGATATTTGTGTTTTTATGAACAGATTGGATGCAAAATAAACGTTATGGTGGGCCCTGCAAATTGTTTAACGGTGAAAAACATTATCTTGCAAATTGTTTAACGGTGAAAAACATTATCTCCACTGCTATCTATGGTGTGGTCCATATAATCTTTGGATATGGTTCATTTTTTGGATAATGCTCCAAAATGAACTCTACAAACAGATGAACGGTGTAGATATAATAAATACATCACTGTGGGGCCAATGTAACTTTGATCTCCTTTGAACCGTTCTTACAACTCGGAGCTCGAGGAGCGTCAGTGCTTGTCTTCGCACGACACGTACCTACAACAGCTATATAGCTGGTGTGAGGTACACCAACCAATCCGCTTCCGGTGGATCCCTAACTGTGGGACCCATTACGAAGTGTGTACCTTACATCTACACCGTCCATCATATACGACGGCTTATTTTAGTGCGTGATCTGAAAAATGAACCAAATTCAAATCTTCAATGGACCACACCACAGGAAACTGTGTGAATTGAACACATATCATTAAAAACTTCCTGGTGGCCACAAAAATTTTGAATCAAGCTGATCTTTATTTTAACCCTTCATCCATGCCTTTTTATATTTACAAAAAGGCTTGATGACAAATAAACATCACTGTGGGGCCTAAGAAGGTTTCAACGGTGAAAATCATTATTCTCATTGTTTCTTGTGGTGCGGTCCACTAGAGCTGTGGATATGCTTTAATTTTGGGATTTACCCTAAAATGAGCTAGAAAAATGAATGGACGGCATGGATAAATCACAAACATTCACGGTGGGCCCAGAGAGTTTACTCAGTACGCTGAAGTGCACCATGCGCGCAGTCTGCTTTTTTAGTTCTAAAGCTTAAAAGGATAAAAAAAATTAAAAAAAAATAAAAGGAAAAAAATAAAAGAGGGGTTTTCATCTGCGACGAGGGGTTTTCCGCAGAGAGGGGGGATTTTCGACTGAGGGTTTCAAAATCCCATCTCAATCTCCCAAAATCCCTGATTTTTCGCCGAAATCATGTATTTGCGACATCAATCTTCCAATCGAACAAAGAAAAGGGAAAATTTCAGATTTCTTTACCTCTGTCGAAGACGAGAGCTATCGATTGCTGCCCAGATTATTTTCTTCTGAGTTCCAATCAACCATCAACCAAGTATTACCGAAATCAAAGGTTTTTTTTTCGATTTTTTTCATTTTTTTACCTATTTTGTCCAAAAAAAATCCAAAATTATGGACGATATCGCCAATATTTTGCCGATAATCCAGAGAGAAACGAAAATGGGGGTTTTAGTGTCGCTAGTCTAGCGACACCGATATGATCGGCGATATTAACGACATTTTGTCGACAATGCGAACACTGGTTACAGTGAAAGTGCGGCCTAAACAAGTATTAGAGTCTTGAAGCCTCTGAGTGAAGTCGAGGTTCTTATCTCTCTCCAGCCAGAAGGTAAGCTGAATCGTATTTTTCAGCTATACAATTTCTTCAAGGATAAGTTGGTATGAAAAATCGTCCGTGGGGGAGGGGGGTTCAAAATTTTCTCTGTGGGTTCGGAGGAATGGTCTGATTAATCTCCCGATAAGAGGTGTTAGATGCACTTGGTTTAATGGGCAAGTCAATCCTATCTGTCTAAATTAGATTCCTTCTTAGTCTCGAGAAGCTGGATTGATCGTTTCCCCTTGTGCTGTCAAAGAGGCCTCCCTAAGCCTATTTCAAACCACCATCCAATTTTGCTTGAAGTGGAAATGGAGAGTTGTGGGCTGAGACTGTTCAAATTTGAGTTAGCATGGCTTGAAGTGGGGGGATTCATCGATCTGGTTAAGGTGGTGGTGGGCTTCTTTTCATTTCAATTCAAGGCCACCCGGGTTTCATCCTTTTTTTTTCGGAAGCTCAGGCTTTTAAAGGGGAAGATTTCTAGCTCGAAGGAGTTTTTCCACAATCGAGAGCGAGATGGATTTAGTTTTGGCAAAAATTCAAGCTCTAGATTTGGAGGAAGGGGATGCCCCTGTCAGAAGAAGATAGGGCTCATAGGGATGTGTTCAGGGGATTATAGTAATTGGCTTAAGAAGGAGGAAGTGAAGTGGAAATGGAGGTCACGAGCAATGTGGTTGAAGGAGGACAATAACAATACAAAAATCTATCATGTTGTGTCTAGTGCCCGAGCTCAAGCAAATAGAATTAAAAGTATGGTGGTAGAGGGGGTTAGATATGAAGGCATAGACATGACATCTTGACTACTAATCAAGTGTGTCCCACCTCGTAGGTTGGGCCACCCATCACGTTAGCATTTCATGTATGGTGGTTGGTTATGCCACTTTTTAGTATCCATTTCATTTCTCTTTTCAATTTTCATGCATGTGTGACCCACTTGAAGAGTCAAGCGATGTGATTTATTGGCTATGTTACATGAAATCGGCTGACAGATGAACAGGATCCGGCATTTCGTCACCGAATAGTTGAGATATGGCGCGTGGATCTTGGCCATTTGTTTTAGTGGGCCCTGTGTGAAGATGGATTAGCATTAAAAATCCAACCAAAATAGATAGTCTTGGCCATTAGCTTCTCATAGAGAATGCAATTTCATTTTGTCAGTTCCTGATTTGACCCATCTTCCCACCTAAACCCACTACAAGATGGTTGTCCCTAATCATTTATTGCAGATCCTTATGGATGATATATAGGCACTGTACACGTAGCACTATAAAAAAAAGAGGTCACTTTACATGACAGATGATACTGTATTGTTGGCCCATGGAACTTGTTTGCACGAGATGATTAGTGCAGGCCCTTTACACATGTGGCATCTTATAGGCGGGGCCTAATGACATAGGACATTATACATGAAGGGGTCACTAGTTGTGCGGGATATCGGTGTGATGCCCACTAAACATGTGGCACTGTTCACAAGGGGGTCACCCGTTTTATGTTGGATGATTACTGTGGGGTGAGACGAGATGAAGAGGTTGAGAGAGGGTATTGGTTGGGTTAGGTTAGGGTTTTGGTGGAATTAATGTGTGGTTGGGAAATATTAAAATATATTTAATGTGTATAAGGGTACGTTCGAAATTAATTAAATACAACCACCCATTCCTATACAAACTTAACAACGGAGATTGTTTTTGACTAATGGAGCAAAGGTTAGGTCCTTATTTGGAAATAGGAAAGGATAGGCCCTTATTTGGAATACCACCAAAAGAAAGGCCCATATATGTCAACCAAAAAAAAAAAAGGATTAGGAACCTTTAGAGGAACTAACACGAGGACTTTTTTTTTTTTTTGAAAGGTAACACTACCAGGGATTGAACCTTCGATCACTCACGCATGTCTCAACACTTACCTGTTTGACATTTGAACAAATTGGTGGAATGAGTTTGCAAATTCGCAAAACTTACCCACCAAATCCATCCTTTGATCCAAGACTCCACATCCTTAAATCGGTCAAAATTCATTTGTTAATTCAGAGCTAACATGACCTGAAGCCATGAGATGGTCAGAAGTTTGGGCTTCAGAACACTAGAGTACCAATGGGGAGCTGTGCTAAACCAACATGCACCTCTATATGCGGTCGCATTTGTGCGGGGCATGTCGACCCCCTGAGTAAATGACCAGGTGAGCCTACCCTCTCTTCTCTGTTCGTATTCCAAGATATGGAAACTGATACAAGACCAGAATATTCAGAGGACTCTTCCGACGAGGCAAAAAAAAAACTACAATTGTCAGCAAAGTTGTTTTTTTTTTTTCTTCAAATCCAAAAAATGCTTCTTATTTTATACATAGGTCGTCGATTCAGCATTGGATAAAAAAAAGGGCGAGACACCCATTTTTCCAGTAAATGGTTCAAATCATTTTATCGATATGAGTGTTCTATATCGGATAAATTGCCAACTATTCATTTTATCGATATAAGCTCAGGCTAGCCAACTCATCAAGGCGCCTACATTTATGAAAACAATGGATGGGTTTAAAAAGTGGAAAATGGTCTACATTCAACATACAGGTACAGGGTACCGACCAAATGGAATGATGGAGCCTACCTGTCACAGTTTGGATGATCCACAGGTATACCACCTTGGGATGTGAGGGCATGTGTAGAGGGTTGTGTGGGCATAGAAATTTTTGCACGGTATGATTTAGAAAGAAACTTTGTGAACTTAACTGCTCATTATGCTCCGTCTTCTCTTAATTGGCACTGCACATTATATAGTCTTTTAAGTTGTGACATGAGGGACCCTCATTTTGGTAATCCGGGCCACTGGTTTGTTGCTTGCAACTGTGGAGAGACCATGCCTCAAAATTTTCCTCAATGGCATGATATAAACCTTTGACTTGTGCTTACAAATAGACAGTTAAAAGATTAATACAGTATGGTCCCTTTCAACTAAAAAATGTCACAGGTTTATTGACTAGGATCTTCCAATATGGGAGATCTCGGCATGCGTGAATCCACGGTGGTATCAACAGACCTACTCTGGGTTACCAAACCATGGGCCGCACTTGTCAGAACTAAGGACCTGAGTACTGTGGAAACCCTCTGCTCAAGGATCCTATGATTCTACTCGTAAGAAAAAGAAGCCACAAAAGGAGTCTGAAACACTTGATGTGGACTTGCAAACCCTTAAAAAATAATAATAATAATAATAAAAACACAGCACCAATCCAAATATTAAAAAAAGAAGAAGAAGTCATAATGCATCCAGAACTTGTACATGTCAGTGGCCCCACTTGAGATGGGTCACAAACCCAAGATTACCACTGAACTGATATTCTAATGGGTAGATTAGGGGGCCATCAACTGGCCCTTAAGATGAAAATAATCAATGCTCTGAACTTTGACAGATAAATTATCATTAATCAGCAGTTAGGATTATCTCTTTTCTTCTTCTTCTTCTTCTTCTTTTTCGTTTTTTTTTTTTCCCTGTTGCAAGATAATGGAATTTTATTTTTTTAAAAAAAACAAAATCAGAAGGAAAACTACAACCAAAGGGCGCCGAGAAGGCGACCAAACTACAACCCAAGAAAGACCAAATTACAACCCTTTAACTGGGGATCACAGGAGGCCCATTCTATGACCAACAATCTTGCCCTTTGAGAGGTGCTTTTAACCGATTTGGAAACATTGCAGAAACACCTAGCATTTCTTTCTTCACAAATGGCCCACCAAATAGCAAGAAAAGCCATTCACCAAAGCCTTTTCTTCTCTTTCCCCAATCAGTCAGGATTATCCAATCCACCTAATTCTAGGATTTCAAGTTATGACCCATGTAAAGGGTGGGCCATGATTTGGACAGTCTATTTTCAGGTGGAGTTATCTGAAACATTAGCACCAGGCAAAAATTGATACACAGGCACTTAAAAATTGCACACCTGACATGAATTAACTCAAAATTTAAACATCTAAATTATGGAACTCATTATCACTAAGTCACAGTCATAAAATCATTTGGTTAAGCAATACTAACCTTTGATTTGTGAACACTTGTTTGTTGAAATAGAACGGTTGGATTTTTCATTTTTTACCATCCAATAGGCGTAATTTTTTGTTTATGATACATCTAAACTAGGACCATAATTTGGACAGTTTAATTTAAGTTATTGTAATCCATGTATGCAATTTCGAAGTGCCTGCATATCATCCATCACACAGTGCCTGAGTATCAACATTCTTCTCTATTTTGAATCACCCATGGGACAAGCATACAATCTATGACTTCATGCATGTGAACCATCATATTGTCTGTCACAAAGAATCAAATACAACTCATCAAAAGAGAAACTGTTAATTACTATTATTAAAGAAAACAAGAAAGTCGTTACTTAAAGAGAGAAACTCTGATGCTACGGCAGAGTGTGATGAATGATAAGCAGGGACTAAGAAATTGCACACGTGACAGATGAGTGACTTAAACTAAACTGTCCAAATTACAGATCCAATTTTAGATGCATTGCGAACCAAAATCCATTTCTATTTGATTATCCGACCATCAAATTGACGAACATTTATTGGACGGTTAAACACGAAAAAAATCAAATGGGTCCTACAAAAAATTTAAAAAAAAAGTGTCTGCGAATCAGAGGTTAGGATTGATGAACACATCCAACTTTGGTACTGTGACTTAATTTGAGTTAATCTATGCCATGAATAAATTTTCCAAGTGCCTATGTATTGAGCATCATGTAATAACCAGAGTTATAAAAATAAAAATAAAAACTTAGAAAAAACAAAGAAAATTAAGAAAATAAGCAAATTAGAAAAAAATAAATAAATAAAAAGACTGACCTTCCAAAGCGAGGCTGTGGTAAGCACCAGCAGCAACTCCTACAAACCTCGGCCTCTCTCTCGCGCCATCCTCAGCTGAAACCCTTTCCTTCTTTGAACTATCAAACCCGACTCGAACCGGGAAAAGCTCGTCCGATTCCTTTCCGGTTCCAAGACGCCCGAATGTCCCTCTTCCCCATGAATATACGCTCCCATCTCCTGCAATTCCATATCCCACCAAAAACTCTTTATCTATTTATATATATTTCCAAAATTCCTGGTATGTTTTCAGTGCAAGGAGTAGCTTACCGGTAAGAGCGAGAGTATGGGCTTCTCCGGTAGCGATTCCGACGATTTTCTGAGACAAACTGCCGGAATCTGACATCGAGTGCCGGGAAAGAGGAGACTGTAAGCGTGAAGGATAAAGGTCGGAAGCACACGGCGCTTTATAGGCTTATAGCCAACTGCTCTGCTAACTCGCGCACATTGAAGACTTTGGCCTGTTTGGTTTTTCCAATTACGACGATAAATGGTTGTAAATCGGTCGTGATTATTTACTCTTGTAATTGTATGGTCACATCACATCCATTTGATTGTAACGAAGATTTTGTTACATTAGGCTTAGGAAGTTTTTAACGGTGAGCGTTCAATGATCCTTGTTTTCTGTGGTGTGGTCCACAGATTTAGATATGCCTCATTTTTAAGAACCCATGAGCTGGAAAAATGGATGGCCGGCATTGCGTGGTGGGGTATTAGGATATATTTTATGGTGGGCATTCAATGACCACTGTTTTCCTGTAGTATAGTCCATCTGAGATTTGGATCTGCCTCAGTTTTGAGCCATGATCCATCGGATGGATGGCATGTTTAAAACACATACATTGTCTTGGGCCCACGGAGCGCCAATCACTTCACTAGCCACCTCATTTTATGGCAGCGTCAATGGCCAATCCGGCTCCACCTGCATCATCCTAATGGGGCGCGGATCAGGTACTTCCCCGCCCATGCAGTGCTCGGGATGGGCTATACATGTGTCACATTAACCGGTGGAGAGCGGATGACCGTAAGCAAACGGAGGACGTCTCCTCTTTTTCCGTTTTTTTATCCAATCTTACCAAGCGCATTTCTTGTCAAGCGTTTCGCCTGGAAACCCAGGTGGGATCCACTGTGATGTTTGTGAGAAATCCTTCCCGTCCATCAGATTTGTGATTTCATTTTAGGACATGATGCCAAAAATGAACCGCGTCCAATGCTCAAGTGGACCGAACACGTGATAATTGAACGTACAGAGTTAAAATATTCATAGGGCCACGGAAGTTTTGAATCGTGCTAATATTTTTGTTTTCAGTTCATCCAGTTGTAATTACATTATTAACGGTATAGATGGCATATAAATATCACTGTCAAACCCAAAGAGGTTTCAACGGTAGGAATTTCTCTAACCATCTTTGCCTTTATTACGGCCCACTTAAGCATTGGATACGGTTTAGTTTTTACATCATGTACTAAAAATTAAATAAAAAAAATGAATGGATGGGGATGATTTCTCAAAAGCATCACAATAGGCCCCACCTGGTTCCCAACACAAGAACTTCCTGTGAAAGGCTTTCCCAGTAAATTTGGCGTCCTTTTTTCCGCATGTGGATTGGATAATGATAGGTTGAGAAGCGAGACTCACCACTGAAGTGACATCGCCAAGTTCTGTTGGCCCCAACATGATGTATGTGTTGCATCCACACCGTCATACATTTGGAGGGATCATTTTAGGGCAAGATCCAAAGAATAAGGCACATCCAAGGCTGGAGTGGACCCCACCACAGAAAACAATGGGGCGAGTGACGCCCACTGTTGAAACCTTCCAAAGGTCCACCATGATGTTTATTTGAGATCCAACCTGTTCATGTATTAACTCAAACATGAAAGAAGGGAAAACACAAATATCAGATGGAAAACTTTTGTTGCCCTTATAACTTTTTAATGGTGGGCGTCAGTCTCCCCACTGTTTTTTGTAGTGGGGTCCACTTGAGATTTGGATCTAACTCATTGTTTGGATCATGCCCTAATATGATCTCTCCAAATCAATGGACAGTGTGGATACAAAACATACATCATGGTGGGGCCCAAAGAACTGGGTTACGTCACTTCATCTACCCAATCACTAAATAGATAATGTGTCTTCCACGAAATCCAAATACAAGTAAGTGGATAGGTACAATTCACTCACAAAATTGTGCACAGTAGTTACAATGTCTAAAAAAAAAAAACTTCAAGCTGTGGGACCAATGTTAAAAGGGTGATAATACGACAGCTTAAGTTGCATCTGATTATGGATGGAGCATATTTTTATATTTATAATGATGAAGCAATTCTGACTATCAATTTAATTGGTAGAAAATAGATGGTTAAGAGCAAAATAGTAAGTGGGTAAAAATTGGACAGTAAACATGGCATGGGAGTTATTATCATCTCAATGTACTTTTAAAAAAAAAATTATACTCTATCAAAAGTTAGCTCAACAATTTGGACGGTATAGATTTAAATGGGGTTAAACAATTTAAAAAGTCTAACACCATTCAGCTCAACAATTTGGATGGTTTGGAAGTACCTAGTCCGTGCCCTTCTTGCAAAAGCCTTTCACAGGAAGTTCCTATGCTGGAACCCAGGTGGGGCCCACTGTGATGTTTTTGAGAAATCATCCCCGTCCATCCGTTTTTTTTTAAAAATTTTAGGACATGATGTAAAAAATGAACCGTATCCAATGCTTAAGTGGGCCGTAATAAAGGAAAAGATGGTTAGGGAAATTCCTACCATTGAAACCTCCCTGGGTTTGACAGTGATGTTTATATGCCATCCATATTGTTGATAACGTAATTATAACTAGATGAACTGAAAACAAAAATATTAGCATGATTCAAAACTTCCATGGCCCCATGAATATCTCAACTGTGTACGTTCAATTATCACGTTTTCGGTCCACTCGAGCATTGGATACGGTTCATTTTTGGCATCATGCCCTAAAATGAAATCACAAAACTGATGGACGGGAAGGATTTCTCACAAACATCACAGTAAGTCTCACTTGGGTTCCCAGGCAAATGGCTTTGACAAGAAATCCTCGTAGGAAGAAAAGGTAAAAAAACGGAAAAAGAGAAGACGTACGGGCTAATGCCTCTGTTTGCTTAGGTGTCCTCCGCCTTCTTACATAACCGCTCTCCACCAATTAATGGGATACATGTATAGCCCGTCCCGAGCTATGCACGGGCGGGAGAAGTACTTGTGAAAAAAAAATCGCTTTCCAAGTGATTTCCGACACTTTGAGTGCTCAATCACCCATCTGAACCACCCAATCAAAGATCAAAGATTAGATCAGGAGAATTACAGCCGTCCCATTTGTGGCTTGGAAATCTGACGGTTATAGAAAAGCAAGGCCAACTTTGGACGGTGACTTACATCCAATCCGCGTGAGCTTTTCACAGGAGGCCATGAAATTCTGGATCTATTTCAGTTTTCAGATAATTGGACGGTAGACGTGTCTCAAGGTCCCTATGTATGGATTATTGTGACCGGGCCTCCAAACCGTTGATATAATTATCGTTAATGTAGGATCTTAAAAATAATCTCCAAAATTGGAAGATCATAACCCTCTGATCAGTGGCAGGTATTGGACGGATATTGGTGGTGGGGCCCACTTGTTTGACAGTCATGATCAGCTAATCACCTTCAAATGAAGATGGGAACCTTTTAGCATTAAGAATTAATAAGGTTTCATATTAATCTTTGTTGTACTCTATTTTTGTCAAGCTAATAAGAGAGTGACACATGGCATTGCACAAGAAATAAGTGTGTGAAAGATTTTTATGATATGTGGATCACTTGTTGCGAAATTATAAGTGACGTATATTCAATATGACACTTCATTAGTTGTTGACAAAGTAACAAGGCCTAACTATCCAAAAGCTTAATGAATAGAGGGAGAAAATAGAATACGGTCAAGAGAAAATGAATAATTATAAAGATATGAAGAGACAAAAGGATGTGAAATATTAAAATAGACAAAAAGATATGAAAGACTAATGTAGCAATGATTGAACTAGCATAACTTAATGAAATATGGAAGAGAAATGTTTGATGGAAATTAACAGAAGATATTTATAACTAGCCAAAGGTTTTAAAAAATAACACAATCTAGCACAATTAAATCAAACAATTCTATCTTATATCCCAACTTATTTCAGGAGTAACGATAATTCTTAACTATAGTTTGTAGTTGTAATCCAATTCTATACTAATATGTTGGATTTATCTTTTTTTCAATATTAAGCAGATTTTTTTAAAGATGCATTCTCATCGTTGCTCTTACTAATCAGTAGTGAGTTTTTTATTTTTGTCCGGTTGTAATGGTATACTAACAAGGTTTTTTATATTGTGAAAGACTGTATGCAGTGCTTTTGGATGAAAAACCCACTTTTCAATTATCACTTGATTATTATAAAATTCTGCAGGTGACTGGTAGATTTTAATCATAAATATTCTTAATATTTACTTATTTAGAGGCTTTGGTAAAAGTTGCTAGTTTTGAATCGAACTGCCCTGTCAATTGTCAAAGTTGATGGCTTTCAGTCGAGCGGCCATGATTAATTATTTATTAATCAAGCTTCACGTTGTCGAATTCTCTGAACAAAAAGGTATGAGAGATTTACACGGCTGTCCAATCTCGATCGGGTGGCTGTCATGTCATGCTGATGCCCACATATCATATTGGCTACTGAAGTGATGTCACCCAGTTCTGTGAGCCTGACTAATGATGTATGTATTTGTATCACACCGTCCATCTTGCTGCAGAGAACATTTTAATCCATAAACCAAAGACTGAAGCAGATCAAAAGCTGGAGTAGAGCCCACACAGGGATAGTGACGCCCACCATTGAAACCTTCCTAGGTCCACCGTGATGTTTATTTGAAATCAAACCTGTTCATAAATTAATACAGTAAAGGTAAAACACAAATATCGGCTTATGGAAAACTTATGTAGCCCCTAAAAGTTTTTAATGGCGTGTAACATTCTCCCTGCTATTTTCTGTGATGGGATCCACTCGAGCTTTGGATCTGACTCATTCATTTACTCATGTCTTAAAATGATCTCTTCAAGTGGACGGACGGTGTGGATACAACACATACATCTTAAGGCCCATAAAACTTCGTAACGTGACTTCAGTAGGGAGTCTCGCTACCCACCTGACAGTGACAATAGCTAATCCGCGTTCCACACGTTATTGTCTATTACCACGAGTATTCAGCAGCTGTCCAACGAAAGATCAGATGGCTGTGGATGAATCTCTCTCTACTAATAGCACATGACCTCCACGTGGTGGATGAGGCACGACCCAAAGAATGCACTAATCAGACATTCCTACCCACCAGCTGGTTTTAATATTGAATTTGGAGTAATGGCCATTCTTTATTCTTTCAACTGTCATTCATGGATACTGAGTGGATGGCTACGATCATTTTAATCTAAGTAGGGGTTGTTAATGGGAGGGGCTAGCCCATCAGATACCTAGTTAGACCCTCCATGGAGCAGTATGGGGCCTTAGGACCATGGTGTATCCATGTGCGTATATCAAGCCTAACGTCTAAAAGTGAGTTATCTGAGCCTGGTTTATAGAGAACTGATCCGCACCCAAGTCAAGCCCTTTCTGGCTCGGTCTTCTTGTTGAGCGACTTGGGCTTGAATTTTAAGTCCGGAAAATGAGATGGGCTCAATGAGATCCAAGCCCAGAGAAATCTGGGCTCATTAACACCTTACTCATTAGTTAGACCCAAGCCTTGTATATTTTATTAAGCTATCGAGTTACAACTTACAAGTGCTGTTTGATACTTATATTTGCTTGTAAAGGCTTTCGCGATTGTTAACACAGTATAACTTTTGACTATAATATAAAAACTTAACAAAAAACCATTTCTAATAAAGTCTTCACAAGTTACAACTAAAATTAAATTATGCATGATAGAATATAATAATTGATACACACTTGTGATGTCGGAAGTCCACGTTAATGTTTATGGTATATTCAATCTATCCATTGTACGCTTTCCTTGGTACATTTTTATAGCTCTAAAAAAACAACTTAATTTATCATCCAAGGACATAAGAGAAGAAAGAGAAATAAAATAAAATCAATTTTATGTGATTTGCTGATTTTGGTGGGATTTACCATCCCAAGTTCTATGTGGTGGAAATACTTATTTTTATATATTATAAGCACTTTACACACTAGCCCCAACACATAATTTATTTAATTATTTCCATGTAAAAGCCAAATAAAATAATACATGAATACTTTGTATTGAAATTCTCTTTAGGTTCAAACCATTTACAACTCAAAACTTTAATGGCGTCCAAACAACAAAGGTAAAGAAAACATGAGATAATAGGTTTTAAAAAAAAAAAAACATGATTGTTTACATCGCTCTGAGAGTGGTAGATTACAAAAGATAGATCTAAACAAAGGGGAAAAGTAAATCCTAAAAGCTTATTAGTGATTTAGATTAAGTGTCAAATTATTATTATTTGAAAATTGGAAAGGAGGAAGTTTTTGGAGGAAAAAGAAAACAATCTTTTTTCTTTAAAAAAAACCAAGTAAAGTAATTTCCACAGCTTAATTAATTTTATTATCTCAATCATTGCAAAACATCACATCTAAACTTTTCTTCTCTTCAGTTAACTGAAAAGAAATATACACCGCAAAAATCAATTGTCGTCTTGAATTTAAAGGAAATATATGATGTGTGATGTCTCTCTTTGCATTGCATTTGCATGCTTTGATTTGTGGTAAGTGTGCCCTATGGTTCAGTAATCTATACCATTGGCCTCTCGTGGACAGGTGGACCATTGCCCATAGTTCTCCTAGATTGGAAGATGCCAGTGAGCAATCTTAGGGTTTATTTGGTGAACTGTTGTTGTAATTCTCTCCTTGACTCTCTGATTATCCCAGTGAGGAAAGGTTAAGATTATTCTATCATGGCCATATTTTTAATGCATTGTTCCGATGTAGATCAAGATCAAGAAAAATCACTTGAATCTAAGAAAATGGGGTCAAAGATCTTGTCAACTGCCTAGCATGCATTATGGCTTTTGATGGCGATAACTTTACAACTGGGTATCCATTCTGTGTTATAATGTATTGTTGGAAATTTACAATAAACTCTATATGCTAGCCAATGCCAAAAATCATTAGCCCATGAATGCTTTTCTAAACATAGGTCGCAAGTTAATTTTAGGGCATGTTTGATTTTCAATGGCTGAGTAAATACCCATGAAAATATGTAATAATTACTTCTTCCGCATTTATCTCCCTTTTTCCGATGTTTGA
This sequence comes from Magnolia sinica, assembly GCF_029962835.1. Lineage (NCBI taxonomy): Eukaryota > Viridiplantae > Streptophyta > Magnoliopsida > Magnoliales > Magnoliaceae > Magnolia > Magnolia sinica. The sequence continues at coordinate 16,182,868 of NC_080585.1, read as the reverse complement.
TTTGACAAGATGCATTTTTGACACAAAAATAAAAAAAAACGTCACAATATATTTGTGGGTCCCACCGCGATGCGTATCACTTATCCACACCGTTAATTTATTATGGCGGATGAATTTATAGCATGAGCCACAAAACAAGGCATATCGAAAGCTCAAGTGGACTACGCCACAAGAAAAAGGGAATCAAACACTTAGCAGTAAAAACCTCTCAGGCCCACTGTTTCTTTTTGTGTGGGTCATTTGTGTGTTAAAAGGACTGGACGGAATAGATTTATCATATACATCACCTAGGGGTTAAAAAATTTAAAATAATTCTTTTAAACCGGTTTTTGAGGTGAAAAGTGCAGTGAATTTTCAAAGTAAAATCAAACGAGTGAAAGGGTAATAATTACCAATTTCACAGGTATTTACACCACCACTGAAAATCAAACACGCCCTTAAGTTTTAAGTTAAAACTTAATGTTCTAAGTGAGTAATATTTTTTACATTTTTTATGATATTTTGAAATTTAGAGAATTCTATAATAGCTTGAGTCTAAATCACGGGAATCAGTTGGATCAGTTGGAGAAAAAGGTTTCCATTTTTTAAATATTATAAATTTAGAATTTAGGGCTTATATAAATTATATTAAAGGGATTTGTAAGCAAATTTTATACTGACTTTTCATTAATGATATTAATTTTATCTCTTATTTTTAAAGATTTCTCTCTTATTGGATTCAAGGACTATGCTGGATAAAAAGCTGGTAATGATATCAATTTTATCTCTTATTTTTAAAGATTTCTCTCGTGTTAGATTCAAGGGCTCTGCTTGAGGAAAAGCTGATAATCTCCTCTTCCACCGCACATTGAATTCATCCTCATGGGACTCAAAGACTAATGGTTTGGATTACTGAACCGCGGAATTTACTTATCAGCAATCAAAAATCAAAACCCACCTATACAGTAGAAGTACACGTAGGTGCCTTTGCTGCAAATGTAAATGCCCAAAAAAAAAAAAAAAAACGTTGAATAATCACCTGAACTATCAGAAAGTCCATTGATATGGTCACTGCTCATAGAGTACTAGCCTTTGTGATTGGAACTTTTCGATAATGTACTAATTCTCGTTAGCTGTAAACATTACTGTAATATACTGTTTTAGGATGTAACTATCATTAGATTAATAACTTTCCATGTTTAGACATGTAATTAACTATAAATTCATGTAATTGTCTACATTAAGAAATCAATGAGAATTCATTTGCTCCTACAATTTACACCTTTCATGATAGTGGGCCCCAGCATGATGGGCCATCATGTTTTAAATTTTTTTATTATTTTTATTTTTATTTTTTTAAAAAAAAAAACACTGATCAAGGAATCCGAGTACCTAATTTTTCCCATCTGCCACAGCTGGCTCGATGGATCGTCCATGGTGTAGCACATCAGATAAATAATACCAACCCCGGAGGATAAGCCTCAGCTGGTGATCCTGCGGACCATAATTTGGGGTACTACCGCGAGAATGATTAAAGTCTCCATCAGGGCTGTTTCGGTTGACGGGTGATGGTAGACTCTTTTGTCGATTGCAATATGTGATCGACAATCGAGAACGTCGTTTGATGATAACGTAAATTCCAGAAGTAGGGCTTTACGTGGCATGAGCATCAATGTGCTGGCCATTCTTGTCTCGTACACTCTGGCCCACTGATGAATGGACTAGCCCGATCTTTATGCCCAGGCATCTACACGACCGTGGGTGAGAAACTTGATGGACGGCACAGCGAATCCACATGGTGGAAAAGGCCCGATGGGTGGCTCAGATGTTGCATACAAGGTACAACTGCCACATTGCCATATGTGTCCCACCGGATCAACGGTGCTGGGCCTTGCATGCGCCGAGTACAACTTGGCAAGATGATGCCGTTAGTGCCTGTAGAAACGGAGCATGGTAACTTGGTAAGAGCAATTCTCCATTTTACAGGTTGGCATTGTGATACCTCAATCCAATGGGGGCTCTCTTGGATGCCCCTTTTTTTTTTTTTCTTTCCAATATCACACTTTTCAGACAATCCTGACCATCAAAACTAGTTCAACGATCCTGAATGACATGTCAGCCTGCCACGCATAATCCAGAGCTGGCTCCATCGTATTCGGATTCCATCGGCTGATAGAGTGATAGGTATGCGGGGCTTAACCAAAACCTATAGGTTGAAATGCAACCTGTTACAACTGAGCTGCCGCTTGAACCCATATCATACTCCTCTCTCTACTCAAGTAACCGATATTTTAGATAACACGTTCCCAGGTTTCCAATCCATCACTGTGATGGACACTAATCCAACGGTGAGGGTTGTCCAATCAAGATTTCGGTGACAAACCATCCTCGCAAGACTCCTGAATATTCGTTTTACAATGCGTACCGTCCCAATCTTGCAGCTTTTGACACCCTTTATTTATTATTATTTGTTTTTGGCGATTTTTGATGCCTTGAAGTGGAAGTCTCTCCTGCAAATCCACTGGTTCTGTAATGCTCATCTTCACCTACACACGATCTCCCCACTACTTCTGTACCAATGATTCAGCCAGTGTGGTTTTTTGTAGCGTGTTCCACGCACAGAAGGGCCAGCAGATGGATGGTCTCGCTTCACTAGTCCAACAACCACATGTGAAGTCTACGCCGGCAACAGGGCTTTCAATGGGTGCCTGGATCCCAGGTACCCGATGGACCCAAGTCCAGGTCCACCTTTTTTGGACCCATTAAGAAATCAGGACACGAATGGGTCCCACCCTTTCGGACCCCGTTTAAAATTTGGGTCTAGCCAGAACCAGGTCAGGTGAACCTGGGCCACTGAAAATTGGGTCAAGTAGGTCCAGTTAGTTTTAACACTAATACTACATATGGTATGGGTTGATTGTTCACATGTAATTGAGCTCATCTACACCAACATGTGTCAAAGTGGCAAATGTGTGCGCCATATAATCCATCAATTAGGTGGGGCCTACCATGTATATGTTCTTATTTTACTTGAACCTAGATCCAAAGACTTGGTGGGTACCCAATGGGTACTTGAACCTGATTAGATCAAGATACGGGTCTTCAAAGATGAGACTCTGGACCAAGGACTCACGGCCAACGAGTCCATAAACCAGCCAGCGCAGGTAATACTTTTAAGAGGACACAACCCAAACCTGGCCTATTAACAGCCCTACCTAGCAATTAACCAGACCGATCGCTACGCAGGATCTTGAAAGCTTCTCAAATCCAAAACCAAACCCTTGAAAACCATTTCAAGCAGCAGCTTTTTTTTATGGAGAATTCCATCTTCAAAAGGAAAGGTATCATGACATTTCTAAACCGTGGAGGAGAAAATGGTCAGTTCTCCACATATACAAAGGATAAGCACACACCTACAAAATTCATGTATTTCCTATGTAGCAAGCGTAGCAAGTATAAGAAGACGTACATGTGATGGAATTTAGTACTTGGAGAGCCAGAGCACATCAAGAACAGCCGAGCTAGCCAGCAAGAAGCAGCTGAAGAAAGCAAAGGATATGGAAACTGTTGCTCGGTCACAGAAGCGATTCAATGGCTTACAGAAGTCTGGCAGAGCTGAGTGCCGGATCCCCGTGCGATTCAGGTTGGTCACTCCTGCTGAAGCTGATCCCGCACTCATCATCACATACGCAAAAACCTGTCATACATAAAACAAATTAATGTTGCGACCACTACACATAAAGAACAGCATTCTGCTGCTGTGGTCTGCTTAACAATAGATATTTTTCACAGCAACTAAATTCTATTATTCTAATACAAAAGGAATAAAAAATGTGGTGGGTGCATTTATGAACAGCTTACAGTGTGGAGTCACAAACCATGATAAGGCCATGATGAGACCCACATGACTGCACAGTTGGATAATCTGAAATGTCGATCTGGGACAGACAATAATAAACAATTCACATTGATTGATGATCCTAAACATCTGATTGGTTGCATCGAAACAAAGGTATGCTCATCACCACCATCTTAGTTTCTCAAAATTGGTGGTGGCAATGTGCCTGTCTGGCCCTGTCGGGTTTCTAGTCCCAGCCTGATATGGGTTGGTCTCAGGCCTGTAATAGAGGCCTGTGGGTAATTATGGGCCTGATAAATGAGAATACCCATCCAACAATGTTAATGAATGGCTTGACCGTCAATCCAAAGGCCCATTTGTTAATCATGCCATGACCAAACCTGACTTTTTGGCCAGATTAATAATCTGATCACCCTATTGCCACCCCTACTGAGAACAATTTGGAGTTGGCAAGAGTATTATGACCACTGGCCACCATAAATCAACCTTCCTCTTTTACCTGGCCTCTTGGAACCCATCATGGAACATGGACAGACCAGTATTGACCCTAAAACAACTACTACATGCACATCCCAAATTCAAATGGAGAACTCCAGTGACAAGGATGTTATGTTTGCATTATTTACTGCAGTATTGCTCATCCATGGCGACCACCAAATGCAAAGTTTGCTTCTTCCAACCATTCAAAAATGTGGGTCCCATCCAAGACACTCATGCCAAGCTCCTAAAGGTTCACTAAGAAGGTAAACATTAGACAAGGTATAGAATGAAGTAATGTGCCCATCAAAACATTGAAACTGAAATACATGATATATCAGTGCAGGAAGACCACCTTTAACTTAATCAATACACTCCATTGATTGTTTTCTTTTAGCAAACAATGCACCCATCAAAACATTGCCCTTGCGACTTAGTCACACCATACTGTAACATGTTATTCTCGAACCAATGTTCAAATATCGAAATACAATTCCCTCTGCAATTAAGGATAGAGCCATTCAGAGTACAGTAACATTCATTTTCACCATTTTATTACTAGTTTACAAAGTAATGACCGTCGGAAGCTACAGCATGCACTAGATCCTTGGATCGAACTGTCTAGTCTAATTTCCTTCGATCCTGAATGTCCATGAGATTAACCTTGACTTTGTCCTATATCAGCGCCCATCTAAGGAGGAAGAGCGAGTCTTTGCACATCACTCAATTTCAGTCCTGACAACAGTGGCCCATGACCCATCATTCAGCAATCCAGTCCATTGGTCTGTTATGTACCACTATGAATCAACCATGGCCCAAAAAAACCGCTAGACAGAAGATCCTAGCTGCCAATCTCGAGCAGTTTTCGGTGTAATACTATAATGTAGACAATGGATGTATCTCTTCTTAACCCTCTATTTGACAGAGGCTTAGGAGTTAGGTGATGCAGGACTGAAATTTAAATATGATATGCGAAATTTCAAGCTTAAGATCACGTTAATTCAAAAACAATTACATAAATTCCATATCCCACATGAAAGTCTAAACATTCAATTAATGGGAATCTATGCGGGTCCAGGCCTACACATGATAGGGCTGGATCAATAAAAATTATGAACCAGACAATACTCAAAGATAAGAAATAATCATCCACACATGCATAGTAATCAGTCCTTAATCCAAGGGATTCAGAAATTCCAATTCGGGGAACCCTAGGGTAAGAAAATGGGCATAAAATTGAAGATTTGAGTAATTTAGGGTAAGGTTTAGAGATTTTGGGTGAAAGCAGAGTGAAAGAGAGGAGAGAGACGAACCCGAGAAGTACCGCACGCGTGGACAACAACAATGGCCTAAACACACGTGCGTGTGATCCCGGCCGCATGTGTGTGGGACCCACTATTCAGAAAAAGGCCACCTTGACCTTGGTCGGCCAAGGATGGACTCCAAAACTCCAAATATCAGCTCGATTTGATGTACGGTTTGTGTGTGGTGCTCCGCCGAAGTTTCAACCCTCCTGTAGGGCCAGATTCTGAAATTCCTGAAATTCTGATGTAGGGAGGAGAATTGGTGCAATAGATGATTGATTCAAAATGTAGATGATGGGGTGAGATAAGAAGAAGGAATGGTAGAAGATGGGTAGGAGAGATGGCGATGGATGGGGGCGAATCGGGATAGATGTGGCTTTGCACCACGGTAGTTAACCCTTCGATAAAGGGAGGGCTTCGCACCCAATTAGGCTTCACAACTCAGAGAGTAGGAAAATGGAAAAAAAAATTTATTAATCTTCAATCAATGAAAAAAGCTACAAGGGGTGCCTATTTATAAGAAAACCCTATACCCCAAAAACTCGCACCATGTACGCAACCTATTACTTGGCAATGAAGCAAATTAAATAAAAACCAAACAGAGAAATCTAAAGCGTTCATGATGTTCTAAATAATAATAGTAAGCAAAACCTAAAATATGAAATCAATCTGACGAGTGGGACACGATCATGAGATCTCATGATGGGCTTTTCTTGACTATCGGGCCCACTTTTTTTTGAACCAAAACTTGTCTTCTAGCTAGGAGGCCCTCCCTGAATGTCGTCATCGAGCCAAATCGATGGTGTGGTCCTCCTGCGTATGTACGTGCATAGGGGTAGTGGTGTGAGTGCGTGTGTGCACGTGATGTCCCCATCAATTCTCCCCGGCTGCGAAGATTTTGCCACTGGCGAAATAAAACTCTTTTAACCGCTCCAGGATGTCAGGATCAAGTCTCTGAAGCTCCTCTTCAGTGAGCCACGTGCTGTCTGAAGCTGGGCGTGACTTCCATTTAATCAAATACTTCTGAAACCCGCTGTCCAACCTTGAAACTATCTGATGGTCTAGGATATCCCCTATTTCCTTTTTGGGAGTTTGAAGGTTAGGTATGGGAGGTAGAAGCTGAGAAAATTGGTCGGGAAGGATAGGTATGGGAGGTAGAGGCTGGGAAGATGAGTCGGGATGGGTAGGTATGAGAGGTAGAGGCTAGAAAAATGGGTTGGGAAGAGTAGGTATGAGACGTAGAGGCTGAAAAAATGGGTCGGGACAGGTAGGTATGAGAGGTAGAGGCTGGAAAAATGGGTCGGGAAGAGTAGGTATGGGAGGTAGAGGCTGAAAAGAAAGGTCAGGAAGAATAGGTATGGGAAGTAAAGGCTGGAAAAATGGGTCGGGAATGGGTCATGGTTCAAGGGATAAATATAGAGAATAAGGACGAGTGAGCGAAGGGCCAGACAAAGTATTAGTGGTCCCCTGAAAAGTAATTAGATCCTCCACGTTGAATGTGGAACTAATTCTCATAGAAGGTAGAAGATCTACCTCATACGCATTGAGACCATTTCGTTTTGTAATTTTGAAGGGTCCAGCACTATGCACGTGTAACTTACGAACGGCCCCCGGAGGATACCGTTCGGGCCAGATGCGGACTATCACAGAGTTCCCAATATTGAATTCTTTGAAACGATTATGTTGGTTTGTAGAAAATTTGTAATGTTCATTACTAGTAGTGATCTTCTGCCTGATTTCTTGATGCAATGAATGAATGTGATGCGTAAAAGACTCCGCAAGCTCTGACACCTTATGGGACAGTGACATAAGGACAAGATCAATAGGTTTCCCAGGTTTATAAACAGTAACGACTTCATAAGGACTGAGACCTGTGGACCTATCGATAGAACTATTAAACGCAAACTCAGTTGTAGGTATTACGGTATCTCATGTTCTGGTGTGCTTTATATCCCTCCTAGGGGAAGACTCATCCGGTAGATCATTAGGAAAGACATCACGTAACTCATCCATTATCAAAATGGCCTCAGTGGGTAACTCTACACTAGCGTCTGGTGCACTCTCTCCAACTATAAGGCCTACACTAGCGTCTGGTGCACTCTCTCCAGCCACAAGGCCTACACTAGCGTCTGGTGCACATATCGTACCCCTCAAAATAGTGGTCTTGATGTCTCTCATTGGGTAGGTGCACGGGGGCACACTCATAATTGATTCTTTTACCAACTCCATTCATTGGTCTATCCACCAGGCCACCTGCCTGAGATGGGACATCTACCCCAATGGTGGGGTTTGTCCTGGTGATGGTCTTTAGTCGGGTAATGCGCACATCAAGTTGTTCTAAGTATTGGTCCATTTCCAAGCACTTAATCATAAACTCCAACTTTTGAGACAACTTGTTTAATGACTCTTGCAATTGTTCCATGTTTAGTGTAGGGTGCCAACCAAAATTCTGCAATATAGTTGTCAAAATATAAGAATTTTTTAAAAAAAAAATTTAAAAGAAACAACCTAGTTTCTAAAAACGAAAATGGAAAGTTTTTAAAACAAGTTAGGAAAGTTTCTAAAAAAAAAAGCAACTTAGTTTCTAAAAACGAAAAAGGAAAGTTTCTAAGAAAAACAAATTAAGAAAGTTTCTATAAAAAAAAAAACAAATTAGGAAAGTTTCTAAAGAAAAGCAACTTAGTTTCTAAAAACGAAAAAGGAAAGTTTCTAAATACAAATTAGGAAAGTTTTTAAAGAAACAAATTAGGAAAGCTTCTACAAAAAAACAAATTAGAAAAGTTTCTAAAAAAAACAACCTAGTTTCTAAAGAAAAAGAAAAAGGAAAGTTTCTAAAAATAGAAAGTATGTTAGTTTCTAAAAAAGAAAAAGGAAAGTAAACTAGTTTCTAAAAAAGAAAAAGGAAAGGAAATTAGTTTCTAAAAACAGATTAAGAAAGTTTCTAAAAAACAGAAAAGAAAAGTTTGTAAACCTAGAAATAGAAAACTAAGTTAATTTCTAAAATAATTCAAATAAGAGGATAATAGAAAATTTCAGCAGCTTATGTTAGGGTTTATAGACCTCTAAACAGCCATATATGATGAAAATTGATGCGTAATGGACATAAACAACCAAACCCTAAACATGTAATAAATTCCCTTATAAGAACCCTAGGCTCTGATACCAAATTTGATGCAGGGCATGAAATTTAAATATGATATGCGAGATTTCAGGCTTAAGATCACGTTAGTTCAAAAACAATTACATAAATTCCATATCCCACATGAAAGTCCAAACATTCAATTAAGGGGAATCTATGGGGGTCCAGGCCTACACATGATAGGGTTAGATCAATAAAAATTATGAACCAAACGATACTCAAAGATAAGAAATAATCATCCACACATGCATAGTAATTAGTCCCTAATCCAAGGGATTCAGAAATTCCAATTCGAGGAACCTTAGGGTAAGAAAATGGGCATAAAATTAGAGATTTGAGTAATTTAGGGTTAGGTTTAGGGATTTTGGGTGAAAGCGGAGTGAAAGAGAGGAGAGAGATGAACCAGAGAAGTACCGCATGCGTGGACAACAACAATGGCCCAGACGCACGTGCGTGTGATCCCGGCCGCATGTGTGTGGGGCCCACTATTCAGAAAAAACCACCTTGGCCTTGGTCAGGCAAGAATGGACTCCAAAACCCCCGAATCTCAGCTCGATCCGATGTACGGTTTATGCGTGGTACTCCGCCGAAGTTTCAGCCCTCCTGTAGGGCCAAATTCTGAAATTCTGATGTGGGGATAGAATTGCTACAATAGATGATTGATTCGAAGTGTAGATGATGGGGTGAGATGAGAAGAAGGGATGGTAAAAGATGGGTAGTAGAGATGGCGATGGATGGGGGCGAATCGGGATAGATGTGGCTTCGCACCACGGTAGTTAACCCTTCGATGAAGGGAGAGCTTCGCACCCAATCAGGCTTCACAACTCAGAGAACAGGAAAACGCAGAATTTTTTTATTAATTTTCAATCAATGAAAAAAGCTACAAGGGGTGCCTATTTATAAGAAAACCCTATATCCCAAAAACTCGCACCATGTGTGCAATCTATCACTTAGCGATGAAGTAAACTAAAATAAAAACCAAACAGAGAAATCTAAAGCGTTCACGATGTTTAAATAATAACAATAAGCAAAACCTAAAACATGAAATCAATCCGACGAGTGGACCACGATCATGAGATCCCATGATGGGTTTTTCTTGATTATCGGGCCCACTTTTTTTTGAACCAAAACTTATCTTCTAGCTAGAAGGCTCTCCCTGGACGTCGTCATCGAGCCAGATCGATGGTGGGGTCCTCCTGCGTATGTACGTGCGTAGGGGTGGTGGTGTGAGTGCGCGTGTGCGCGTAATGTTCCCATCATTAGGATTGTCCTATTAGGGGGGATCTTCAAGGCATAGTCTGTCCAGGGTGGCATGAAACAAACCAATGGTCTAGATTACTGAACCAGGGCCTAAAATTTTAGCAAAAAATCCCAGTATACAGTGCAATGTGGAAAGCCATAAGGATCTTGTAGTTCCTCTTTAAGAAGAGGTTTTTGTGGAGAAACATCAATCAAGAATTTCAAAGACTATCAATTTCCCAAATCACGAGAAACTATGTGGAGCACAATTGAGGGAAATAACCTCAATTGCAAATTGAAGAAGATGATGTACGTTCATTAACAACACAAGAAGGATAAAAATATCTTTTAAACATGTCATACCACTGCATGAATTTAGATTTAAAATCTTGACAAGGGCGGCCATGGCCCATGATTCGATAACCCAAACCAGTGATCTATTGCATCCCAGTGCAAATTGGAAGATCCTAATCTCCAATTGGGACTCTTTTCAGTTAAATGCAATCCATTGCTCTGTTTCTCTTCTCAACCATCCATTTATCAACCACAAATTGCAAGGTTATGTTTGTCCCATTGAGGAGATTTTGGGGGCATTATCCATCCACAGTGGTATGAAGCAAACTGGTTGCATAAATTACCATCCCATGAGTTTCCAATATGAAGAAATGTTTGTACCACATCGCCAGATGAATTTATTGTAATAAATTCCCAAAATGACATGATACATTCTGATATTATGAACACACCTCATCAATATACAGAGGGAGGAGAGTCTGGGTTTTACATGTGACCATATTTGGCTGACTTCAACACAGGCAAGCTTGTAAGTGGGCTAATTAGTCTCCTACAGCCAAAAGAGCAACCACCAAAGATAGTGTACGGCTATTGAACAGTTTTGTTTTAATTCCGCCTTTTTTTTTTTGTGAATTCTTTCATAGAAGCACTGAGTGCATGATAACTACAAATGCATCTGGTGCAGGTTAGAAAATAGAAAGATTTGCTTACCTGATCCCCAGCGAATATTATCCAGGCGTGATTACGCGAAGGTATGACTGGCAACTTCTTCAGCAGCTTTGCGATGCTCAGCACCAGCTGCATGAGCGAATGGGCAGCAACAGCCGCTGAGATTCCGACCAGAAACCTGTCGGAAGAAAATGAATCATATCGGGAAAATCCACTGGAAACTGACCAACATAATATGTATTACCAAAGGGAGAGATGGGACAGACAACTATGTTAGTTTTGCACAATATAAGGTATGATAGTGCCCCATCCTTCTCACATACGGCACTGATTGAACAGATATTCAGACCATGAAATTGTGGGTTTCAAATTCTTGTGTGGATGGAACATATCCCTAAAATCACACTGATCAAGACATCCTAAGTTCCTAACCATTCAATAATGGTTATCAAATAGACGGTTAATAAATAAATAGTGAGTGGTCCAAACATTTGTGTACCCACCTTTTGTTACTTTCTTGTGTAGCAGAACAAAATATGTATTACTATGGGAAGTGATCCCATTAAGGTATTTTGTAACGGTAATGGTGGCTGTAACAAGCTAACAGCCTTGTTGAAAACTGTTACTTTTACAGAGGCATAACAGCTGTTACTACCCCATAATGATCAGATTTCTTTTTTAAGAAAAAAAAATCCAAAAAATATAGAAAACAATCCAAGGATTCCAAATATGAATTCTTTAAAAATATATATATGTTTATGATGGCGTAACAGACCACTCTTTGCTAAGAATGCTATCTCGGCCTGTCTGATAATTTATGAACCTGACAGGCTTAGATTGAGTGTAAAGAGTCTAATCTAATGCAACCATATGCAGATCGAAAGAGTCTATATGTATTCCAACCATGTGTGTGTGTGTGAGTAGAGTTGGGCATTGGACCAAGTCGGAACGGATTGGGTCCAACCCGACTCGGATCGAAATTTGCAGAGCCTGACCCGAACTCGATCCGATCCGATAGCGAGTCCAAGTCATCTAACTCGAACCAATCCGAATCTCTACTAGTCTGAACCAATCCGAGTCCAACTCGGTCAGGAAAACCGAGTCGGATCGGATTGGGCAAGGTTCAAATCGTCCATTTTTTTCAACGGTGTGGAAATTATTACTCTCACTGTTTCTTATAGTGCGATCTACTTGATTATTAGATATACTTAAAATTTAGCATCAATCCCTCAAATGATCTGAAAAAACTGATGGACGGTGTGGATAAACCAAAAAAAAATTAAGACGGGCCCCACCTAGTTTGCTCAATGGGATAAAATATCTCACTGCGAAATCTGCTTCTTGAAGAAGCTTTGTATGAAGGGAAGCGGCGTACTGAGTAACTCAGTATGGTAAGCGTACTGAGTAAACTCCAAGGGCCCCAGTGGCATTCATGCATTGTATCCACTCCGTCCATCTCTTTTGAAACATAATTTTAGGGCATTATCCCAAAAATGGAGTATATCCAAACCTCAAATGGACCACACCACCGAAAACAGTGTGAATTGAACATCTACCGTTGAAAAATTCTTGGGGACAACAGAGGGTTTAGATTAAGCTGATGTTTGTGCTTTCCCTTCATCCATGTCTTTCTGATCTTATGAACAGGTTGGATGACAAATAAACATCATTGAGGGCTTTAGAAAATTTTCAACGGTTGAAATCAATACTTCCACTTTTTCCAGTGGTATGGTCCACTTGAGCTTTGTATATGCATCAATTTTGGGTCGAACCCATAAAATGATCCGGCAAAACGAATGGATGGCGTGGATGAACTACATGCATTCGCGGTGGGCCCAACTGAGTTTACTCAGTACGATAAGAGCTACTGAGTAACTCAGTACGCAATCCAAGAAGTACTGCCTACGGTCTATAGCTCACACCAGCTGTACAGCTGCTTTAGGTACGTGTCGTGTGAAGACGAGCACTGACGCTCCTTGAGCTCCAAGTTGTACGAACGGTTCAAAGGAGATCAAAGTTACATGGCCCCACAGTGATGTATTTATTATATCTATACCATTCATCTATTTTTATAGATCATTTTAGAGCATTATCCAAAAAAAATGAATCAGATCCAAAGATCATCTGGACCACACCATAAATAGCAGCGGAGATGATGATTTTCACCGTTAAACAATGTGTAGGGCCCACCATAATGTTTATTTTCCATCCAATCTGTTCATAAGGTCACAAAGACCTGAATGAAGTGGAAAAAACAAATTTCATGTTGATCCAAAACTTCCGTGAACCTAAAAAGGGTTTCAATGGTAGATGTTCAATCCCTCGCTGCTTTCCGTAGTGTGGTCCACTTAATAGTTAGATCTGTCTTATTTTTGTCTCAAGCCTTAATACAATATTGCCAAATGGATGGACGGTTTGGATATAACATATACCTCGTGATTAGACCCACAGAACTTGCTAACGTTACACTAGCCAATCCGCTTCCGTCTTTGGGTCTGACTGTCAAGATGATGCCTGTAAACAGCTATATGCCAACCTTCTTCGATAAATGTCCGCTGCGACTCTCTTTCTCTTTCTCTCTTCCGTACACAGCTAGCCACCATATCTCAATGTATATCTCTCCAACAGAGAAAGCTCCAAAACCCAATGACAGAAAGAGAGGTATTTGATCTACCGCAGGATATCTAACTAGTCTTCTTCTTGCCGTCTTCTTCAACAGAATGGGAGAGACAGATATAAAGAGAGAGATAGATATAAAGAGAGATAGAGAGAGATAGAGTTGGAGGCTCAAGTGTATATTGGGCGGGTTTTTTTTGCGCCAAACGAAAAGCCAAAGATAGAGGGATATTTTGTAAAATAAAGGGATATTTACATCCCGGGTCGGGTCGGTTCGGTTCGGTTCGGACCCTTTCAGTACGGGTTTTCGAATCGGTTCTGTCCGGATACACCACTATCCGAACCCGACCCGAAAAACGATCAGATCTGGATGAACAGACTCGATCAAGGCCGATCTAGACCATCGGTTCTGTTCGGAACGGTACCGAGTCGGGTCGGATCGGGTCGGATCCACCGGATCGGGTCCAACATGCCCACCTCTAATTATGAGGTTGACCTCATGGGAGCTTCCCATGAGATCGAGCTGTGTGGACCCCACCATGATGTGTATGGGACATGCACACCGTGAATTTAGTGGGTCCCATCTGGCTTATGAGATATCCCAAAAATTAGCCATATCCAAAACTCAAGTGGGCCACATCTGAAACAGTGAAATTATGCCTAAAACATCTAAGAGCACTTGTTGGGTACCCCCTGAGTTTTGGATACGATTGAAACTTGGTGTGACCCCTCATCCAAGTGGGAAACATACAATGGATGGGTTGTATTTCTAAAACATGTCTCAGTTGGCCCTATAAATGATCAAGAAGATTTCAATGGGTGGATGTCCACTCTCAACTGTTGTCTATGGTGTGGCCCACCTAAGTCATGGATTGGCCTAATTTTTAGGCCCGTGGTGCACCATGGAAGGGTGCATCTGATTGGAGTGGACATCCGTTACACATCATGCCACAGCTCGACTTCATGGGATGCTTCCCATGAGGTCAACCTCATAGTAATATATATATATATATATATATATATATATATATATATAGAGAGAGAGAGAGAGAGAGAGAGAGAGAGAGAGAGTCATGCTCACATTTACACCTTCTTGCATGAGCACCCGTATGCACCTTTACATGTGTCATGGGCACAAAATCCGAACAGTCCATGTGATGTGGCACCCCACGAAACTTCTAGGGCCCAACTTTCAGCTTGATCCAAAACTTTGGTGGGTCATAGAAAAGAGAGAAGCAAAACAAGGGAGGTAATTGTTTCCTTTTCCCTTGGCCCACCAAAGTTTTGGATCAGGTTGAAAGTTGGGCCCTAGAGGTTTTATGGGGTGCTGCATCACGTGAACGGTTTAGATTGTGTTCACATCACTTATCAAAAAGTGCTCACAAGTTCTCGTGAGAACTGGTGCGCAGCTGAGTATTTCACTATATATATATATATATATATATATATATATATATAGAGAGAGAGAGAGAGAGAGAGAGAGAGAGAGAATTTTGCTAAGAACTTAAGACCAACAGTACTCATTTCAGAAAATAGCTGAAAATAAAAAAATTATCAATTTTTTAAAATGAACTTAAAGAATCTGATCTCATTGCTAAAGTGAGGAATTTGATCTTGGATTGGGCTGTCTATGGCAAGTCAGTTTCGACTGGCCTCTCCTCTTGTTCAATTCGAGCGTGGCTCTAGTTTGTATTCTTTCCTCGCACTTTTGTGAGTCTCTTTAATAAACTTTTTGTTACTTCCCCAATAAAAAATAAAAAATGCTGTGGGTGATGCTGGAATCAACTGGTGATTTTCCCTTCGCACGGCACAGTGTTGGGCTTGGGAAACAAGAAAGGGTAATTTGGAGACTCGTTTTGATGGCTGCCCTATGGGCACTTTGGGGGGAAAAGGAATGAAAGATGTTTTTGTAATGTGAATAGTTTGGCAATGGAGGTCTTTAGCAAGGCTAAGCTCTATGTAGTGGAATGGGCCTCGTTTATAAAGCTCTAGAGGATTGTAATTTCTCTTTCTTTTATCGGTTGTATCTTTTGCACCTCCTTGGCACTTTTCTTTAATAAATTACTGCTACCTTTCAAAAAAAAAAAAAAGAATCTAATCTCATGCATGCAAGTGTAGATGTAAAGAGTCTGCAATCTGCATGTATTCCAACCATCCACACTCAAAACAAAAGAAAAAAATAATAATCAAATTTTCTGAAAATTTAAAACTAACACCATTAATCGCCAAAAATAAAAATTATCAAAAAATAGAAAACGATATTAAAAATCTGATCAAATGCATGCACATGTAGATGTAATAAGTTTATGCATAATCCAACCATCCCCACTCGAAATAAAAAAGAAAAAAATCGAATTTTGCTGAAAATTTAAAACTTATACTATTCATTCAAGAAAAAGACTGAAATAAAATTTTTTTATTAAAAATAGAAAATAAGATGAAAATGTCTTATCTGATGTATGCATGTGTACATTTAAAGAGTCTAATATATTCCAACCATCTACACTCAAAAGAAGGAAAAAAAAAAAAAAAAAATCAAATTTTAAACTAACAGTATTCATTCTAGAAAATTGCCAAAAATAAAATAATCAAAAAATAAAAAATAAGATGAAAAAATCCGATCTAATGCATGCATATGTAGATCTAAAGAGTCTACATGGCAAGATATGGTCAATCCAATGTTGTAATCTTGAAGTTAATTATTTCCAGCAAGAACGAACAAAAGAAATTGAGTTTTTGCCATTTCTTATTTTCGTCAAACATGGCCCTCAGAGCTTTGATTCAACCAAGATGATTTGATTTCATATTTTAATCTCCAATGAATGCAAAAGAATGGTCGAAATCACCTTAGAATCACTCACGTAGACCAAAAACATAAATAATAACCAAAAAAAAAAAAAGGTTGAAGAAAAGTGGAAAATGCACCTCATGGCATCAAAAGTTTCTTTAAAAAACGTAGTCTGTTTTTCAATCGTTATGGGTGACCGTTATGGGGAAGTAACAGACCGTTACCATTACATAACTACCATTTTGTTACCGATTCTGCATACCTAGATCCCATATTGTGGCTTTATCATAAGTTATAATCCAGGAATTATCTTCCCATGCAAGTTTCAAATACATGATAATATCATATCTTTATGAAAGGTGGAGCACACCCATGCACTAAATAATACCATAATAGCATGGAAAGCATGGCAACTCATCCTCTAAACCATGCAAATTGCAGGTCATATCTATACTATAAAATCACACAAATCAAGCAAACTATTAACCAACTGATGGATGTCAAATGAATTGTAAAAATAGTTAAAGGCCCAAATTCAAAACATAAAATCAGAAAGTAGAGCTAGCAATAGAGATCACCTCATCATTCACAACATTATCTATAATCCGAGAAGGCCTTTTCTTTTCCTTCCATATTTATGCAGAGATGAGATATTACCCAAGGCAATAAATAGATCTGTTCCCACTATCAAAGGATTTACTTGGACCATCACAGAGAGAGGATGGGATTTGTTGACTTTGGTACACAATCATCCGGCATATACAACCCAAGAAAATTGGATATAGACACAGGAATTTTAACCCATTATTTGCTTACTTAACTTCTAAGCGAATCAGGTACAGATGTTATTATATCCATATCCGCTTACTGGATTACTTGAGGGCATTATCATAGTTTACCCAATTAATAATTGTTTTAAATTAAAATATTAAATACTAACATATGACATACTAAATTCTACGGTATTGACTAACATTGATATGGATGATGAGATTCATATAGCAATTGCTTCTGATGATTAATCTTTTGTCAATGTCAGTAAGTTATCATTTAAGTGATATAGGATTTGTAGCTTGATAATAGGTAACTTTTTATTTATAGAAATTGCAAATTTTTACCAGTAATTGGGTATTCATCATAAGTGAAAATATTTTTTATGTTTACCTACTTTTGCAGATTTTACTAGGTTTTTTAATTACTTTTTAAGTTTTTTAATTAAATATTAGTTGGATATCCAATTACCTAACTATCCAATTCATATCCGACTTCTTTGGATAATATCTGAATTCGTATTTAACTTCTTTCAATGATATCTGAATTCATAGCCATATTTGATTTGTTGGAGTTGGATAACGAATACATATATTGCAATACCCTGTAAGATAGCTACCTTTGTGTTGTCAGTTCAATTTTGTGCCATCCTCCACAATCGAGTTATTAATTTGGACGTCCAAATTGCGATAAACTATGCCACGTGTATGGCTAAAAAGTCCCCACCAGTTTTTAAATGGTGTACTACAGGTGTGAGTGGGAAGCCTGTGCCATGTGCAAGGATTATGTGTTTTTCGGGCAGCATGGGCCGTCCACCGAATAGTGAAATAACTTTGTAATTCACTAATTTGCTAATTCATCCATACATATGGTATGAATGATCAGAATGTTCAATAATCCAACCAAGTTCATCAGCTCAATTATAAACAGTTATAGCTCAATTATTTTGATGGGTTTTACAAGTCAATCTTTCGAAGTGAACCTTAAAAACATCCACCCTAGATGGCGGACTACGCTTTCACCTCAGTGTCCGAGGACTACCAAACCTTTTTTTATGCTTTGGACTATCTGAGGAAGTCACGGGTTCCTACAGTCCACGGCTTTGCAGCTCTGCTAAGACCCAGGAATGTCCATTCCCCACACAAACGGCAACAATTCCCTAAGTTGCGGTGTCTCGCCCACAGCACACGTGGCAAGCATGCATTTCGATCCAGACAGCTCCAAATGCAGCACAGCTCGAGTGGAAGATCGCGATCATCCAGCTGGTGGCCATCAAACGAATAGTTAAAAATCAGCGATCAGAATTCAACAAGCGCAATCAGATGGTTGAGATCTTGAGTAAGAGTGAATTTCGGGCTATGCCAAATCTGCAACGGGCCCCAATTTCTGGACGGTCTGGATTGCCAGACATGCTTGCAGCGATGGGTCATGAGACACCACAACTTTTAAAATGGCGATCCATGGCAGTCACCGTAAATAACTTCAGAAACAGGAGCAACTGAGTAATCCGACCGAAACGATACGATACGAGCCAAGAAAAAGAAGGTGAAAAGGTAGCAGGGAGTCTTACTCGAAGGAGTCGGAATACGACCACCTGGAAGAGATCGGAAGCTCGAAACCGTACACAGAAATGGTGGCGGACTGCTCGGCACTGACCATGAAAGAGAGAGCGGCGGTGGAGGAGATGAGGCAAAGGAGGCGGAGGAGCACGTAGGCGGCGTCAGATTTCCGGCGAAACTTCCGGTCAGGACCGGAGGAGACTGGCACGAGTGGGCCGCTCATGGTGGCAGATTCCGCCGCGATCTTTGCCTCCGGCATCTGAATCCCGACCTCCGGCGTGGATTTCCGACCGTTCGTCATACTCTCTCTCTCTCTCTCTCTCCCGAGCAGAGTCCTGACAGAGACCTTGCAAGCTTGTTTTCTCTGCTCTCGGAGAAAAGGACGGGGTTTTTAAACAGAGAATCGGCGTCTCGATGGCCGTACTCCCGTCTAAGGATGACACGTGGCGGGAAGTGTGGGCCCAGGACTAGCCCGTGACTGAACAGACGAGTAGGAAGACGCTGCTTGAGTTCGTTTTACCTCCGTCGCGACTAAGGCCCCAGGAGTGCCGCCCACTGGGGCCCACATTCTGAGATTTTTCGATGATCAGAACCGTCTATTTTGTGTAATCTGTGGAAATGGATCCAATGTAAGAAAATTTTGATGAATGGATGGTACTTACAGTTACCATCTTTAGATGAATTTTAGAACATTGCAAGTAAAATATCAATGGATCTCATTCAACTATAGAAATAAAAATTCAGGATCACGAATGAAGAGTGGTTATGTGCTAATAACCAATCTATGATAGTATGGAGAACATGGACCGTTCAGAACATTGGACCATCTCCGCATGTTGGGTCCAGTGGCGGCGACACATGATGGATCCTGAGTCGCGGCGGAGGCAAAAGGAAATCCGGCTGCTTGGAAAATTTCCCGCACTTTCAATTTGGACGAGTTCGTTTTGCCTCCGTCGCGACTTACGATACTGTGTGTGCCGCCACCTAATGGGAGCCACGTGCTGAGATGGGCCAAATATTTGAACCGTCCATGTACTCTTTACTACGATAAATAAGCTATATGTAATCACCCTTCGTTGACGATACTGCCCTTTGATTTTTAGAGTTGAATCAGAGCCATTGATCATTTCCTTTTCATTGTTCTCAAGATATATTTATAATATAGTTATTGTTTCAGCATAATTTTATCATGGTGGCCCTTATATTGTATATTCCACAGTACGAACGGTTCCAATCATCAGAAAATTCAGCATGCATGCAGCGCCATTAGGGGGCGACCCGCGATGGATGCTGATTCGGTACAGTAGTTAAACGAACTCAATTCGGTGGAGAGCTTGCTAACATGTACCTGATGCTCAGGGAACGGAATGGGTGGTAACTGCGGGGGCTCAGCGTGAAAAGGCTGATTAAACATTCAGGTGGACAACCTCATAAAATTACTTTTTTCTGTCGTGTGGCCTACCTGAATTTAATATTATGATGATTTTGGATTTCCATGATTAACATGATGCAATGTACCTGATGTACGGTGTGGATCTCATGAAAGGTTCTGACACAGTGGGGACCGTGGTGGCCTGAAGATAGATGGTCAGAAATAAATAAGGACGGTCCACGTTAAACTGAAAAGGCTACTGATATTGGTTGATGGGATCTTCCAATGAGAATTGCTGTGCATACACCATTCATCATGGGTCCCAATTGACCAATGGTCTGGATTACGAAACCAGTGGCCACATTGGAGAGAGTTGAAAACCTATGTATACTGTTATAAATGAGTGCCATCTTTCGTATGTTTCTTACCGGTAGGAATCACATGAGACAATGTCCTCGATTTTTCAGCTTGCCTGATAGGCCGATCCGCAGATGGACCATGCCAGGAAAATCTATTCCATAGGGCAATTCTAACCTGTTGGTTTCCACTGCATGGTCCATACATGGCCGAGCCCAACAGTTCAGTGGTCCAGATTACAAGATCAACGGCACCATTTACAGAACCTGAAGAACGGAAGCGGATTAGCTGGTGCACCACACACCACCGACCTGGCTGGTGTGGGTACGTCTCGTGCGAAGACGAGCGCTTACGCTCCTCGAGTTCCGAGTTGTACGAACGGTCAAAGAGATCAAAGTTACATGGGCCCCACAATAATGTATTTATTATATCCACACCGTTCGTCCATTTGGAGAGATCATTTTAGAGAATTAGCCCAAAAATGAGTCATATCGAAATCTCAAGTGGACTACACTACAAATAGAAGTGGGACAATGATTCTCACCGTTAAGAGCTGAAAAAATTGATGGACGGCGTGGATAAAACACATGATGATGGGCCGACGGAGCTTTTCCAGTGCCGACCAGTACCAAGATCTCTCTACTGGAGGGGTCACTACCGAATCGAAATCCAGTTTCTTGGGCATATCCTTGGTTTGTCTGCATAATATCTAGCATAAATGCTCGCTTATCCGGACCGTCGAAGGCATGGGACCCAATCTCAATGTACCATGATCCAGGGTCACACATCCAATGGATATCCAAAAGGCAGGTGGGGTCCACTCAGCCGGTGGCCCCATGCATGGCTGCAAAAGGAATGGTTAGAGAAACATTGACCAGTGAATATGTACTCAAAATGTTGCTGGGGGCTTGCACAAAACCTTAGGACCTATTCCCTCGAAACAAATCAGAATTATTGAATAATAAAACAATGAAGTAAATCAAAGCATCAACCACACACCACACCAGAGATTTTTACGTGGAAAACCCTCGAAAAGATAAAAACTACGAGACCTCGTCCAGATCAACAATCCACTATGAAGTAGAAAATTACAACATTCTTCACTCACGCAGGAGCAGATAAACAATGAAATAATAAAGTGAAAAACGGAGAGATCTCACCGATTACGAGGACGTAAAGGCGTTAAGATATAAATTGCACAGTAGATAACTTGCACAAGCATAACCTCCCTTCTATAAGCTTCCTTTCTCTTTCTCTCTTTCTCTCACACATTTGATAGTCTTTTTGTGTTTTGCATCTCTATAGAAAAACCCTAGGAACCTCTATTTATAGTTTTAGGAAACTCTTTTCCGCATCCCAGTTGCGAAAGGACTCAAATTTCCGCAATCCGTAAAATCGCGAAACAAATCTGCGTAACCATGATCGGTCGAGCGTCACCCACGACCGGTCGAGCACCACCTTTAACCAGTCGAGCACCCCAGAGAAAAAATAACCCAAAGTTGCTGAACTTTGAGTCGAGTCAAGGCTCGACCCCACGACTGGTCGTGCACTAGCCCTCGACCGGTCGTGTGAGGCTCACGACCGGTCGAGCACCGGTCAAAAAACCTATCAAATCTTTCCCTTTTTGACCTAGGAAGGATTCATTTTCTTTAAGCCAACCAGGTTTCTACAAACCTCAAACTTGCTCTTGAGCAAAGCCTTGGTCATCATGTCTGACCCATTATCGTCCGTGTGGACCTTCTCAAGCTGTAACACATTATGTTCCAAAGTATCTCTAATCCAATGATACCGAATCTATATATGCTTTGACTGAATATCGCAATAGACCACGTGCTCATTCTGCTTTAAGCTAAGTTCCTGTAAGAGCCTCTTCATCCAAAGCATCTCTTTACATGCCTCTATGACTGCAATATACTCGACCTTTGTCGTCGACAATACTACGACCTTTTGTAGCTTGCTCTGCCAAGAAACTGTTCCCCCTCTAAACGTGAACATGAACCCAGAGATAGACTTCCTGGAATCTATGTCGCCTGTCATATCTGCATTTGCGTAGCCCTCTAATACAGGTTTTTCGTCACCATAGCATAGGCTCAACCTGGATGAGCCTCTTAGATACCGCAATATCCACTTCACCGCTGCCCAATGCTCTTTGCCATGATTGGCAAGATACCGACTAACAACACCTATGTCTAGGCGTGTACACACCATAACATACATCAAACTTCCTACAGCTGACGCGTAGGGTATCTTCTGCATCTCTTCCACCTCTGCCTTCATCTTGGGACACTGTCTGTCGCTCAATCTGAAATGACCATCTAGTAGAGTACTGACCGACTTCGCTGCATTTATATTGAATCGCTCTGGGACTTTCTCAATATACCACTCTTGTGATAGTCAAAACTTCATACTGCTTCTGTTACGGGTTATCTCCATTCCTAGGATCTGTCTAACCGAGTCTAAATCTTTCATCGTAAAAGACTTGCCCAACTCCTGTTTCGGTCTATCGATCTTCTTGATGTCTTTTTCCATGATGAGCATGTCATCAACGTATAACAGCAGAACTAAGAAATCAACATCTGATAACCTGCGCGTGAACACACAGTGGTCCAACTCTATTCTGTCATACTCATGCTGTGACATGAACGAGTCGAACTTCTTGTACCATTGTCGTGGAGCTTGTTTCGGCCCATACAAGCTCTTCCTCAGCTTACACACCATATGCTCTTTACCTTTGACTTCGAACTCCTTTAGTTGGTGCATGTAAATCTCTTCTTCCAAGTCACCATAGAGGAATGCAGTTTTAAAATCTAACTGCTCTATTACCAGATCTATGCTAGCCGCCAACCCAAACAACACCCGAATGGATGTCATCTTCACCACTGGTGAGAATATCTCCTCGAAGTCTATGCATTTCCTCTTATCAAACCCTTTCACCACAAATCTGGCCTCAAACCTCGTCTGTGAATTCTTTTGCTCAACCTTCTTTCTAAACACTCGCTTGTTGCTTAAAGCTTTCTTGCCATTGGACAATTTCACCATGTCATAATGTGGTTCTTATGCAAGGATTTCATCTCCTCTTGCATAGTTTTCAACCACTCTCCCTTATGCTTGTCGGTTAGGGCTTCAAAATAATCTTCTGGCTCTCCCTCATTAGTTGACATACTGTACTCATGCGGCAAGTACCTCTTGGACGATTGTCTGTCCTATATGACCTCCTCACCTGTGGCTCAATAGGTGGATCAAGTGAGGGCTACTCCCCTGGTCCATCTTTTGAAAGAACTCCCTCGTCCTGTGTACCTTATTGTACTCTCCCGTCATCAGGGACAACGGGAGGAATAATCGGATCCATGTCCTCTAGCTCACCTGAACTAGGCTGGTTCTTCTCTGGCTTACCAATGTTTTCTATACACTGATCTTCAAAGAAAACCACATCTCTTCTCCTGACGAGCTTATTCTCGATTGGATCCCACAATCTATAACCGAACTTTTCATCACTGTACCCTGAGAACACAAACTGCCTAATCTTTATATCGAGCTTAGACCTTTCGTCATTTGGTACATGGACGGATGCCCTGCATCCAAACATTCTGAGATGACTGTACGATGGATCATGTTCAGTCCACACCTTCACAAGTACTTCTCCATTCAACGGAGCTGATGGAGACCTGTTTATCAGATACACTGCCGTATGCATTGCTTCTCCCCAGAATATCTTGGGCAATTTCGCATGAGATAACATGCATCTGATTCTCTAGACAATGGTGCGATTCATTCGCTTAGCTACACCATTATGCTAAGGGTCTTGAGAACCATCTATTCATGCCATATACTCAGGGACTTACAATACTTATGAAAGTCGCCAATGTATTCACCACCGTTGTCAGTACGGATGCACTTCAATGATCTACCCATCTCTCTCTCAACCATAACATGAAACAATTTAAATACACCAGAGACCTCGTCCTTGGATTTCAAAGCATAAACCCAAACCCTCCTAAATGCATCATTTATAAACGTAACAAAATATAATGCCCCACCCAAGGTTTTTGTCCTCATAGGACCACAAACATCAGAATAAACCAAATATAATGCATGCACTTTATCAACATGAGAAGTAAATTTAATAAATAAAACTCTATGTTGTTTCCCTGATAAACAATCAAGACAGGTTTTGAGAAGCATACCTATCACGTCTGGAAGGAGCCACTTCCTCGCTAGTAGCTGAAGCCTCTTTTCACTCATGTGGCCTAGACGCCTGTGCTACATGTCAATAGCTGAATCTTCCGCAGCGTTCACCCACCATTACACACACTGACACTTGCCTTGTAAAGGGTGCATGTAACATCCTCGATTTTCACTGTTTTGAATTTTCAAAAATCTTTAAATTTTTTTTAATTAACTTATATTATCACTCACTGACTGTTAGCACTCAACGTTAGCTTATACATGAGTGGTCCAGTCTAGTTACAATCAGACTGTGTGCGGGCCTCCAAGCCAGATGGCCGTTTACACTTAGCGACAGCCCGTGTGGGCTATACCACGACATAGAAATGTCAGAAAATTATAAAAATTCAAGGGAGCATAGATCTCACTGGGCTTGGGGACCATCGCTGACCACGGACCCAGTGGACACCCAGAAGTGGAATCTGGCACTTGCCAGATGCGCCCCACCAATGCCAAAAATTGGAATCTGGCACGGGTAAATAAAACTAAGATGTAAGACATTTCAGCCGTCAGATTTCTTCATAATTTACGATGAGGGTCTAATGTATTTTCCTACGCCCGTTCACAAACTCTAGGAGCCGATCATGGCACGGTGACCGTTGATCGCGAATCAGACCAGTGCGACCAAACCTCATATCTAATCATCCTCAAATTTTGCATGGCCCTTCATCGAGCCATGGAGCACTTATCCTATAAGTTTCATAGTCAGAGGACCACCAGAACTGTCCCGGTTATCTAAACAAGCTCTAGACCGCTCGTTGGTGGACCACTGGTTCCAAAACTATAAAATAATGTCCATCCCATTGGGCTTGACGTCCATCACGGGAGTCGGACCTAGGTACGGTCTAGAACCGGTCAACTTGAGCTGAAGGATGAGTGCATGAGAAGTGCAAATACCCTAAAGGAATGAGTTGGAACTTAAGTGAATTGAGTCATTCATTCTTATGTAAAGTGGAAGATTTCGGACCGTCGGTTTGCGACCAAACTTTACCCATGGAGTAAGGATATTTTCCTGCTCATATCCGTATAGCCGCGGCCCCGATCGACCATCGGTGACCGTTGAACAGATTTCTAATCATATCTGTCGATCGGCGCATCCAAATGGCGGGCCGATCGTATCCATACGTAGATCATCATCAAGGCTAACTATTTTGCGGTGTATATCAACTTGTACACCCCATAGTGAGCCTTAGAGCTTAGAAAGACCCTCTCATAGGTCTAGTATAGTAAAAACCCAACACTTGGGGCCATTGTCACCAAATCTGACATTATAAAAGGGCCTCATTTGGGGCACCCCTCTCTCATACGAATTTGCCCTAGTGAACAAAGGAGAGAGGAGAGAAAAAGGAGAAGGAAGAGAGGAAGAAGAGAGTGAAGGTGGACCGTAGGCAAGGTGGGATCCAAGGGAGGTCAATCTTGCACCACCCTACCTCTTCTTCAAGGAAGACCCCTCTACTACAACCACAAGAATCGTCCGTTGATCATGTAGGTAAAACCCCTCACCCCTTTTTCTTGAAATCCATGTATTAAGAAGAGATTGACATGGATTTTATCATACAAATGCTTGCTTTAGGGATTCCGGCCGTTCAACCCCAAAAATCCATCTTCCTAGATCGTCTTTCAAGCCTCCAACGATCCATAGGTGCGGACTATTACTCCTAGGTGGTCTAGCACCAATTTCAATATGAGGTTAATGATTTTGATTGCTTGGTTGATGTAATTAGAGAATATAGAGAAAAACCTAGGATTTCATACTTGTTGGAGTGGTGTGGAATAATATGTTTTAATTGATTTCCTCATATGATATTTGTTCTTGCTTCTTACATGACTTGGTGTAAATTTGTTGATTACCTGTTGATGTCTTGTTGGATTGCTCTTATGATGTTGCCCTATAGCATGCATGCCTTAATTATTTCCTATGTAAATTTATTTTCCATGAGTTGTGGGAAGTGAGCAACTTCCTCACTAACACACACAACATACATGCACCATCACTTATAAATCATGATAGTCTGCTTAGTAGATAAATTTGAATTGTATGTCGGTGTGTGAGAACGTGATGATGATTTTGCCAGTTGATAACCCTGTCCGTTGACTTGCTGTGGACCACCATCCAAACCCTAGGGTTGGTCAAGAAAGCAAGGAGAGTTGAGGCGGTCCCGTTGGTAGGACCGCCTTGAGGCTAAACTCACGAATTTGGGCGAGTGCGTGTGGGCGACAGTAGTTGGACTACATGGGTTGCATGCACCCGATGTCGTACCGCCATGTACTCGCCTAGACTCGTGCGGTCTAGCCTACTGTTGACCAACCATGATTTGTTAACCCTGTTTGCTCACATCTGTATGGAACCTATGACACCCTACAACCGAGGTAGCCCATCAATAATCCACTGGGAAATGGTCCACAGCCTCGTGAGCGGGGCATGGTGGAATGTGACACTGTATTCGAGCTGTCTGCCTACGCTGGGGTGACGCGCCTCCCCGTAGTGACCGCGAGCGACCCCACATTCAGCACCCCCATGTGCTTGAAGTCGGGGATGGGGGAAACCCGACGGGGTCAAGGACCGCGGGGTCTCGGCCTCAAGCATTGGGGGGCCTTGGCCTCGCAACTAGTTCAGGGCATATGATATGTGGGGTGTGACAGATTCCCAAACCTGCTGGATAAATGGACTTAACTAATAACTTGGCTAACACGATCGCATCGCATCGCACTAGTTAGGGTAGCGACTCGGCAGTCGAGGTCGCACTGAGGGAGTGTTGGCATTGGCGATCGTTAGATGTTATCGCACGAGGGAGCGTTGTTGTGAGGGCATGCATCATGTCATGCTGCATACATGCGCATTAATAAGATTACTTAGATGTATGTGATTGTATGCTTTTCATTAAGACCATATTAAAATTGATGCATATGATAACTTGAGATTAATAGCACCCACTGAGTTGATCACTCACTCCCACTCTGGGACGGTGTTTTAAAACACCAACCAGACTCGTTCATAGATGCAGGTGATACAGATTTTGTGGAGCCTGGCGATGCAAGCCTCGAGGAGGACCGGCCCTCATCGGACCTGTGGATGGCACGTTGGATCGCTGCACAGAGGGCTCAGCTTTATTCTTTTTTGACATATTATTCTTTTTGTGAATTTGTTGGGCATCACCTTGTGCGCCCGTTTGTATTCTTTTAGGCATGTATATATAAGTATAATTGATTTTCTTCTATTTCAGTAGACTTGTGTGGTTGTGCTTCATGTTCCAGGAAGTTCCAGAATGCCCATTTAGACTGGATTAATCGCATATTAATGAAAATTGGATATAAGTGACCCCGGGAACTCGGGAGTCGAGCGTATGCACGACCCCCGATTTTCAGGGTGTTACAGTGCAACACTTATTTCCTCTGACTGCGATCAATGAACCTTTGATGAGCTTTCAATGACCACCAGCAAACCGACTTTCATAGTCATCATCATCCAATATTCCCGTCAACATTAAGTTGAAGCGAAGGTCTGGGATATGCCTCATATCCCTGAGAACCAATGTGCAGCCCACATCGGTCTTCACACAAATATCACCGACTCCCACGATTTTCTATACGCCAGAATTTCCTATCTTCACGGTTCCATAGTCACTAGATTATAACTTATGAAAAAGTCCCTACGTGGAGTCGCATGAAAAGAAGCTCATAAGTCAATCATCCAGTCGATGTCCTGACTCGTAGCCGTGAGATACATCATTATCTGCTGAAAAAATAACTACAACGTCGCCATCTGAAGTGACCGCAGTGAAATCTGATTCATCTTCCTTCTCCTTTCCTTTTCCTTTCTTATCATTCTTCTTACGACGACATTCATGCTTGTAGTGGCCCTTCTTGCCACAATTCCAGCAATCAATATCATTTCTTTTACTCGACTTGCCTCTTGATTTATCTCGGGCCTTCCCGCCCTTCTTGTTCTTTCTGCTCCCCCGTTCCCGTGTCACAAGGGCATCTTGCTGAGCAGATCCATGAGACTTCCTCCTTGTCTCCTCATTGAAGAGACAACTGGTTGTCTGTTTCGTGAAAATCTTTCCATCTGGTGTGGAGCTACTTAGAGACACCACTAATGTCTCCTAACTGTCAGGCAATAAACTAAGTAATAGTAAAGCCTACAATTCATCATCTAGGACTATCTTCATAGCAGAGAGTTAGTTCACTATATTGCTGACCTCATTTATGTGCTCGGCCACAGAACCACCATCCTTGAACTTGAGATTCACAAGTCGCCTTATCAGAAAATTTTTATTACCAGCTGTCTTCCTCTCATATATCCCTTCCAATTTCAGCCATAGGCTAGCGGCTGAGGTCTCCATAGACACATGGTAGAATACGGAATCGTCCAACCATTGTCTAATAAACCCACAACCTTTTTATCCATCCATCATCTTCCAATCATTATCAGACATATCCTTGGATCTTACTGATATGCCTAAAATCGGAGAATATAGGTCATTGCAATAAAGTAAGTCCTCCATCTTAGCCTTCCATATGGTCCAGTTAGAATCATTGAGGCTGATCATCCTTGATGAGCCACTTCCATAATTCAAAACTGATCCTACCCGTTCAATGAACATGGCTTTGATACCACTTTGTTGGGGGCATTGCACAAAACCTTAGGATCTAGCCTTCCAAAACAAATCAGAATTATGGAATAATAAAGCAATGAAATAAATCAAAGCATCAACCACACACCACACAAGAGATTTTTACGTGGAAAACCCTCAAAGAGATAAAAACCACGGGACCTCGTCCAGATCAACAATCCACTATGAAGTAGAAAATTAGAACATTTTTCACTCATGCGGGAGTGAATAAACAATGAAAGAACACAGCAAAAAACGGAGAGATCTCATCGATTACAAGGACGTAGAGGCGCTGAGATATAAATTGCACAGTAGATAACCTCTACGAGCATAACCTCCATTCTACAAGCTTCCTCTCTATCTTTTTCTCTTTCTCTCATACTTTTGATAGCCCTCTTGTGTTTTTCATCTCTATAGAAAAACCCTAGGAACCCCTATTTATAGTTTTAAGAAACTCTTTTCTGCATCCCAGTTGCGAAAGGACTCACATTTCCGCAATCCGCAAAATCGCGGAACAAATCTGCGTAACCACGACCGGTCGAAATGAGGCCACGACCGGTCAAGCGCCACCCACGACCGATCGAGCGCCACCTTCGACCGGTCGAGCACCCCGGAGAAAAAATAGCCCAAAGTCGCTGGACTTTGAGTCGAGTCAGGGCTCGACCCCACGACTGGCCATGCACACCGGTCGTGTGAGGCTCACGACCGGTCGAGCACGGGTAAAAAAACCCATCAAATGTAAACATGTGGCCCGCCGTATGAGTGGACCTTCATGAATTTTTAACGAGGGAGCAATTCTTTCTTTTGTTTTGTTCTGCAAGCTGGGATTCCTGCCATGCATGATCAAAGAGCTCTACGCCGTGGTTTCCATTCCACATGCCCTGATCAACCCGTCACGTTGTTGGCACGTGTGATACATTTGCCATGGGTGAGTTCATCTTGTTTTTTGTATTCATTTATCAAGGTGAGATATTTTAAGCTTTAACCTATGGGCCCCACCATTGCTCATAATATTCAATCCGTCAATCATGTTCGCCCTCTCGTGTTCTTCTGAGACCCAAAGATATGGACCATGCAACTCAGGTGGGCCACACCATAGGTCACACTAGGGATGAGGATGCCCGCTATTAAAAAATCCTGTTAACCGCATGTAAGACCATTTTAATCCGTTCAAAAGATACACCCCACCAAAATTATGGACACCCAAAAAATAAGGCCATTTGAAAACTCACGTGCATCACACACCACGTGATTTAAAGGTTTTGGCATGATTTTACGTTGCATAGGATCAACCTGATTTTTGGGCTCCAAGGAAAACGTGAGGGGCCCACATGATGGACGGGAGAGAAGTAACTCAAGGTTTCATGGTAGTTAACTGAGGAAAATTGTTGTTACATAACCAAAGGTGGCTCAAAGGGATAGGCAGGTGAGGCAATTGCCTAAGGCCTCCTAATTATGAACGCCCTACATTATAGCAAAATTAAAATTTCTTAATTATAAAGATCCTATATTATAGCAAAATTAAAATTAAAAAGAAGAAAAAAAGCCTAATTTTTTTAAAATAAAATTTATTGAAAGGCCTACAAAATAGGAATATCGAAAAATTAGTTTACGAATTTGAAATCGAAAATAAAAAACAAATCCTAGAAACTAGCACTATCAATAATAACAGTCTAACTCTATTGACTCTTTTCGAAATAATAGCATCATTCCCAAAAATTCTTCTCGTAAAACCTAGGACCACGACTATCTACTTTATTGTTAATTAAGTTCTCAAAAAATTAAATTCTAACGTCATTTTTCTAAATTAAATTCTAACTTCATTTTTCTAACGGTTTGGATTTATTTTTGGATTTATGGTTTAATTTTGAATTTATTATTTTTTAAAATTTTTTAAACTAAAAAGGCCCGCCCCTATACATAACTCTAAAGTGTCGAGGTTGGATCCTCTACAACCGTAGTAATTTAGCTTAATTTACAAAACTTTTTAAAATGGGACGTGGATCTCCTGCTTAAAGCCTTTTTCAGGAAATTCTTGCTACCGAAAGCTAGGTGGGGTTTACTATGATGTCTATGAGAAATTCATTCTATTTATACATTTTTCTATATCATTTTAGGACATGGGACAAAAAATAAGCAGATCCAAAACTCAAATGAGCCACAAGACATGAAATAGTGAGGCTTTAGGATTTAGAGTTTAGTGAGGCTTGAATGTTCACCTTTGAAATATTCGTAGGGCCACAAAAGTTTTGGATTAGGCTAATATTTTTGTGTTTTTCGTTCATCTCAATAGGAATAACCTTATGAATAGTATAAATGGCACATAAACATCACGGTAGACTCCAGAGGGGTTTCAATTGTAGGCATCTCCCTACTCACTGTTCGTCTTGTATGACTTACTTAAAGTTTTAGATTTGCCTTATTTTTTATTCCATACCTTAAAATGAACTAGCAAAATGAATGGATGTAGGGCTGAAAGTTGGGCGGGTTCAACCCGTGACCGACCCGACATTGGCTTGGGCTCGGGCAGGATATTTCAAGTCCGATCTTAAGCTTGGGCTATACAAACACCAACCCGATAAAACTTGGGTTGGTCTCGGGTTGCCCGACCCAACCCGAACCCGATCAATATATAAGTTACTTATAAATTATAATTGAGTGTGGATCGTTTGTGTTGAAGGCACACTAGTGATGTCGAGTCTCATTTGTCCACGTCATTTCCAAGGACTCAAGCTAACAAGATATGCCAGATTTCTCTCTCCCAAATAGACTTCATGCTATGCTACATGACTTTTAAAGGAGTAGTTGTCTTATATTTTAACTTCTTTTTTTTTTTCTTTTTTAAAAAAATAATAATTTATAAATGAAGTTCTTTATAATGAATAATCACATATATATAATTAATAAAATTATAGATACAGAAAAATAAGTCTTATATTGAAATATAATAAACTAATGTAATAATGAAAATATTAGCATGTATATACCCGACCAACCTGATCGAGCCCGCTTGGGTTGGGCTTGGGTTGAGAATTCCCAACCCGAGATTGGGTTGGGTTGGGTTAGGGTTGAGGTATAGGAACCTTGGGTTGGGTTAGGGTTGAGCACCAACCCAACCCACCCTGCCCGACTTTCAGCCCTAAATGGATGGGGTGGATTTCTCACAAACATTACGGAGCCCAGATAGCTTCCCAATGTAGGAACTTCCTACTTAAGGCTTCCGCAGGCAATCCATGGCCGTTCATATGAATCAGATTGTAAAGAGTTTCATTAAACCCACGATCATGTATCAGGCATACCATCTATACACCACATTTGCCATAGTGGTGCAACGTCCAAGTGGTCCACCAGTTGGTTCCAACCTTGAAAATGTTCTCACAAAAAGGCTGGTTTACTCGTCAGCAGGTGGGCCTCAATGCTTGAAACAGATGGGTGATTTAGAGATCTTTAGCCAAGTTTTCTTCAGCAGCATATTTGTTCCATAAACTGTGGCCAACTCGATCAGCCCACGATCATGTATTAGGCACACTCATGCATCGATTTTCTCGTGGGCAGATGCCATGCTGGTAGTCTGTGCATGAGCTGCATTGTAAAAACGTGGAAATAGTTTGGAGGGCGATTGTTGCCCTGTACATTATTTTCAATCAAGTCGTCCACTTGAATCACAGATATAAAAGTGATTTTTGGACCTTTGGTATAACATGAGGTGAAGCACCTGATAGTCGAGGTTGATTTTACATAAACGTCATAGTGGGGTTCACCCAAGCAGCCAACGCATTTGCATTTGCTTGTACACCCACCCAATCGGCGGTTATAAGAAATGTACAGGAACATACAAAAAGGTAGTGGAACAAAAAGGTAGTGGAACGATAAATATATGAATTAATGAGGTAGTTTTAAAAAAAAAAAAAAAAAAAAAAGTACCAGCATGTAAATTTTATATTAATTAGGTAGTTCTTTGTAAAATTCTCATTAAAATTTTACTTTGATGCTACGGCTGTGCATTAAAAAATAGCAACTGCAGAGTACAACTTGTCAGGCTATAGAACTGGTATCCGGAAAATCAGGTACAAACCGTCCCAAACATTCAAGTTGAACCATGGAAACCAGAAATTATTGTAAATAATTATAAAAATGGAAAGAATAGAAAAGGAGTTATATATAATAAAAAATAAATAAATAACCTTTGAATCAACTTCAATGAGTCGATTTCTAACATTTACGTAGAGAGAGATGTGAGAGATTGATTAGAAATTTAGAAGGCATAAGTTAATAGCTCTTGCCATGTAACTAGTTGTAAGTGATCAGTTCTCCCAACATAAGCCTCTTTGAAATGAGAAATGACCACCTACAACTCCGAGTATTTAATGACACAATTTCTTTATGTGTTTAGAATTTCTATTTATACAAAATTTATCCAAAATATCAAATATTTTCCAAGGAAAATACTGGTTAAGCCCAAGGTAGGAGATTGGTCTCATTTGAAAGTGAAAGTTAGCACGGTTGAAATCACCCCATGAGCAAGAGAGGTGACTTAAAGAAAGACAATCTCTAGTTTTAGGATTAACATACAAAATAAAAAGTGAGTATATCCAAAGAGAAGGAAAGAAGAGAGTGGAATTTTAACAAACAAAACTGATTTCTGCAACGACCCTGGTTGTTCATGTTGTGACGGTCCAATTAGTTGCAATCCGGAACTGCAGCAGCCTTCACCTGGAAAAAACAAGTTTCATGTCTCAAGAGGCATGCATGAAGGGAAATGAATGACTATCATCAGGAACAAATGCTTCTTTTGGGTCCTTACCCTTGCTCCGGTGGTAGACTCTTAGGAGTTTCAACACGTGGTCAAGGGTTCGGGTACCCATAGGTGGTGAAATTCCACTAGAGTGTGTGGGGGTATGTGTGCATGTGTAAAAAAAATAAAAATAAAAAAATAAATAAAAGGTATGTGCATGAAGGGCAATGAATGACTATCATCAAGAATAAATGCTTCTTGGAATAAATGCTTCTTTCATGAGGTATTTACTGCACTACCATCATAACGAGTGTCATAGAAGTAAATAAAATAGCTCTGCATGATTGCAATATGCCAGCTGGTCCCAGGCCCAGAAAGGAGGGTTGAATTCAGGTGGCAGGCCAATCACTAAACTCTTTCCAATCATTCATTAGGGATTCATGTTTCAAATCTTGCGATTGGTGAAACAGGAACTTAAAGCCAACCTAAAATAGCTGGGACGTGACTACAATGCTGATGACAATAATATCAACGAGGTTCCTATCAAGTTGAGATGAGATTTATTGGGTCTTTCCAGAGGAATGTAAAGGTTACTTGCAAGATTAGAACATCCTACTTCCTAGACAAGCCAATTGGCAAGTGTGCCTGTTGCATGTAGATCATCAGGCCAGTCTATTATGTATGTGCTGCAGCCCAGAAATTGGGCCGGTCGGATCATCAAGTGAATCATCTGTACGGAAAAAAGTGGGATCAAAAACCCTTACTCAACATACACGCGTTCTTTCATCTGAAGACCAAAACAGCCTATTCTTTGGACACAAAGCATGCATTGTAGGGTCCACCTGATAGACAGTCCAGATCTCGAACCTGTGAAACAGTGGCATGTGGGGTTCTACTTTTAAATAAAAATAAGGAATTAAAATAGAATAGGGATTTACAGCAGTCTCTCAAAAAGAGAGGAGCACATGGAGTCTGGTTAGCTACTGAGGATGCATAAGCTGCAACTAAACCAATAGGATAAAAGGGGGGGGGCATCTGGTTGGCCCATATCTCCCGTTATTGTCTACATCTCTCTCATTTTTTCTTCCCACCTCCATCATTTATTGTGTTGATTCATGTGTTTTCGGTACAGCTGTCAACAAGTCAGGTTCCCGTCGGGTCCTATGGTACCCTTACACGGTCTGATTGGATCTAGGTCTGATTCTTGAAGGCCCAAACTGTGATCCAATCGGGTTCAGGTACCCATCAGGTCTTTGGATGCATGTTTTGAGTTGGGTTTCTCGCTTCTTCGAACCAGTAGCTCATTACAGAAAGTGAAGAGCTTGAAAGAGCAGAACCTTTCTCCGTGGTCCAATCCATCTTATTACTCTTTATTTGGCGGGACAACGATCAGATGATTTGAGCAGATCCCATTTTTCTCTCTCCTATATGATGCTCCGCAGATGCAATACAATAAAGACTAGTTCAACCTAAGAATAAACCAGCACCAATTGCTTCTCACTGCGGTCACACAAAGCCGGCGTGGGCGCTGTGTGGAATCAGAGATGGTAGGAGAAATAAGAGCATTTACATGATTGGCCCACTTGTGGATTAGATCACATACACGTGTGCCACTGACATGTGCATGGTGTGTAAACAGGCTATCTTGCATGCATGTGGCTTAGGAAAGCTCATTTCATTTCTAGATCATCAATGTGCATTAAATATATACAATTGTACTTTAAAACTAACTAGACCTGACCTGGACAGGACCTGAGCCGACTTTAACTGGGTCCATCACATGGAGCCAAACCGAACCTGACTAGGCCCGATTCCTACCCAGATCCAAAAGGCGAGACCCAAACCTGACCTGATTTCTTAATGGGTCCAAAATATGGGACCCGGATCCATTAAAATCAGGTTAGACCCGACTAGACTCGATTTTCACATGGATCCAAAGGACGAGAGACCCAAACCCGTCCTACTTTCATTGCAGTGTACAGATTCTTATCAAGAAATAATAACTAATAGTGACAAAATTAAACATTATTCTCAGGAAATGACTTGGAACATTTGAGACTTACAAATAAAAAATTTTAAAAAGAAGAAGAAGAAGAAGAAGAAGAAGAAGGAAAGGAGACCCTTTGATTTTTCACAACCATCCATTGCTTTCACAAATCTCTAAATAGCCACTGATATTTTCCGAGAAAAAAAAAAACCAGCGACTTCCACTAAGTAACATTAGTACCTTTTATTAGGATGACTAAGAAAGGTTATGACAAAATGCTCGCTTCTCAGCTGATTAAAATGCACTATTCAGCAAAACCACACAGATACTAATTTATTTTTAGCACAAAAAACATAGTAGAGTTTCAAAAGAGATAATATACAAAGGCTCAAGTGAGGAATAAACCAACTTACATCGAAGCAATTTGTTTCCTTTGAAGATAGCATATTCCAGCTTTCCAGAAAGGAATGAGTCACTTCAGCCTCTCATGAGTACACATTGGAATCAATCTGCTGAATATTTGGAAATATTTGCCGCAGAGTAGAACAATAATTTGGCAAATTTGCCTGCAAAATGAGGGCAGACAAAGCATCAGCCTTTAGGGAGCACATAATCACAGATCTTAAGTGTCAGTATGTATAACATGTGGTTATCAATCATCATCATCAAAGCCTTATCCCAACAAATTAATTGGAGCCAGCTATATGAATTCTGTTCTGCCATTCCATGCTAGACCTTCAGTAAGACCATAATGGTCATCACTCGAGCACCATATATGTTCTTAACACATCATCAATAGTCTAAAAGAAACTTTTGAGGAAAAACACAAACAGTCAATGCTTTACAATAATTCTTCATGCATGATTTCAACCATGACATGCCTCTAATCACACTGCATCTCAGTGAGTGTAAAGTTATGGAGATGTAAAACAGGAACGAACAGGGCTGTTCTGATTTTCTGGAACATTCCAAGTACTCTGGACAGTCATGATTTTAGAAACTATGGGAAAAAAAAAAGGCCCATTCCGTAGAGATCAAAGTACCCTCTTTAAAATAATATCCACATAGAAAACATGTCATTTTTTGGTGGTTGATGCACATCACACTGAATCAAAGTCATGGTGATACTAATACTCACATACAGGATGTGGATGGAAAAGATACTCGAAAGCCTAAAGGAAACATATAATTGGGTGTGGATGGAAAACAAAGGCCAAAAAGGAAAATGAAGCTGGATGTGGACAGAAAACTGCTGGAAGGCAGTTTGGATACATTTGGCATTTTTTGCATGCAATAATAGAAATTTTTCGGTAAAGAACCATACACATGGGTTGTGCTCCAGATAAATGGTTGTGAGCTTCTCCTTCGAACCAGAAACAGCTGAATCAAGGCCTTCCACTGAAGCTATTTGGTTATCATTAAGCCATAAGTCCTCCAATCTGCATAGCATAAATCAATCACATGGAGAAAAGAAAACAGAAGACAGGCTAACTTGATCAAATGAACATCTGTGCAGACCTTGTCAGGTTCTCAATATCGCTCACACACGTGATCTTATTTGAAGAAACATCCAAAACACGAAGATTCAATAAGGTGGATAAGCCTTCCATCTTCAAAATACCATTATGACTCAAATAAAGTTCTTCTAGAGCAACACAATCCTGTAAAAATATGATATCAAATATGACATTACTAGAGAGTGTTGATCAAAATATCATAGTGTTTTGAAGCTCAGATATTACATACTTGAAAACCCAACATAGATGTTAAACGGTTGCTCTGTAAGCTTATTTTCGTGATGCACTTGAGTCCACAGAGGTTCACAGTCCGGATACGATTCCGCCCCAGCCACAGCTCTTGTAAATTTGTCAAATTTTGCAGATTCTCCATCACCTGAAATCACAAAATCAAAAAATTGACTGTTGACTCAGATGGGTGGGGAAAAAAATCCCTTATACACCTAACTGGCACTGATATATCATATATACATTGTGGGGCCTTTGGATGGTTGCACTTGTTAGTCCTGGGGAATTATGAATCCTGTAAGATTGTTTTTCCTGAAAATTGGCAGATCTAGATATCCTAATGGAGTCAACCTATTTTTAACTTTCTTCTTTGGTTAACAGATTAAAGAAGAAAGAGGAAGGATGGAGATGGGAAACTGCCATAATAATCCTTCGATTTGTGCAATAACACCTCTTTGGAAGGAGCGTAAAATCCCTACTTTTTGGGATTCTTAGGTGAACTCATCAACTGAGAATGGACAATGATGCAAGACAATTAACCACTTGCTCTAAAAGCTCAAACTTTTAAAGTATAGCAAATTAATCCCTTTATCTCATAGCCCAGGCCCCACAGCTCATGGGTTAGGACCTCGGCCGAACCCCCTTCATGGGCCGCCCACCCCGAGTGTGTCCCTGCATCCCACGGGCTACCCCACTGGAGCCCGATGTGAAATGCGCATTAATCACCCCCGGTAAGGAATCTCGAACACGAGATCTCCCCCGTGGGCCCCAAATTGCATGGGTCACCCACCCTGAGTGTGCCCCTGCATCCAACAGGCGACCCCACTCGAGCCCAGTGTGAAAATGCCCTTGCATTAGACAATACCTGGAGGTCCCAAACATTGGATTGGGAGCAAATCGCCAGCTTGTCAAATCCAGCAATGAAAAATGCAAAGATCCAAACATCCTCTTTATGATCTATGAAAGCATCGAAGCACCTATATTTTATAACCATGGTTGATTGGTCGATCATTTAAAACCTACTTATCACAATAGATTTGTAGATTGGCTTATCCAAAATGTTTCCATTGCAAAACTCCACAGATACACCAGTCGTCAGAATGCTTACCCGCAGTCTGTTTGAACCAAGTTCAAGAATTTGCAACTCATGCAAGTGATCAAACTCCTCCATCTTATTCACTTCATTCTTAGAGACATAGAGTTCCTTGAGTGTGCTTGAGACCTTGGATATAGCGTTCAAGGAAGATATCTCATTGAAAGATACATCGAATACCAGAAGACTCTTGAAAATACTAACGTCAAGTATTTTTGTAAGCTTATTATCCCTGAGTATCAGCTCCTGTGAAAAAAGAACCAGACAGGTTAGAATGAAGAAGTGGTTATGGAAATTGAAAGGAACTCAATTACCATGTACATAGCATATTACCAGAATCTAACCCCAAAAAAAAAGTAAATTTTGAACATAAAAATGGTGTTCTTGTTGAAGCCTTGAAGGATTCAAAAGACTTCCGTTTAGCAGTCAAAATGGGCACAAGGCCTGCTGAATTTTCTCCATCTTGTCATTTGGGTTCTAACGAATCTGTGACACCATGCAATTCAATCCTATCCAGCGAAGCAAGAAGGGTTTGGCTTCATGGCTTCAGAAGGAATTTACTGTTTACCAGTCAAGTTAATTTCCAGCTAGTGACATTGATTCAAGAAAAACAACCATTGTAATCCTCTAACATGAGAAAGCTTCACAAAGTGATGGCCTCTCGACCAAATGGATATAGTTTTGTGGCCAGAAAATTATAAGTTAACGGAATTTATGTGAGGAAAATTGCCTTGCAGAGGGAAAAGATCATATTGTGGCATGGAAAGAATTAGCAGCATGAGCATCTGGTTAGCTATTCACAGAAAGATAATAGAACAACATGGTGGAAGACTTGATAAGACGGCTGTTGTTGCATGCTCTTTGGCTTCTTCTGGAGTGTGCAGTCATTGCCTCATTAGTATGGGTGATTGGCCTTGCACTTGCTACCTCAAAGCCTTTGATCATTGGTTGATTGGGTGGACTGATTCACATCAAAATTTCATGCTGGGAGCATGATTGGAATGGATGGGTGACAATGAGGGCGTGATGGGAGTGAAGGAAAATCTTGTATGCTCTCTAGAGGAGGGGAGCTGAACTCATGTTGGATCCTCAAATCCCTATCTTCATTGCTTTTGCCAAGAAACATTGGAATATGCTTGAATGCCATAAACCCAACTAAGTCATAACTGAAGGCTACAATTGGAACCGTGAATTACTGAAGTGAAGACTACCTTAATCGTTTGATGAGGCATGTAAGTTTCAGAGAGGGGATGCTTAGACAACCCATGAAAAGCGGAACAAACAGGGAAAATTAGAGTAGATTGACTCCTGAAATTGTGGTGCTTCCGATGCAGTGCAATAATAGTTGGAAGGACATGATCAGCCTATGATCTCAACATGCAAACCATCAAGAGAAAATAAACAGGCAAATTTGCAAGCTTAGATCTTACCAGACAGCTCGACTAGGTTTTCAAATTCCTATCCAGACTCTTCATTTAATCTGATCTTAACCATTAAACAAAACGCCGAAGTTTCCCTACATAAAGGGACTCTCTACTTGTAACAGAAAACAACTAAAGACTAGTTTATTCCAAAAATCCACCTACATAACTTAGTAAACCACTTATAATAACTACCGAAAAGATACTTACCATAAGTGAAAAGTAAATAAATAAATAAACTCTCAACTTCCCAAGTGTGGATCCCAATCTCCAGCCTTTTCTTTTTTCCCTTTGTTTATTTTTCTCTCCTTTTCTTCTTCATTTTTCGCCACATCAGGTTCCTTACAATAGCACACATCCAATCTACCAATAACTTTTAGTTTCAGTCCAAGAATCACAATTTCATAGCTAAATTGAATTTCTCCTACAAAGTACTTGTAAGGGAATAATATGCATAACGTCGGCGAAAATGCACAAATCCCTAGAAAGAGCTGATGCAACCAAATGGCCACACGTGCCGATTGATCAAGATTCGAAGAAAATGCCCACATCTCATGCGAGCACACTTCGCACGTGTGTACAAGAAGAGGCCCACCTTCCTTTTTTAGCCCATCATCACTTCCAATTTCTTTCAATTTTCTAGATTAGGAAATCTGCTCTTTCTTTCATATCTTTATTTTAGGCAAAGAATAATTTTAAATATTTTCTTATCTAAGTATCTTCTTATTTTAAGCATTTTCTTAATTAGAATGCTTTGTTATTTAGGTGCTTTCCTATTTTCATAGATTTTTAGATTCCATATCTTTTATTACAGATTACAAGATTAATTATAAATAGGGCATATGGAATAAGGCAAGCTAATTAATATTCTCTTTATGACATTTTCTTATTCTCTACGGTAGTTGTTGAAGGGGGGGGGGGGGAGTAATCTCTAGTTCTAGACTAGAGGACCATTGAGCTTGCTCATGGTCTTGCATTCGTGATCTCTAGCATTTGGCTAGAGGATTGTTGGGTCTTTTTCCCGCAATCTCTTTTTCTTATTGATTTATTTGCTTTCCCTTTCAAGTTTGCATCAAATTGGTATCAGAGAAAGTTCTGCTCTTGGGAAAACTAGAAGGTATTTTTTTTCATATGAATCTAACCTTTCATCTTTCCCCTTCATCCATCCATCATCTTTCATATTCTTTTCTTTCCTCTTTTTTCCCCATCTCGAAATCACCAAACCCTAATTCTATTTCCAAAAAAAAAAAAAATCTTCCAATCCTACCACATCCTAATCCCATTCCAACATATCAATTCATTGCCCTTACCTCTCTTTCCTTACTGGAAAAAAGAAGAAGAAGAAGAAGAAGATGTCATGGATAGGAAGATGTTCTCATGTGTCCAACAATTATCCCTATTTGGACTCCCATGCCTTTCCATATCCATCGCACTATACTTATCCAAGTTACTTCGATGAGCAAGATCGCCATTCATGTCACCTTGAGTCACATCCATTTTCATATGTGCCTTATGGTGATTGCTTTCAACAACCTTCCCCACACGTCGGTTATCCAAAAGCATCTTATCGCACAGAAATGTTAGTGACGCCCAAGAGTATTTGAAAGATGCGAAAGAAGAACTTACACAAAGTCAAGAAGGAGATTAAAGCATTCAAGGGAGATATTGCAAATGAATTCAAGGAATTCAAGGAGTTTGTGAGAGCTTGCTTTGAGCCCTTGATTGAACAGGAAAAGCTTTATGGGCTTCAATCTGTTTTATCTAGCATTCCAAGGAATGGCGTGGTTATAGATAGTGTGGCAATCTAAAAGGAATCCTCCTTTGGATTGGTTGATGGATCAATGGTTATATTGGAGGAAATTCAAGTAAAATCAAAAGTTCAGTTGACGAATGATCCAATTGAAGAGACAAAAGGTTTAACAGATATGGACGATCTGATGGTCAAAGAGATAGATAATGCTACAATCATAGTAGCAAACTCCATAGAGGTCAACACAACAGCACCATCTCAATATCAACTAAAGTATGCAAATCGAAAGACAACTGTGACCAAGGGGCCACAATCGACGCCTAGAATGCGGAAGACCCACAAGAAGCAAAAGAAAAGACGGTTTGTGTTTCAATACCATATTATGCACCAGCTACCCGTTAGGCGTGTAGGCCTCCACCATCAACTACCAGTGAAGCCGAAGAAGACGAGCTACAAATGAGGATCTTCGTAAGAGATTATGACTACCAATTTAAATTCTTTTGAAGCCGAGTGGAATTGATGCAACCAAATGGCCACACATGCCAATTGATCAAGATTCCAAGAAAATGGCCGCATCTCATGCGAGCACACTTCGCACGTGTATACAACAAGAGGACCACCTTCTTTTTTTAGCCCATCATCACTTCCCATTTCTTTCAATTTTTTAGATTTGGAAATCTGCTCTTTCTTTCATATCTTTATTTTAGGCAAAGAATAATTTTAAATATTTTCTTATCTAAGTACCTTCCTTTCTTTCTTATCTAAGGTGCTTTCCTATTATCATAGATTTTTAGATTCCATATCTTTTATTACAGATTACAAGGTTGATTATAAATAGGACCTATGGCCTATGGAATAAGACAAGTTGATTAATATTCTCTTTACAAAATTTTCTTATTCTCTACGGTAGCTGTTGAAGGGGGGAAAGTGATCTCTAGTTCTAGACTAGAGGACCATTGAGCTTGCTCACGGTCTTGCATTCTTGATCTCTAGCATTTGTCCAGAGGATTGTTGGGTCTTTTTCCCGCAATCTCTTTTTCTTATTGATTTATTTGCTTTCCCTTTCGGGTTTGCATCAAGAGCTCAAACTAGTAAACCTCCAGAAAT
Organism: Magnolia sinica; assembly: GCF_029962835.1. Lineage (NCBI taxonomy): Eukaryota > Viridiplantae > Streptophyta > Magnoliopsida > Magnoliales > Magnoliaceae > Magnolia > Magnolia sinica. The sequence continues at coordinate 16,139,770 of NC_080585.1, read as the reverse complement.
AGGATAAATGAAGTCAGGAGTGTAATGTAATCGATTTTGAAAGGTTACTATGATGGGCCCCATGGCGTATGCGAGATACTACAAAATAGTTCATATGATGGGCCCCATGGCATATGCGAGATACTACAAAATCTTCCCATCGGGTGATGCCAACAGCAGCATAATAGGCCCCAGTTGAATGCTAGCCATCGGTTGTAATTATCCATTTTCACCAGACGGGCTAGGACATTCTGGCGGGTGAAATTAGGGTATGATCAATACTGTGAAGGACCACCAATTCAATGGATGAGCTCCGCATTGCCAGGTAGGGGGAAAAAAAAAACTTTCCTTTAATTGCATTGACATTCGAAAGCCATTCAAAAGCTAGCATTCAGACAATTAAAATTCATAGCATTGCAGAGAATTTAACAAAAATGAAAATAAGCTGCAAATATCCGTACTTGGAGGCCGGAGATCGCATTCCAGCGTGAAATCATCTCAACGCCAGCATCGTCAAAGAGATTCTGCCGCAGTGAGAGCTTTTTGAGCTGAGAGAGGAGGCCGATCCGAGAATCGATGGTGGAGAGGCGGTTTGCGGTCAAATCCAACTCAATCAAGGTGAGGGGAAGCTCGACTCCTTCGAGATCGTGGAGCTGGAAGCTCGTGAGATCGAGATTGGAGGAGGTCGACTGATCGCCTTCGACCTCTCCTCCTCCTTCGAGATTTCCATGATCCGGATCGGACTTCTCTTCCATTGGAGACGAACGAACGGAAACCCTAGAAAGAAAATTCTCAAATAGAAAACCCCAGGAAGAAATGGAATATATGTAGAAGAGAGTGTCTCGAGAATACTTGTGTCAGAAAAAATGAGTTTTTTTTTTTTTAATCCCCTTCTTTTATGAAGAAAAGTCGCTATTGCCCTTTTTATTCCTATCCTTCGGAGGCGGCTAGGAATGGGAAGATAGCGGAGAAAGAAATGCCGCATCGTTCCTCGTGTTCTTTTGGTAGCAGTAGTCGGAGGACTACTGATGTGACATCGTTGTCCTCTAGCTGGCCCACCGTTGATAGACATGGGATGATCCTGTACTTTCGACGTTTGTGGGGCCTGCTCATGATGTATATGTAAAATCCAAACCGTTCATACGGTGAGTGTCCTCATGTTCGTCGAACATGCAAGGAATTCTCCCTATATAGAACTCAAGCAGGACAAAAAATGAAGGGAGAAGTGTATAATCCCTTCTAAAACCTGTATATTGACCGGTGGCGGACTCACTAATACATCCAGAACCAAAAGCCTGTTTCAATAGCACACTAACACTCTCGAAGCGGATTGGCTGGTGTACACACACACCAGCTGTATAGCTGGTGTAAATACGTGTCGTGCGAAGACGAGCGCCTACGCTCCTCCACCTACGAGTTGTACGAACGGTTCAAGGGAGACAAAAGTTTCATGAGCCACGGTGATGTATTTGTTACATCCCCATTCTTCACCCATTTTTCATATTATTTTAGAGAGTTAGACAAAAAAATAATCATATCCGGAGCTCTATTGGACCACACCAAATATACCACCGAGGATAATGATTTTCATCGTTATAAAATTTATAGGGCCCACCATAAAGTTTATTTTCCATCCAAATCATTAGCAAGGTCAAAATTACATGGATTAAGAGGAAAAACAAATTTCATATTGATCCAACTTCTATGACCCTCAAAAAGGTTTTAATGGTATACATTCAATCCCCCTTTGCTTTTTTAGTGTGATCATGTGTCTTATTTTTTGGCTCAAGCCTTAAGACAAGTTCACCAAATGGATGAATAGTTTAGATATAACACATATATCATGATGGGACCCACAAAACTTGCCGGCGTCAATACACCAGCTATATAGCTGGTGCATGGTGTATGGTACACCAGCCAATCCGCTTCCAAGACTCTTATCTGAGTTGGAGTAAAAGCAAATCAACTCGTTGTCATGGTCGAACTTTCCATCTTGACTCATCATCAACTTCTCTAGGATGACTGCATAATGATGGTTAAACCAAGAGCCTATCCGGTAACTCGTCAGGTGGTCATGGCTAAGCGTAATGCTGAGATCCATGCCCCACAAGTTCTCCTTGGTAAGTGTTGTCCACTTTCAAGTTCTATCTTTTAAGACTCCCTTTCTTTTAACCCATGTCATGTACTAGCATACTACCCATGTCATTGTGTCCATCTCAAATCCATGGTCATCATGATCGATGGTTAAGATCATTAATATCACTAGATACGTTTCATTCCATAGCAAAACTCTGGCATGAGCCTCACACGTTAAATATGTGGCATCCCAAATCCTGACTTAATGTTATAAGATTCGCCATGACTATAGATATAGACAATAATTATGTCTCCCTTAACGCAAACTTCGAAGGGGCCAAAACAAATGTTAACGGGACAATACACATGCAAAGGAAACAAGCTAATGGCTAGCTTAGATTGATAACTCTTCAGTAAAAGAAGTCAAATCCACCATTGAAATTGCCTCGAATTCATTTATCAAGATTCCTTGGCAAGAAAATAGTGGATGTTTGAATGGATAGCTTAGGTTTATCAGCAAGTGAGGTTTTTACCATGCAAAAAATAAAGAGACTGTTATATACTTAATTTGTGATTTTTACTTATCATCCTAACAGGATTTATAAATTTAGAAACTTATTTTTAAAAATAAAAATAAAAATGTCATGAATAATCATTACAATTTTCATATTTACATGTTAGTTTTCTTTAGAGGTGGCAATAGGCTAAGTAAAGCTGGATTGAGGTTAGCCCTAGCCTTGGCCTAATCCTCAGGCCTTAAGCGTTGGCCTTGCTCCAATCCCTTGGTAGATTAGAGTTGGGACTGAGCTAGTTCGGAGCAAAGCCGAGCTAGGGCTGACCTTATAAGTTAAATGTAAGTTTCATATATATATATATATATATGCCATGTGTATAATTCGTATATGATTACTTAGTACATGTACACTACATGAAAATTGGCAAAATTTGATGGTTCAAAACTATTGATTTTATCAAAAATCAATGAACATTGGGATTGAGAATGATAGTTGAAAATTTCAATGTTAAAAATGAAATTCGATGGTTCTAAACAGCCTTATAGTTTTTATCGGTTTGATATAACAATCAAGTACAAGTTTTGATGGATAATAAATTCGGCACATGTGAACCATCAACTAACTCATCAATCATTTTTCGACAATTCTAAGTTGTTGTTCTGGAAAATTATTCAGCAGCTCAAAACTGTCGTTATGGGCTTAGATTTCAACAAATGCTGTTGAATTTGATTTCAATATGCGAAAAAAAAAAAATTTGAAATTTGGAGCCTGAGTTATGCTCATACATCTGATAAACATATCTTATATTATTTATAATCACTTAAACCTGATAAACACATTTTATACAATATAAAATTATTATAATCTGTAATTTTTTTATTTTTAAATTATGTAAAATACAATACAATAGTTTCCTATGCAAGACAAATGAGCCATTATTATCATTTTTAGGTGTTAGTTTACTAAGGAACTATGGCTCCTATATCAAGAGTCAAATACACTTTATGAAAGAATTAGGTAAAGTAATATATAATCATTACATTTTTATCTTACAAAACTATAAATTTTAGAGTTATTTCAATGTGAAACAAACAATACAACAAAACCACGTTACAATTAAACACACATGATATGACAAGCAAATTATAAAAGTAAATAATTAAAACTCTTTTATAATTGTTTATGGCTGTAATTGAAAAATCAAATAAGCTTTAAATGCAAATGGTCCAACAATGAGAATGCTTAAATAATTACAATTTTGTCATTTTTATAAATTAATTAATATTATTCAATCCAAGTAATACATCAAAATGCAATTGAAAAAACTGACGATTTCACTATAACTAGTTTATAATGAGTATTTAAAATTAGTTTTTTAAGTCTAAACCGAACTCTCCATGACCCACGAGAAGGCTACCTACATACTTATTGTGGTGATGAAATCATGTCACTATAGTCCATCTTTCTCTTTTACAAACGTGCCTTCAAATTTTTTTTACTATCGTTTCAAAGTCGGATTCAATTTGTGACGATGTAAACCATCTTCTAGTAATGATAAGCACTATTATCATCCAGCCCGTTAGCAGAAGATAATTGACATCATTAGCCACACATTCACTATCAAAATAAACTGTACCCATATTCAAAATGGTAGCCTGAAACTTAAATACAAGTTTAGTATCAGAGACAAAATTCATTAATATATAATCTACCATTGACCTTATAAGCAAAATTTTTATAATATAGAATTACTATAATCCACTGTAATATAATTAAAGCATATCAAAATTACGACAAAACGACTTACAGGAAATATATGTGCATGATGTTATTTCTAAACCATTTTTTATCCATTCATGTGGGTTGATATTCATTTTCAAATATCTAACGTACTCCAAGATACCAATAGCAAATTATATACATTATTTTTCGATATTGACAGCCCTAACAATGATCAACCATTTGTTAGCGGTCGGGATAATCGAAACATCAACTGCAAACATATAAAATTTCATACATGTATCTCAATCAATATCGTCCTAATTACGGGCCCCATGCGGAATACCCTAGTCAGATTCATTTCTTCGAGGCATGTTCATCGACAATGTGATCCATCTGATCAACGGTCTAGATCACTGTACTTGGATCCCACTTTACAGACTTGCACAAGCAGAGGTATTTTCATCATTCTCCAGAGAAGTGGGAAATTCTCACCCCGACAACGGCTCTATCGAATTTGTGAACCCATTCTCTCTTTCTCTCCTATTATTCATCATCGACTGTTGCACTGCGAATTCTTTCCAATTTCACTAAAAAATTCGTAAAAAGTTATGTTCTGCTCCATCAAAACATCCACAACCCAAACGTGGTTTGATTAATTCCATCACTAGTGGTCCATGGACGAAGATATTCACATCTGTCTCTAGGGGCCTGTTGGGATGCCTGTAAGTCACTTAGAGGTGAAAGTCGCTTGCAGGTAAGTCACTCACAGGTAAAAGTCACTTACAGGTAACCTTTTTGGATATGAGTTGTAAGTCAATTACAGGTAAGTTAGTTTTTCTGTTTGGGTAACCTATAAGTTACTTACAAGTGAAAAGTTATATATTTGAATTTGGAAATTGTTCCAAAATGTTATGATCATATAAGAATGAATATAAGTAAATATATCATTTTATTAAGCCCATCAAGATGAATATTTAAGTTAGTTATTAGGCCAAACTAAACATCAAGTAGGCCATAAAAGTGAGCCTGTGAATTCAAAATATATATAATATGAAACAATAACTCAATTTAAACATTGAGAATAAATTTAAAAGCGTTCATAATAAATATAATAATCAAAGTACATCAATAATGTTTTATTTAATAATAAAAAGTGCATTTAAAAATTGTCATTTGGGAATCTTCTTTAACCATTCATTCCTTTGAATAGGACTTACATTATTAAGGAACGTAGAGGCGAGATGCGGTTTTTCTGCAAGGAATGTGTAGGCCCTATATATCATGTCAGAATTAATGATTATCATATTCTCCAACTCTTTCCATAATTTTCCTGCTGTTTTAGTTTTGAATGAAACATAATCATTTATTGTTTCTTGAATTCTTTCGAACTTTCAATAATAGTTGATGCGAGATAGGCATTATTTTTCTTCTTTGGTATTTTTTGAGTGGAGATTCTCACCTTCCTTTTACCACTTCCTCCATCATATTAATACGGAAGTTGTGTTCCGTCGAAATATGTATCATCAGATGGTGCAAATGGTGTATATGATCTAGAGGGGTATGAGGACAATAGGATGTTATCCATGTAATAAGATGAATGGAGGACTTCTTCCACAAGATCATCTGTAGTTCGTGCTACATTTCCTGTAGCATAATCGTCACCGCATATTATATCATACTGAGCTAGCAATGAGAATGACTTGTTTCTGATATGAACACTTTCATGTGTTGCTTATAAAATAAAAAGAATCTAGTCAATTATCACTATATATAAATGACTTTAAGTTTTGAACGAACTTCACCTTAATGAATTCATCCTAAACGTCTAGTTTAGCAGTAACATATTTCATTTATTCATCCCAACCGAAGCTACTTTTGTTAAGTACAAGTTTTGTTATGTTATATTTCTTTTTAAGCGTTCGTAGCCGATTCGTACACTTATCGCCATCCACTTGCACACAAAATGTCTCCACTGCTATTTTTGCTACTTTATTCATACTGACTTTTTAAAAGTGTTGTCAGCTTCTTCTTTTTTCTTTTCCCAATGTCACTTATTCAACTAAGGTGTTTGTCATACATTCATCAATATATGAATTCCAATTAACTCGTGCATTTCTGCCGCTGCTGCTACTTGCTTTCGCATTTTGTGACATACCGTAAAACATTGTACATTTAAACATTATAAATTTGTAAAATCACATAAGATATATTGAAAGAATATGAGAATAGATTCATACATACTATTTAAATTGCAATAATAAAATAGTGCATTCATATGTAAAACAATAATCTTTTTTATCAGCGTGTACATTCTCAAGTCGCTTACTCCAAAGACCATATCACAAGAAATAGTGGAAATACTAATTTCGATTGTTGAAACCTTTGTAGTGCTTATAGTGATCTTTATTTGTCATCCAACTTGTTCATAAGATTACAAACACCCGGATAAAGGGGGGGAAAAAAAGCTTGATCCATAACTTTTGTGGCCCCCCAGAAATTTTCATCGGTGTGTACTCAATTCACACTATTTCATGTGGTGTGTTCCACTTGATCTTTGGATATAACTAATTTTTAGGATTAAGACTTAAATTTAAGTATTAAAATGAATGGATAGTGTGGATCAGATATACACTCAATTCACACTATTTCCTGTGGTGTGGTCCACTTGATCTATGGATATAGCTAATTTTTAGGATCAGAATTAAAATTAATATTAAAGTGGATGAACAATGTGGATCAAATACATATATCATGGTGGGATTGCACAGAATTTACGCATTACTCAGCGTGCAATCCCTTCCTGCATAATACTTAGCCGCACACTAGTTGGCAAGAGTTCTCATGAGAACTTTTTGAGAACTTATCATAAGTGATTTGAGTCCAAAATCTGAATGGACCATCTGAATTTATCCACGGGATGCAGAACCCCGTGAAAACTCTATGACCCAACTTTTACTTTGATCTAAAACATCGGGGGGCATGGCCAAAAAAAAATATTTTCTTACCTTGATTTGTATTTCTCTTTTCTATGGCCCACTAGAGTTTTAAATCAGGGCAAAAATTGCATCTCTCTTTTCTATGGCACACCAAGTTTTAAATCAGGGCGAAATTTGGTCTTGGTTGGATTCATGGGATGCTGCATCACATGGACCGTCCGGATTAGAGGCCCATGATACGTGTGAAAAAATACGCACGTGCACAGGTGCGTATAAGTGAGCGTGCCTTTGGGCCTGTATCGTCAAACCACTCCCGTATTCAAAGGAAAAAAACAAGAGTAGATGAAACCCTACCGTTATAGGAGGAGAGACGGAAGGCGGTTATTGCAGAGAGAGATTGCAGAGAGGGAGGGGGAAAGAGATTGCAGAGAGGGAGAGAGAGCTTGGGATGGAGAGACGAAACCTTCATCCCCTTTTTATCAATGGTGGTTGTTGGTGTGGTAAATGGCGGTTGTTGGTGCGGTAATAATGAAGCTCTGATGCGATAATAGTGCTGCAGGATGTGGATTGGCTGAACTGCTGCAAGGCTTGCTGGAGTTCCTTCAATGGCTGGTGCTTCTTCTTCATTGGCTGGAGCTTCATGGCTATAATGGTGGTTGGTGGGTTGGTGCGTTTCTCCCTCTTCCCCTCTTTTTAAAAATCCGACCATTGAGCCTGTAAATGACTTACAGGGAAGCGACTTCTCACCCCCATCCCCCTGCAGTTTTTTGGTAGATTTGCCTGTAAGTAACTTACAGGTGATTTTTCTCCCCCCAAACACCACCTGTAAGTGACTTCCCTGTAAGTCACTTCCCACTTACCCAACTTCCAGGCATCCAAACAGGCCCTAGAATTTCCAACCAATATGCTAAAAATACAACATGAAATGTGTCTTGAAAACCCTACAATACATTGGAAAACGGGGAATAAGACCCAACTGCCAGTCTTACCTTAGTCTTTCATACCGACATGCAAGCTCTCCAAGGGACAACACTGTCGGAATTTATAAAGCCCGCGAACTGGCTGATCAAATGCCTGACTGGAATGTCGTATCTTGGACTTCAATGATTTCGATGCAGGCAAAGAGACGGCGCAATGACTGGGCTCTGATGCATTTTTTACAAATGCAGAGAGTGGGTATTGAGCCCAACGAGATGACTTTCTCAGTAGTGGTTGGTGTTAGTTGTATATCGGGGAGTGTTGATTTCGGTTGGGCCTTACATTGTCTGATATTGAAGAAGGGCTTTTCATGCCAGATTTTCATTGCCAGTAGATTGATCACAATGTATTCTAAGTGGGATCACATCGAAGAAGCTCGTCAAGTTTTCGACGAGATGCCTGAAAGAGATGTTGTCTCGTGGAACTCGATGATTTCGGGTTACGGTCAGAATGGACTAAGCAGAGAAGCAATTAGTTTGTTCTCACTGATGCTGGCGAATGATTTCAATTGGAAATCATTGGTGAATAATTTCACAGTTGCAAGTGTCCTTAAGGCTTGCTCTGGTTGGGGATGCATTAAGATCGGCAAGTCTGTGCATAGTTATGCAATTAAATTGAATTTTCATTCAGATGTCATTGTTGCAGGGTCCACAATTGATATGTATTCAAAATGTGGTAGCTTGGATTGGGCCGGTCGGGTTTTCGATAGGATGGGAAAACGGGATCTCATAGCGTGGAATGCCATGATTAGTGGGTACGCTCAAAGTTCTTATGCCGAAGAGGCCATCGAATTATTTTTTCGGCTACAATATGCAGGCCTTCTTCCTAATCAAACCACATTTACAAGTATATTGAAAGGTCTGGCTGAGGTAGCTGATGTTGCTCTTGGTCGATCCTTCCATGCTAAAATCTTAAAAGGTGGATGTCCAGCGGATGTGTTTGTGGGCACTGCACTTCTTGATATGTATTCGAAGTGTTTAGACATGGAAGATGCAGAGAGAGCTTTTGAGGAGATGAAGATAAAGAATCTGGTTTCCTTCAATGTGCTTATCACAGGTTACAGTTTGATTGAGAGATATGAGGAGGCCTTGAAATCTTACATTGAATTGCGAAGAGGAAACATGGAACCTGATGAATTTACACTCTCGGGCCTTCTCTCCTCATGTACTGTATTGGGCGCTTTGTCTGAAGGAACTGAAGTTCATTCCCATACAATCAAGTTTGGTCTGGACTCAAATGTTTATGTCGCAAACTCTTTAGTTAGCTTGTATTCCAAGTGTGGTTACATGGACAGTGCATTGAAGGCTTTCGAGTCTGTAGCAATGCCAAATGTCGTATCTTGGGCTGGTATTATATCTGCTTTTGTGCATAATGGTGAAGGAGAGAATTCACTGAGATATTTTCACAAAATGCAAATGTCCTGTGAAAAGCCAGATGAATTCTCCTTCACTAGTGTTCTCAAGGTACTAGCAGGTTGGGCTGTCTTAGAGCAAGGAAAACACATCCATGCTTACGCTATAAAAATGGGGTTAGAATCAGCTGTATTTCTAGGAAGCGTGCTGATCGACATGTACTCGAAATGCGGGATTGTGGAAGATTCATTCAAAGTGTTCGCGAACATGCCTGAGAAGAACGTTGTCTCATGGAATTCAATGATAATTGCGTACGCTCAAAACGGGATGAGTCAGAAATCACTATGCTTGTTTGGGGATATGAAGAAGATTGGTCTGAACCCAACATGCGTTACTTTCATAGGCGTCCTACTAGCATGTAGTCATGCAGGTTTGGTGGATGAAGGGAGATGTTTTTATGATATGATGATCCATGACTTTGGGATTTCACCCTCATTAGAACATGTCGCATGCATGGTTGACCTTCTTGGACGTGCTCGATGTCTCAGTGAGGCAGAAACCTTTCTCACCAATTCCCCATTCTCATCAGAGTCTACCATCTGGCGGTCTCTTCTTGCAGCTTGCAGAGTTCATAACTATACGGATATTGGGATTCGAGTGGCAAAGCAGTGTCTACGTCTAGACCCTCGCGACCCAGCTACATATGTTCTTTTATCTGATATTTATGCATTAAAATGCTCGTGGGCTGAAGTTGGAAGAATCAGAGATTTAATGAGAGATATTGGTGTTGAGAAGGATCCTGGTTGCAGTTGGATTAGCATTAGAAACGTGACACATGTATTTGTTGCAGAGGATGCAAGATACTCCCAGAAGATGTCTGCGACACTAGAAAGCTTGATGGTACATTTGAAAACATACAGTTGTGTTCTTGACACTATCATTGCAGTTCATGATGCTGCCTGCGCTTACTGATGATTTTGAGAATCAGACGCACAGTCCCGATTGTTATATCGATGGTCATCAAATGGATGGTTAGAAGGAGAGTTGGGAGGAGGTCCAAATTGATATTTGTATTATGCTTCGTCCACAAGTTTAGCTGACATTTGGCACAACTTGGATTGGACTATATGAATGTGATGTAGAATGGGCATGCGTTTGCACGTGTCATACCATACTAGGGTATCATACAATGCCTTGATGGATAGTTCTATAATTGTTGATTAGTGGACAATTGAAGGATGTATAGGTATATAGACATACAAATGGATGGATTGATATTGAATTATTAAATGAGACAAAAGATTTCTTTGTTGGATTTTTCTTCATGGATTTGATTTTATGGCGGATTTGATGTTTTGGGGAAGAAAAAGAGGGAACTTTTTAAGGTTGAAATTCTCCTAAGCAGCTTCTTTTGTATTTTTCTGATTACAGGTAATGGTTGGATTTTGTGATTGGATTCAAATGCTTGTGGTATAATATATGATATTCTTTCAGAAAATAGAGGATCACCGTAATGCACACACCATCACTAAAACCTCCAATATATGTACCTAATCCTGACCTTGTAAATTGTGGGTCTTGCTTTGGGTGGGGCATGGCCTAACAGTCACTTTGATCACATGATCCTAACCATCCATCAACAGAAAATTGCCCGATGAACATGCATCGTGGATCATTTATCAACCATCCATCTGGTGCCACCAACCATAGAAGTGCTGCTTCTTATGACAAACAGATTCCATGTTGATGAGAAAAATGAAGAACATATTGGGAAATTTCATATCACATGACATTTTCTCATTTCTCATGTACACGCTATTTTCACCTGTTGTCTCTGGAAAATAAGCTAATAATGTAGAATTATACTCTCAAAATGGTGCAGTAAGTGGTTCTGGAGTGTTAATTTTATCAGGAGAGTCTTCTAAGTTTGTGGAGCTGCATTGACAATCACATGATCTTTCAATGATTTCAGCACTCTCCTTAATCTCAACAAGCCTATGAAGTTGGTTTCTCTTTTCAACCTCCTTCTCCATCTCCTTTATTGAAACTACTGGTTTCATACCCTGCAAAAATTAATAATTGAGTTGTTATTGATTGAAAAAATAAAAAATTTGATGAATTTTTTGTTGAATATCGAGACTAAATTTGGTTTTCATGTTGGATTATATGCCCTTGAAAGCCAGCAAGTCACTTATTTGAATTGTAAGCTTCATACTCTGTGCTAATGGTATAACATTAATTACTCTTATTTGAGGGTTTTTTTCTTTTTTCGTTGCATCATATGGGGTTTTCTCTTTGGTTCATTGGATTTGCTTATCCATGTAGTATGCAGACAGACATTGTAGCTAAGGTGCATTTCTGAGATGATGACACAAGATTTGGTTCTGCAACTCTCTGTCTGAAATTGATCTGCAACCAATGAGGGGCTGGGCCGCATGTTAGGAAGGTTGTCACAATATTGGATAAGTATTTAAGCAGTATGGTTTAATGTTGGTTATTTCTGATGGCTACCCAACAATAGTGCATGAATGTGTAGATAGGGTCATGTAACACATTGACAAGGATCACAATGAAAATGCTCTTCAGGCCTTATTATAAGAGCATACAGTTCCTCTACACTATCTGTTAGTCATATGGCCTGAGGTATGACATGAAACCTTAAGCTCTCTCCCACGTAAGTTTTATTCACCCAAGGTGAGCTTCAAATAAGGTAAAACATGAGTGTTTTGGGTCTACCAGGAGAGAGAATATGCCCATGTGTATCCAAAAGGGGTCTGCAACATAGTTGCTTTGAAGACTCACTACATGAATATCATCGTAGTTAATTGGCCGGTTTTAAGTCGGCGACATGCCCTTTTTTGGTCAAAAGATGTTTTCTATAACATGTTTAAATTGTGCCCAACTCTTTTTTTTTTTTTTTTTTTAAATGATTTATTTATTTTTTGTTGGCTAGTTGATTTGGATCTTCAACTTCTTTCTAGTGGAGACGTGGAGGGATAGGTGGATGTATGTGCAATAATATAAGTAATGAAATGCCTGAAAGATCCCCCTCTTTTAAATTTTTTGTTACATGTTTACACTCCCCTTCCTAGATGGAGATGCCTATGTTTTTAGCCTCCTATTTCCCCGTATTGAATAGAATTCAGTCTGTTATATGACTAGAATTTCAGTTGCAATCATTGAACATGTGCACACAACATTCTGAAAATTCGACAACCCCTGACTGGATCTCAACCCATTTTCGTGGGTGTTTCGGTCCAACTGCAGGTCCGACTGGTCATACAAGTTTTGGCGGATTCAGTGCGAAAATCAACTTAATCTGAACTCGTGAAAATAGAAAGAATGGGAAGTCATCTGTTGTTAACCTAATGGTTAGATTGTTTGATTTTCAAGTCATGTGGTTGAGTATTGAGTTCTAGTTGATGCTATTGCATTCCTTGTAACCTAGAAAATATAGTCAAGGAAGAAAATATATCAATGTTTATTCTGTAACTAGGACATACCAATTTGTGAAATTTCCAGTGCATGGACCATTCTGTGCGAGGCCTATCATATCAACGGTTTGGATCACTGAACCATAGGCTTGATTGCACAGGTTGCAAAGCGGAGCATACCATACAGCCCATCAACCTTTGCATCCTATCAACAACTCCTTTACTAAATCCCCATAAAGTACCTTATGAAATGCAATCATGGCCAAATGTAAGGCTGTCAATGGGATGGGCCTATTTAAAATTTTGGTTTGGTGGGCTGAGTGGGCCTGATCTGGGCCATTGAGAGACCTGGCCATTGACAACCTTAGTGAAATTTAGGATGAAATTCGAATGAGTGGTGAGTGATAGTAACAGACCTTGGTGAAAATATTCAGAGCTTCAGCTGCCTCCTTTTGAACAATGACTGCTGCTGCTTCCTGTATTTTTTTAATAAAATAAATTAAAAAATCAGTTGCATGTTTGATAGGAAACTATCTATAGCCAATGGGCTTCACCTAAGCAACGCCATCTAGCAACTAGCTTGCAGTTATGGGACGCGGATTGCATGCCACCCGATGGGGAAGAAGTCCCTGGGGATAGAAGCTAGGTGGGTTCCACTGATGTTTGTGAGAAATCCACCCCGTCCATCCGTTTAGCCAGCTCATATTATGGCATAACCCAAAAAATAAGGCAGTTCCAAAACTCAAGTGGGCCACACGGCAGAAAAAAGCAGGGTGGGAAATGCCTACATTTGATACCTTCCCGGGGTCGACCGTGATGTCTACATGCCATCCAAACTATTCATAAGGTCATTCCCACTGGGATGAACTGAAAAAACAAAAATATTAGCATGATCCAAAGCTTTTGTGGCCCCATGAATGTTTCAACGGTGGGTGTTCAATCCCCACTGTTTCCTGTGGTGTGGCCCACTTAAGTTTTGGAAATGCCTCATTTTTCGGTTTATGTCCTAATATTCGCTGGAAAAACAGATGTAAAGGGTGGATTTCTCACAAACATCACAGTAGCCCCCAAATGTTCAGGTGGCGTCCTCTGATTAGCTGCTCCGACAACAAATACTGTACTTTTCAATTCTGATAAGGGGACCATACTTCAATAATCCAGACCATTGATCTGTTGCATCTCACCATGGATGGACAAAGAAAAGAAGAAAGAAAAACCGGAACGTTTCCCACAAGCGTGTGATCTCGCTCAAAGATCATCAAGTCCACTTATCTTGTGGGCCACACACATAACTAAGAAAATAGACAATTAAAAGTATTTAATTAAACGGTCCACATTCATCATATTAGTGTGGCTGCCTTATAACCATGCTGTCCTAATTTTCGAGCGGCCAGACCTAAATGGCAGGACCCACCTGAAGAATAGACCATTGAATTTCAGAGAAATGAAAGAAAGAAAGTGAAAACAGAGAAAAATGTTACCCTGGCATTGTTCAATTCTCCTTCATTCAAGGTCCTAGGTTCCTTTTCAATGGCGCAACAAAGGTCCTCCATGTCAAGAAATCCAAGACGAGGTGGGCCGTATCGAGGATTTCGATCATCTTATATAGTTCGAAATCGGGCTCACGGATTTATATTAATTACCCAAAAAAAGGAAAGAAGAAAATAAGACCAACCCCCTTTTATCACTGACATCCCGTGGTTATTCGTTGGACCTGTTCGTGAATGGATGTGGACTTTGAATATATAGTGGGAGGGAATAAATGGAGACGACATGAAGGGTACTTTTGTCATTTTAAGGGGTATTTTTGTCTTTTGTGGGACTGATCTGGATAGCCCATCTGGTGGACCTTATCATGGATGGGCCACCAGACGATTCGCGTGGAAAATGGCCTAATATTTTTTTTAAGCGGTTACTTTTGCTGTTCGGATGGTTTGGAGACTGTCTGATAGGTGTGATTGAACATGGCCCAAAAATTTCAGTCTGATTGGATGATCTGAGCCATTGGATTTTGCCCACTGAATACTGAATGGTGAGTTTTATGACAGGAATGCCCTCATCCATTTTGAAATATTTTTGTCATGCAAGACCACATGAAGGGACATGGACTGCACGTGAGAGAAGATATACGAGTGTTTGGAAATGTCAGTGTCTTGACTTGAAGAAGGGAAAAAGAAAGGAACGATGCTGCGTGCATGTGACACTGCACATGAAGCTTTTAAGCTGCACACGCGATGCGTGCAAAACGTACTTGTGCTGGGACGCGGTTTGGCTGGTGACCCGAACACTAGCCAGCTAGCTGATGTCAAAGCTCTGTGGGCCCCACTATGATGCATGTGTTTTATCCACACAGTACATCTATTTTCTAGATTATTTTAGGGCATTAGCTCAAAAATGAAACAGATCCAGAGCTTAAATGGACCACATCATAGGAAACAATGAGGACAATGATGTCCATCATTGAAACCTTCTTAGAGCCTACAGTGATGTTTATTTGTAATCTAACATGTTAATAAGATCACACAAACTTGGATGAAGATAAAACACAACTATTAGCTTGCCCCTGAGAAGTTTTCAATGATAAGCATTTAATCTCTGCTGTTCCCGTGGTGCGGTCGACTTTGAGCATTGGATGGACAACTACAACTTGGTTGGCCCCACAGAGTCTAACTGGTGTGGGGTCACAGCCGGCTGACAGGGATTCCATGGCCGTAAACTCCATGGGGACATGAGGTCAAACAAGATGCTGATGGACGTAGGGATGTATGTGATGAGACCGATCACTGTCTTGACATCTTTCTAAAGGGATAATTACTCCGAATTCACATAACTTTTCTAGGTTCTTTATATAGATTATTCAAATCCACAAGAAAATTTTTATTTTTATTTATAAAAGAAATAAATTCTAGTAAATTTAAAAAATAATTGATTAATAATAAAAATAAATTTACAATTCTTTAAATAGTGATATCAAGCCTAGAAAAAAGCTTCAAAATTAAACTCTAACTCAAACTCCCTAAAGTTGTGACTTATTATAAATAGTAAACTTACTATTTTTGGTAAAAATAATAAACTTACTATTTATAAACATTCATGATTTCGACTAGACTTCATGGTTTTTGGTAAAAAATAATAAGCGTACAATTTAACTATATTATTCTCCTAATTTTTCTAAAACATTTTTCATGTTGAGCACAACTCGCAAAGCTCAAAGAATCAAGAGTTATGATTGAATTAAAAGTTACTATAAATGGTAAAAATTGAAATTAAATTGAACCTTCAATTGTTGATTGGATATGATCTCGTAAATTCAACATAGGCAACCCGCCATAGTTGGGTTGATTGGCTAAAGTAACTTCTCTTCTCCAAAATCATATAATGATATGTCGAAAAACTCATTATGACTGTTTTAACGTTATGACAGTCCCAATCACTTCTGCCTTTGATCCAGCCATCTCTGATCCATCTTGATCATGAAAGTGTCCGTGACCCACTCTACATCATTGATTCAAACTTCAACTGGGCCGCATCACGAGAATTAGTGAGGATAAATATGCTCGCTATTGAAACCTTCCTTAGCACGTATTGGATGTTTATATGCCATCTAACTTGTTTATAAGATAACACTAAGCCATGTGAAGTGAAAATATCAATATCAGCAGTATTGTCCAGTTGATCCAAAACTTCAAATCCTGAGAAATTGCCAACGGTGGGTGGTCAAACACTCCCTATTCCTCTCATGCTATCTACTTGAACTGGACCTACCTCATGTTTGGGTTTCCGTCATGAAATGACCTAGTAGAAGGAATGGATGAAGTGGATATCACACGTACATCACACGTAGTGGTGGCTGTGCCCATGCAGCATTACAATATTTCCCACCCAACATGCCACTTGCGCTAACATCTCGACAAGACATGATGAGCATTAGAAATGATGCAATTTTGATAGTATAAAGGAAAAATGACCTCAAAAAAGAAAATTATAATAAAATTAAATTTATCTTAAAAGTAATTGCAATCCAATCAAATCTTGATAAAAAAGACAAATGAAAAAAAAAAAAAACAAAACCATCAAAATCATATCCTTCCTAATAAAGAACAGTCGGCACAAAAATCAAGTTGATCAATTCATCATATGGTCCACTCCTTTGGAACTAATAGACAATCGATGGTCTAACTCAACATCTAGGTGTGGCCCACCTAGTGATTGGATCAGCTGGATTTCCAAAAAAGGTTGTGATTGGGCTTCCCGTCATTTCCATGATGAGTAGAGTTGGGCACGTTTGACCCAATTTGGTGGATCCAACCAGATCCGACCCGATTTAAACTGAACTGATGGCCTCGATCAGGTTGGATTGAGTAGGCCCACTCAAATTCGACCGTACATCGAGTCGAGTTCGAATCAATGGCCAATTCAGACCAATCCGATTGGATCCAATCCGATCCACACAATGTTCATTTAACATTGTTTCCTATAATGTTGTCCACTTAAGATTAGGATATATCTTTTTTTTTTATATATACCATAAAATGATCTAGAAAAATAGATGGACGGCATGGATGAAATAAATATATCATGGTGGGGTCCACAGAGCACTGACCACCAGCCAATGGCTGGTGGCAGGGGGAGTAACCAATCAATTCTCTCCTCTCAAGCATCACATGGCTCAAGGTGCATTGAGCACCGAGCTTGCCAGGCTGCCAGGGGGATAATCAATTAGCCCCCTTCAAATTTCAATGTAGTCAAGCTTATTGGAACTTTCCCCGAGGTCGAGCTGTGTGGGCCCCACTGTGATGTGTGTCTAACATCAACACCGTGCATTTGATGGGTCCCCTTTAATTTATGGGATATCCCAAAAATCAGCCGTATACGAACTCAGGTGGGCCATACCATCTAAAATCACGTGAAGACATTCCTAAAACATATAAAAGCACTTGGTGGGGCCCATATAAAAATTAGATGCATCTGAAACTTGGTATGATCCTCATTCAAGTGGGACACATAATGGATGGTCTGAATTTGTGAACCACACTTGGTGGGCCCAAAAAATGATTATTAATGTTTTAATGGAGGGTAACCCGCCGTAACGTCACCCAACTTTTGAATGAGAAGTGAACTGATGGGTGTACATGCTTGTGTATTGACGCTAGCAAGTTATGTGGGTCCCATCAAGAGGTATGTATTATATCTAAACCGTTCATCCATTTGGCGGGCTCATCTTAAGGCCTTCGCCGAAAAATAAGACAGATCTAAAGATCATGTGGACTAAAAAAAAAACAAAAAAAAATAGAAGATTCAATCCGAACCGTACCCAATCCGATCCGACTCCATTTCCTTAACCGAGTCCGACTCGGTTCGAGTCAGGTCGGCAATGCACCGGATCGGATCGAATCAGAGGATCCGGACTCGGTCCCGATTCAGATTGAGTTCGGATCATGCATTGAAAGTTTCGGACCGAGTAGAGTTGGACCCAATGCGGTCCCACTCAACTCAATGCCCACCTCTAATGATGAGGATGTCCCACACAAGTGGCTTTTGGTGATGAAGTACTGTATGGCGCCGCTTGTAGGGCTGTTGCCTGCGTGACAAGTAGCCAGTCACATTCGATCGAACATTTCACCAACTTAGCTCGAAATGTTGCCAAGCTGGCTTTCCCTAGGTTTAAGTAGAGCCCGCGAAATTTAAAACCATGTTCTGGTTTATAGCAGGAGATCACTCCAGGAGTTTGTTTTGCTCACGTGTGGACTCTTATTTTTGATGGGCGGTTTATTCAACTGGCAGAAGACCTACAAGCTTAGGATTGTCCAATTGGTGCATTTTTTTAGATTTTTGATTATCCACAGCAAGTTCCATTAGATGAATGGTCTGGATCTTCTACACGTGTCCACTGTATGGATATACGAATAGAATCATGTAAAGAACTTAAAAAAAGTGTTGCAGGCCTGAAACCATAATCCTAATGGAATCAAAAGCACCATACATAGTCCAAGTACGGACACTTGATCAGTAAAAGCATATATAGTCATATATTCAAGTTCAAAGTTTGCTAGATGGGAGTGTGCAAAAATTGCACATTGGATCTTCCACATGCTCAACATGATCTGCACTGTTCATCCGGTGGCCCATTTGATTGAATGATGCGAACCATCCAACTGGTGAACTGTCAATGGATTGAATAGAAAAAAATAAAAATAGCACAGGGTCCACATTCAACATGCGAAGGCCTTCTGATCAAATGATAACAATCTTTCCACACGCCTGTGATCCTGTGCTGTTTAGATCCTCTGACCTAAGACTTGGCCACTTCACACCTCGGGTCTGGGCCATCAATGGGCTGGGTTGTCCTATCGGGCTTATGACTTGGCCCATTTGGGCAGGCTTTTGCTGCAATATGGGCCTGAGGTGGGCTAAGGCCTAAATTTAGGCCCATTTAATAACTGGGATGGGCTCAGGCTTTGTTTAGAGCCCATCAGCATGGCCCACCCTGGTACATTTAAGATTTCAAGGGCATTCTTAGCATGATGGGGTACACTTAATTAACAGCCTAGATCTTGTGCAAAAGTGGGACGCTGGGTTTAGGCTAGACTTGGGCTGCGACCTTGTATTAAAGTGGGTGACTGGCCCAGCCCGTTGACAGCCCTACCTCTGGTGGGCCTCGGATAAAAATAATAAATAATAAAAGACAGCAATAAAATTTGTTTTTACTGTTAGGTTTAGAGTTGGGCATCGACTCAAGTCAAGCTGAGTTAGGGTTGACCCTACTTGATCCAATTTTGAAATAGGCCTGACCCGAACTCGATCCGACTCGAGTCTTGCATGCCTGACCCGATTCAAGTCTAGATTTAGCCTAGACTACTCCGAACTGAATTTGACTCAGTCAAAAGTATCGAGTTGGCACCGAGTTGGATCGGGAGATGAGAGAGAGAGAGAGAGAGAGAGAGAGAGAGAGAGAGATGAGGAGAGTAGTGGTGGGTGGTTGTCGGTCTTGGAAGAGGAGGAAGATGAAGGAGGGAGAGAGAGTTTGAGATCGGGTCGGGGTCATGCGTGGTAGGTAGGGTTAGAAATAGCTAAAAATTAGTTTATATATACACCTGAACCTGAGTCGAGTCGGGTTTTGAAGTGAGTTGAGTCTAACCGAATCAAGTTTCCAATCAAGTTACTGGGTGACCCGAATTCAATTTGATTTGAGTTTGGATTAGATGAAGTTTACTCGGTTTAGATTGACTCACCCATTTGGTTCAGGTCTAAATAAGTTGGATGGTCAAGTCGGGTCTAAAAAAGTCTGATTAGTAGAGTCGTCCTATGCCTAGGATTGATCACTCTATTTCAATATTCATATTTATTTATAAGTAGGTATGCATGATTGATCAATCTATTTTTATTTATATATATTTTACTTAGATTGAGAGTACCTGCACTAGAACTCAATTGCAATTGAAAGTTTTTCTTGCATGTGCAGCCTAATACTTAATTGGTTCGGCAAATGTTCCTACATATTTATATATAGAATGACGATTTCAACCACTAATATAAATTTTATGTCTATACCCGCCACATGCGATGTCACTCACTTCTATGGGCCCCACCATGATGCATGTGTTATAGCCCCACCGTCCACCCATTTTGCAGAAAACAAACCTACATAGTAGATTGAGTGGGCCATGGAAAACAAATGTATCAAGTAACTCCGGCATCCACATCTAAGATTGTCCGAGTATTAAGCATCACACTTTGCTAGACTACCAAATAACTCCTCCAAGACTAGGGTTGTCAATTGGCTATGCTTTCGGTCCTACCCTACCTTGAGCAAGGCTTGGGCTGCAGTATTAGCCTTGAGCGCAGGGCTTAGGCTTAAAATTCAAGTTTGTTTTTCAACTGCGCTGGGTTTGGACCAATACAATAGCCCATCCGTATAGCCTGACTTGACCCAGACCCATTTATAAGTTAGAGATTATTTTATAGTATATATGTACACATGATTAGTAAAATATATTTGACTAATTATTTTAATATATATATTTTTATGCAATTCAAATTAGGCATTTACAATCAATACAATAAGCCCTGTTTCTAGGTTTCATTAATTTTCGAGACGGGATAATTAAGTCGGATTCAATTACTTTGAGTAATTGCATGTGGCTCCAGAGTTATGTGGTCACATTTCTGGACATAAGGCTAATAATGGGATCCATCTAAAAATTAAATGAAATACACCGAGAGTAAAAGTAGGGATGGGGCGTACTTCATTGGAATCCCTTCGAGGATTGGCCCATTGTTCTTATTTTATCTAATCCGTTCACCAGGCAAGCTTCATCAATGTAAAAAGGCATCCAATATTTCAGCCTAATCCAAAACTTGGGTGGGTTATAAATTTAGATATTTACTTGTGATTTGACCTTGTTCATTTGGAAAGACCCACCTCAATTTTGAATCGAGCATGTTTTTGTGGTGTATGGTTAAAATGAGGTGGCTCGACTGATGGACAGAGCATATGTAAGACACACATCAAAGTAGGATTCACATAGCTTAGATGTTGCCCATGGACAAGGCTTGCATACTGACACTGCAAGTAGCCACTTGCTACTTTGTGCTCCTTGGGATGCACAATTACGTCGGTGTTTTATCTTGGCTTATTCGTCTTTTGCTATCTCATTTTAAGGTACGAGCCCAAAATCAAGGCAGATCGAGATTTCAAGTGGACCACACCATGTGAAACAATGGTGATTAAATGCTCATCATTGTTGAGACTTGTGTTTTGCCTTCATCAAGGCCTCTATGTGACCTAATCAATAGGTTTGATGGTAAATAAACATCACAATGAGTACAGAAAGTTTTTAACGGCGATCATTCAATTGCTACTGTTTTCTTATGGTGTGGTCTACCTGATGCTAGGATATGCCCCATTTTTGGGCTGACACCTAAAATAATGATCCAAAATGGATGGACGGGTGGGATATTGGAATCACCTCAATGCAAATTCTCTACAATAGTTGTGGGCAACATCAATCCAAAATTATGCGCCAGGTTTATCCACATTGTCCATCCATTTTGCCATATTATTTTAGGGTACAAAGCCTAATAAACGAACCAAATCTAAGGTTCAGGTGGACCACATCATGGGCACAACGGTGACAATGACATCTACCGTTGAAACCTTCCCATGGCCTACCGTGATGGTTAATTTCCATCCAACCTATTCATAAGGTCACGTAGACCTGGATGACTGGAAAACACGAATGCCAACTTGATCCAAAACTTCAGTGGCCCCCAAAAAGTTTTCAACGGCAGGATTTAATCTCCACTTTGTAGTCCACTCGAGCCTTGGAACTGACTCATTTTTTGGTTTGTACCCTGAAATGGTATGGAAAAATGGATGAACGGCGTGGATAAAAACCATACATCATGGTGGCCCCTCAGAGCCACTGCCCGTTCCTAGCTAGGGTGGGGAGTACCGAATCTGCTTCCATTTTAGGCGGGTAATTTTTTACTTTAGACACCACCTTTTACCTACCGTATCAGCCGCGACCGACCGCAAACATAGATAACTAAAGTAGACCCCTGTTAATATGGACAACCTATTCCAAATGAAATTAACCATCACTTGCTTTTTATCTGAACCCGGGAGGCCTGAGTGGCATTTTCTTCCATCTTTGCCTTAAAAATCTTCTTCCATTGACAAAGTTTTTAGCCAGTGAGAAAAATAATTACTCTAAAAGATAGCCTAGTGGTAATTTTTTCTTTATGCCGACTAGTGTTGATAGCTTTGCTGCGAATGGTGCAGTCACTGGATGCGGATTGAGTCCTACCCTGCCCAAATAAGCTCTGTGGGGCCAACCTTGATGTAAATGCTTTATCCATGCCGTTCATCACTTTTATCATATCATTGAAGTTATGATCCTTAAAATAATACAGTTCCACATCTCCAGTGGACCACACCAAAGGAAGCTATAGTGATAACGACACCCACCGTTGAAGCCTTTCTAAGGGCCACCGTGATGTTTATTTACCATCCAACTTATTCATGAGGTCATGCAGAGATGGATGAAGTGTGAAAACAGATATCAGCTTGACCCAAAACTTCTTCAAGTGTGAAAACAGATATCAGCTTGACCCAAAACTTTTCCAGCTCTCAAGAAGTTTTTAATGGTGAAAGTTCAATCCCCAATCTGTAGTCCACTTAAGACCTGTACCTGCCTAATTTTTGGATTAATGCCTTAAAATGATGCTATAAAAACAATTAACAGCGTGGATAAAACACTTAATTTACGGTGAACCTCACAGAGCCCTGCCCGGACGAATTACCGTCCGGGCGGGGTAGGACGCAATCCACGTCCGTAGTCACGCTGCTTGGGAAATCCGATTGCGTACGGAGTTGCTCAGTACACTCTTATCGTATTGAGTAAACTTTGTTGGGCCCACCGTAAATGTATCTAATCTATCCACGCCGTCCATCCGTTTTTCCATATTATTTTAAGAGTTGAGACCAAAATTTAAGCATACCCAAAGATCAAGTAGACCATACCATAGGAAACAGTTGGAATAATGACTTCCACTGTTGAAACCTTTCTAGCGCCGACAATGATGTTTATTTCTCATCCAAACTGTTCATAAGATCACACAGACATGGATGAAGGGAAAAAACAAATACAAGCTTGATCCAAAACTTCTGTGGCCCCTAAGAAATTTTCAACGGTAAATGTTCAATTGACACTATTTCCTATGATGTGATCCAGTTGAGGTTTAGATATGCTTCATTTTTAGGCTCAATTCCTAAAATTATTTTTTAAAATGAATGGACGGAGTTGATAAAATACATAAATCACGGTAGACTCCACATAGTTTACTCATCACGCTAAGCGTGCTGAGTTACTCAGTAGTTACTCAGTACGCAATCCTCTTCCGCTGCTTGGTATCTACGCTGGGGAAGCGGATTGCGTACTAAGTTACTCAGTACGCTTAGTAAACTCCGTGGGGCTCACCTTGATTTATATATTCTATCCACTCCTTAAATCCATTTTAACAAATAATTTTAAGGCTTAAACCCAAAAACAAAGTATATTCAAAGCTCAAATGGGCCACACCACAGTAAACAGTGTGAATTGAATGTCAACCGTTGAAAATTTTCTTAGGGTCCACAGAAGTTTTGCATCAATCTGGTATTTATATTTTCCTTTCATCCATACCTGTGTGATCTTATGAACAGGTTGGATGACAAATAAACATCACTGTAGACCCTAGAAAGGTTTCAACGGTGGATATTATTATTCCTAATGTTTGCTGTGCTATGGTCTACTTGAGCAACGGAAATGATTCAATTTTAGTCTTAACCATTAAAATGCGCTTGAAAAACGGATGGACAGCGTGGATAAACCACATACATTCACAGTGGGCCCAACAGAGTTTACTCAGTACGATAAAAGCGTACTGAGTAACTCAGTAAGCAATCCGATTTCCTACGCTAGGGTTAATTCCATCTTAATATGCGCCTGGTGCGCAAATACGCACCCTTCGGTCCTCTCGTTCGCCTCTCCTTCCCTTCTCTTCTGCTATCCCGCGCCTCCACCATGGGAGAGCGCTGCTGCGGCAATTCCAAATCAAATCCCAAACCAAATCCCGAGCCTAATTCCATCCCTAAGTCCAAGCCTAACAAGGACGAAGCCTACCTCGCTTCCATCATCGAGAAACGTATCCGTATCTTCGAAGCCATCAAGGCCCAGCAAATCGAGGAACGGCAGAGAATCGGCGGAGAGACCATAAGGTAACATGTTTTGGATTATCCCAACCCTTCGTTCATTTTGTCGCAAATAGACGGTCGAGAATGGAATTGCCAGAACAAATATTGAATCAAATGAAAAAGACAAAAAAGAAACCACACACACACACACACACACACACACACAAATGCAAACCTGAAAGGGAAAGCAAATAAATCAATAAGAAAATAAAGAGATTGTGGAAAAGATCCAACAATCCTTTAGCCAGATGCTAGAGATCACAAATGCAAGACTGTGAGCAAGCTCAATAGTCCTCTAGTCTAGAACTAGAGATCACTTT
The DNA here is from genome assembly GCF_029962835.1 of Magnolia sinica. Taxonomy (NCBI): domain Eukaryota; kingdom Viridiplantae; phylum Streptophyta; class Magnoliopsida; order Magnoliales; family Magnoliaceae; genus Magnolia; species Magnolia sinica. The sequence continues at coordinate 16,114,721 of NC_080585.1, read as the reverse complement.
CCCTCCCTTCAACAGCCACAGTAGAGAAAAGAAGAAAATTTCATAAAGAGAATATTGATCAAGTTGTCTTATATCATAGGACATTGGTCCTATTTATAATCAACCTTACAATCTGTAATAAAAGATATGAAATCTAAAAAAAAGGCTATGATATAGGAAAGCACCTAAGTAACAAAGCTTTTTATATTTAAGAAAATACCTAAAATAAGAAGATACTCAGATAAGAAAATATTTAAGATTATTCCCTGCCTAAAAATAAAGATATGAAAGAAGGAGCATATTTCCTAATTTAGAGATTTGAGAAAAAAAATGGAAAGTGATGGTGGTGAAAAAAGGAAGGTGGTCCTTTTCTTGTACACACATGCGGAGTGTGCTCGCATGAGATGCGGGTCTTTTCTTCGAATCTTGATCAATCGGCACGTGTGGCCATTTGGTTGCATCAAACATGAATTCCTAGCATCTCACTTTTGTCGACATTAACCTTTAGGCCCGACACCGCTTTGAAGTACATAATGATCTTTCGCGGGTTGTCCACCAATGTCGCCTCCGCATTGCAAAATAATAATTTGTCGCCAGCATACTGCAAGTGGCTGATGGTAGCTTCATTATCCGCAACTCTGAAACCCTTTAGTAGACCATTTGCCTCCACTCTATGTAAAATTTTACTAAAAGCCTCACCAACAACCACAAAGAGATAGGGGCATAGGGGATCTCCTTGCTTGAGGCCCTGATAGGCCCTAAAGAACCCATTTTTGGGGGGGAGGGATCCGTTGACCATAACTGAGAAGGACGCAACCTGGACACTAAAGCATATCCAACTCCATTTGTCTCTAAAGCCCAAAAGATGAAGCATGTAGTATAGAAAACCCCAATCAACGTGGTCGTAAGCCTTCTCCATGTCAAGCTTACACACCAAATCGACCTTCCATTCTCTGTCTTGAATCAATGCATTCATTAGCAACTAAAGCGCTGTCAGGAATTTTCCTACCCAACACAAATGCCCCCCGATTCTCAGCAATAACCTTGGAGAGGACTCCCCAGATTCACAACGTAAGAATTTTAGCCAAAATCTTAGAGGGACCCGCTATGAGACTAATCGGCCGAAAGTCTTTGAGTTGATCCGCATAATCAGTCTTAGGAATGAGAATAACAAAAGGGGCCCCCATCTCCACAAGCAGTCTGTTTCCCCCATGGAGTTCTGACACAAAGTCCATGGTGTTATAACCAAGGATGTGCTAAAACAATAGAAAGAAAACCATAGGGAAACCATCTGAGCCTGGAGCTTAATCACCACAGATAGAATCTAACGCTGCTTTAACTTCTTCAACTGTGAACGGAGCTATAAGAGATGTAACCTCCGCTTTCGAGAGATTGTCAAAAACCAGAGTATTGAGGTGTGGTCTATTTCAACAATTAGCAGTAGGGCTGTACACGAACCGGGCTAGCTCGATTAACTCGCTCAACTTGGCCTGAAAAAGCTTGACTCGGCCTGACCCGGAACTGAGTTCAGGTCGGGACGGGCCATTTTCTTCGGCCTGAAACTGAGTTCGGGCCGAGTTCGGATAGGTTCCAGTTCGGCCCGACTCGGCCCAAAACCCGACTCGACCTGGCCCGACTCGGCCTATATATATATATATATATATATTCCTAAATTCTTACCCAGTTACCCTAACCATTTACAGCAATCCAGGTCGTCCAAATCGTGGGTCCCTTTGTAGATGGAGCAAAATTCCAAAAATCTATGACAAAAGCCCTTCCCAAAAATCAAGGCCGTTCAAGTTACTTGCCAAAGCTCTTCCTATGGAATAGATGGAGCAGAGTCAAAAAATCAAGGCCGTCCAAATCGTGGGTCCGAAACTAGCCCGAACTCGCCCGATTGCTGGTCGGGCCGGGTTCGGGCTAGTGACCGGGCCGGGTTCGGGCTAGTGACCGGGCCGGGCCGGGTTGAGCCTAGTTCGACTCGGTTCGGCCCGATGTACACCCCTAATTAGCAGATAACAACCTCTTATAGTAGGAAACGATGGAATCACTAATTTTCGCCTTATCTGTAGTCTTAACTCCATCAACTACCAAGCTGGATATAGGATTGCATCTCGTCCAGGCACTAGCTATGCTGTGAAAGTATCAATTATTTTTATCCCCACCCCTGTGCCACACCTGTCTAGACCTTTACTGCCACTTAATTTCATCTTCTTTCGCTTTATTAGCATAGGATTGGAACAAAGCTGCCCTTTTAATTCTACCCTTGTCCGACAGGTTGACTGCCTCTTCTAAAAGATCTAGCTCATGATTTTCTTTTGCCATCCCCTCAAACTCGGCCTCGCGGGCTCCAAGCACTTCCTTTTCCCAACCCTTAATCTTTTCTTTCAGAAGTTTGAGTTTTTTTACATAGCTGGAATCCAACAAAACCATCTACTTCAATGGACTTCCACCACTCAACTACCTTCTCCTTAAATCCCTCAATCTCGACCCACACCAACTCAAACCTGAAGGGCTTTGGGCCTCAATTTTCCTGGGGCACCTCTAAAATAATAGGGCGATGATCCGAAACAGTTTGAGGTAGGCCACGTTGTGAAACTAAAGGATATTTTTCAATCCAGTCTGGGGACACTAAGAATATGTTCAGACGAGATTCTTAGTGTCCCCTGAAGCGGCAGATTGATGCGGGGGCATCTTGATGTGATTCCAATGATGCACTGTATCTCCATGCTGGGGTGGGTTGGCCCACGAGGTAGGGTCCGTGAGATACAAAATGGCCACGAGGTGTGGCCCACTGTGGGACTGTGCGAAGCGGTGGTTGCCTACGGGAAGGTCTCACCTGGGAGGGCCTGCATATAGGGATAAACTGGTCCTTCCCCATTAACTCTGGAGCTTTTGGTGCGTTGGTCAGTTGTTCGCTATCAACATGGTATTTGAGTGGGAGCCCAGTGTTCGAGTCTCTTCACCGGTGTGGGTGGGGGATGCAGGGGTATCTTGGTGTGATTTCAAGGATGTACCGTATCTCCACGCTGGGGTGGGGTCTGTGAAATGCAAAATTGCCCACGAGGTGAGGTCCATTGTGGGACCATGCGATTTGGGAACCTGTGCGAAGTGAGGTTTCCCTACGAGGAGGTCTTGCTTGAGAGGGCTTGCATATAGGGATAAACTGGTCATTCCCTATCAGCTTTGGAGCTTTTGGTGTGCTGGTCGGTTGTCCACTTGTCAACGAATTTCCTCATGCTGCAGGTAATGTGACTGCTATTGGACTTCTCTTGAAGGAAGCGGACAACGTTGAAGTTCCTGCCTATACACCAAGGCGCGTCCCATTTGAGCCTAACTGAGTCCAACTCACCCCATAAAAGATCTTTAATTGATGGAGAGCAAGGGCCATACACGCCCGTGAATACCCACTAATTGCCCGTTGCAACCTTGCATAACTTAACATATAAAGAAAAACTCCCATGAACAATATCCATCTTCTTCCAAAGATCAGAGTTCCAGGCTACAAGAATGCCCCCCCGGTGATCCAACTGCATTGACCGTAACCCAGTCTTTATTGGTTACACCCCATAAAGAGTCTGACATACATATGCCTATAAGCTGGAGCCTTGTTTCCCGTAATGTGATAATTTCTGCTTTGATCTTTTTGCACACCTTTTTCACCTGAGCTCATTTAATCCTGCAACCCAGATGTCTAATATTTCAAGACAATATAATCATTGAGAAATGGCCTTGCCCGATCTTCCTCTTCTGCCTGCACTTGCTTTCCCATAAGCATCATAATTGATGGAACATTCGAGGTTAAGAAGTTCTCTCGATCTCCTAGGGGACTTCTTACTCTTAGACATATGAACTTCTTGCAGTCTTTGCATAGCTTTCTCTTTGACGAAATGATAAAAATCAGTGATGTCCTCATCCAGCGCTCTAAAGGACAGATTGATCAAACCCCCAACCCGTTCGAGCACATCTTTTGATCATCCATACTGTTCTACAGAAATCGGCCTGCTCACCGAGTCAAAGTGAAGGCTGATCTCATCTAGCGTCCCTTCCCCTGGCATTCCATTGCACCTGGAATAGTATATGGAGAGGCTCATAGAGGCGTGATTATCATTGCGTTTTCCAGGGAGATTTCTTCCAAGCGTTCCGCTGACCCCATCTCTCGATCTTCATTTGGAAATTCTGTAACAACCCACTAGGTCTCCGCCTTGTTGCCATAACTCACTAACCCCAATCCCAGGGATGAATCAATAGCAGGGAGAATCTTGAGGCGGGGGGGTTCGAAAGGGAAGACACTCGAATCGTCGCGGTCTCCCTTGTTGACCCAAAGTTCGCCGAAGTCGTGGGAGAAAGGGGCTCGAATGTCTCTTATACCTAGGGGAAAAAGTCCCCACTCATGGTTGTTAGAAACGCGTGTCGGTAAAAACGTGAAATCCACACGTTTATCTTGAGAAGTAACAAAGAACTTTTATTGACATCAGCCTTCTTCTCTTACAAACACTTTAAGAGAATTCACACTTAGAAAAATATTCGAATCACTACTCTACACCACGACCCCTCTTTATAAATCCTAAAAGAATATTTAATTGAAATCTCCCCAATTAAGATATTGATTCTTAAATCAATCACAATTTATTTCAACCCAATCTAATCTTCCTTAATATGATAAAAGCCTAATAAAAAACAAACATAAAAAGTAGCTATATCTCTAAAACCAGCCCATATTTTCAATCATATCAATTACATCTTTAAATCAGCTCCCCACATCTCCCAAAAGTAGTAAATTATAATCCTTGATTTAGGCTCCCAAATCTGTAAATAATCAGCTAAAAATTCAGCACATGTTGGGCTCATGTCTTGTTGGGCCGTATAGTGGGCCTTGGGCCTGTACCCACTGGGTTCGCAAGCGTAAACTCAAACGCAATCTGTATAATTTTGGGTTGACAAAACACAACTCAAACCCAATCTGTATAATTTTGGGTTGACAAAACTCAACTCAAACCCAATCTGTATAATTTTGGGTTGACCAAACAAAACCCAAACCCAACCCAGCCTGAACCTTGACTTTCTGGGTGGGACTGGGTCACGCTGGTGGGTGGGTCAAGTTTTGCCACCCCTAGCCCCATGTGCTCGGTTTGAAAGTTTTTGATTGGTCATCTTGGGATCCAAGTTCCAACAAAGTTAATCTGATCATTCTTGTTTTTCTCGATGGATGCCCTGTTTTATTGTGATACTTCTTGTTTGTATTGATGATATTGTCATTACTGATGATGGCATAATAGTTAAATCAATGGACAATTGAAAATTGTAATAGCAGTTCAAGATGACAGATTTGGGATAGTTGAGAAGTTTTTTTTTCGGGGTCAAGGTGTCACAAACGTCATCTGGATATTTCTTAGGTCCACACAAGTAGGCTTATGATTTGATCATACTCAGCTCAATATCCCAGCTGCGGTATATCACTCTCCTGACATGGTGTAGGCCTGGGATTGAGTCTTAAGAAAAAAAAAAAAGATTAGGATTTTGATTGTATAGGCTTAATTAGCAGGTAATTTTAATTAGCTGGTAGTTTAATGGTTGGTACTCTTGAACTCAACCATGGTGCAATTGCATATCATTGGTTAGTTGGGAATTCGGTGGATTGGTGTGCATCACTGTGACCTGACAATCCCTTATGCCATGCTGTTCATGTTGTCGTCCAGTTTGTCTCCAACCCTCCACACTTGTGCTCGTTAGCGGTGCATCATATTATCACGCACATGCATACAAATATACATACGTGTTCACATGGATACATACATGCATGCATATGCATGAGAGTTTGATGCCTCCGGATCATCTGTCATGCATATAGCACTTGTGTTTTGTGCCTCCAGATCATGTCCATAACGACCGTTAAAAATGTACCAAACTGCAGCACTTGTGTATGATGACTCGAACTAGGCATTCTGTTGGCTCCAATACAGAAAAGCTCCTAATTAATAATCACTTTGGTTGTGCTAGCCTAAACATCTAATAAATGGACCTTTTCTTAGCTGAACTTGAGCCATTACTGATTTGTCCTTTGGTGTCCATTTGTATGCCACTGATAGAAGGTCTTGGAATGTCCCAAACTGATTTTCAGATTGTAGCCATTCACCATTTGACCTATCAAATGAATAGTTTCTATTTAGTCCATGCAGCCATGAAAGTAGCAATCATATGGAGGCAAGGTACATCCTATGCCTCTAGAGGCACTAGATCCAGTTCCATATATATATATATTTATGTTACCGTTCCATATATATGTATATGCATATGTATATTTATTTTAGGTGGCATGGCACATGCAAGAAATGACATATAGTGATGAGGACATATATCAGTGTGCATGTATGCGTGTGTGCATCTGATATGATAATTATAAATCTCAAATTTCCATCATATTTATGCTACTGCTTTCCTGATCTCAAGATTGCAGTTAACATCTGTACTTTCCTATTTCTTTGCAGGATAACATTGCCAGATGGTGCAGTCAAGGAAGGCAAGAAATGGATATCATCACCTTTTGACATTGCCAAGGAAATATCCAAAAGTTTGGCTGCAAGTGCTTTGATATCTGAGGTGGGGATTATTTGGTTTTGGGCTTTCAATTCAAAACAGCATTTTAAATCTTTTTGACTCGTGGCGGCATTTCAATTGTATACCTCTTAGTGCTGTTTGGACCTTTGTCACGACCTTATTTTGGTCAAGCTGTCGTGTCCATCACTTGAAGAAGCTCCAGGCCTTCAATTTGAGGTTACGAAAACTTAACTTCCAATGTCATCCTGGGATTACCGTTCCAAAAAATGTCATCCTGGGACTTGATTCCTTCACTGAAAGTTTTATAGGCACAAACACAAGCCGAACATCCACAGACATGTCTGTACCAACACGTGAAAAAAGTCACATATTGTCGACACTTCCACAATTTGTCGAACTGTGTTGGCCCACCATCGTCTTTGTATGAGATCCACGCAGACCACCAGATGTGCGCTCCCATGGTAGGTCTAGAACTGCAAAATCAGGCTGATCCAATAACTTAGGTGGGCCCCTTCCTGAGGGAACAGTTGGTAGAGGGATACTACCATTAAAAAAACAGCTCGTCCATTGTGAAATCGACTACACAAGGGAAGGATGGGACGTTCACCATTAAAAACTTCTAGATTGCACTTGAGGCCCACTGTGATAGGTGGAAGACATCCAATCCGTCTAGTGTGTGCATGCTTTAATGCTCTCTTAAGGCCCTTAAAAAAAATCAAGTCCTTATGTGATTTGCGGATTTTGGAAGGTTCACCTCCCAAGCTCTATGGTATGAATACCTACTTTATTCATTGTAAACACTTTACAGGCTACCCAAACACACAATCTGTTTAACTGTAAACAGATTACCAAGTAAAAGCCAAATGGAATAGCATGTAAACCGATTACACCTGAAACTTTTTTCAGGTGTAATGTGTTTACAACTAAAAAAATTACAGGCATCCAAACGACCCTTGGGAGATTTGGAAAAGAAGAATGAAGTGCTCCCAAACTTTCCAGGTGAAAGGGTAGTGAATAAAGAGATGCTCTATTGACTCTGCATCTCCTTTGCACAACAAGCAAATATTTGGAAGGATAAGGGATCTTCTTTGAAGATTATCTATAGTTAGCACCCTCTTCCTACCCACTAGCCAAACAAAAGCTGCAATCCTTGGAGGAGCCCTGTAAGATCAATAATGAAAAGGAAAGGCCTGAGAAGATGATAGTTTGGATATGAAGCTGTAAAAAGAACGCATCAAAAAAACACCAGAGCTGTGGGCTTTCCAAACCATGGAGTCTTCTTGATGAGGCAAAGGCAAGACGAGCTTAAAAAGATCTAGGAGGCAAAGGAGCTCATCGAATTTTTCATCCAATAAATTCCTTCGACTAGCGTCCCAGACAACGGACTCTCCACTCATAGAGTTACAGTGATCAATAGCAATGGAATGATCCGGGGTGAAATTAGCTAGGCTTGGATATAATTCTTGTAGTGGTCTGTCACCACACTAGATGTCCACCCAAAAAAAATGGATGCGATTCCCTCTTCCCATGGAAAAGGAAATACCATCACGGAATAATAAATCAGTGTACACAATCACCTTCCAAATATGAGAGGCGCGATAGAGAGATGAGGATCCAATGCTCCAATTGCCTTGATGTGTGCCGTATTTGGAAACTAGAAGTTCCCTCCATCGCTTACCTGCCTCTGATCCGAACCTCCACTGCTGCTTTCCAAGAAGATCAACATTCATGAGGCTCAAAATTCCTTTTTGATAATCTGAATCATAAGCAGAATATTCTTTTTTGATAGGCACCATAAGCAGAATAATTTGGATCTTTCAGCCTAAAAATGACAAAATTGAGAACTTGGCATTTCTAGATGATGGGCGTAAATCATTTTTTATTTTTGAAATGGCTAATAAAATGAACTGTTGTGTCAGATTTGCAGAGGGCTACTTTTACTACACCCTGAAATTAACTTAATGGTCCAGATTTATGCACATTGGCAGTCTGCCTGAAGTGTTGATCAGCCTCATTTTTTGGGTTCGGGAATGGCCATCGTACGGGTGAACTGATTAAATGGTTTGAATCGCTCCCACATGTGCTACATTTACACACATGCAGGGTGGCAGAAGAAAATCCCTGTTTGTTAAATCATGTCCACGGCTGGGGCTCCATTTTTAAAGAGGCACAGGTTGGTTGGAGGCTTGCCACATTAGAACTTTACCAGCCAGTTCCCCAGAAATGAGTTTTGCACACGTGTGCCTGTAATCCAAATGGGTCCTTAGCTTAGAATACAACCAATGGTGCATATTCTGACTGGGCATTGCATGAATCATCAGGAGATGACCAATGGCCATTCTGCGCATTGCATTCAATGACTTGACCTAATGCCCTCATTTGCCTAATTACTGTACTCCAATTGACTCTCCGTTAGCTGCTGGTCTACAATCAAAATATGGATGTGACTTCTTCTTGCCTGGTTACTGTACTTCAGTTAACTGTCCATTTGCTTCTGGTGTAGCATTCCTTTCTGGTTCTCTCGTCTTCAGAATTTTTATTCTTCCCTGCAGTTTTTCTGATGAATGCTGATTTTTTTGGGAAGTGTGAAGATGAAAGATGTAACATGACCAATCAAGCCAAAAACAACTAACAACACTGACAGCGGTATTAATTTACAAACCCTAAAGCCCAAACAGAAGAAATGGCACCATACAAACGAGCCTGAAAGAGAACAAGATGCACTGCCTAAACTATCTCAGATCTTCAATGACAAACTCAGTCTTGACCATGCTGGACTTCTCATTCCTCTCCGGTTCACGTGGAGTCTTAAGAACTTTTATTCTTCCACACAGTTGATGAACTGTATATGCACTAGGCTTTTGTTCCCAAGGACAATAGTCAAGTCTGAATTATCAAATTGATATTTGGGTTTGGTTTGTTCAAAATGTTGGAGTGTAATTGCAAAGTTCCCATGTTTCCTTCTCCATTTTCTTTTCTCTAATTTCCCTATCCTTCATTTGTTTATTTGTTGCTTCCTAGTTTTCAGTTTCCAGTTGTCATTTCAGCTTGTTCAACTGAACTGGGTCACCAATACTTTTGGTTCCTTTATGATTTATTTAACACTGGGTTGAGGTAATTCTTATTTGTTTATTGATTTATTATCTTGGATCGGGCTAGTTCTGCTTTGTTAGATATCTTTTCTCTCAGCATGTGGTTCTATTAAACAACAGTTAACTTGATTACCATGTGTTGGGTTGAAGGATGTATTGCATCAGGTAGTGATCATGCTTTGGGACTTCACACACTTTTCTCCTTTTTGCTATTAGCTTGTGTGCTTTCAAAAATTTTGTTAATTTGCAGTTTAGTTTATATTATAAATACTTCTACTGCTTCTAACTTACACTCAGATTTCTTTTGGTAAAGGTAAATGGGACTCTTTGGGACATGTCGAGACCATTAGAGGGAGACTGTGAACTGAAGCTGTTCACATTCGATACCAAAGAAGGGCGAGATACCTTTTGGCATTCTAGTGCTCACATCCTTGGACAGGTGAACTTATTTTAGAGATTTCAATGACTTACTCTTGTGGTTTGTAATTTAACAAAGTTCTTTGCCCTTCATCTTTAACTGTGATCCCGAGAAGATGACATGTAACTTTTTTTCTGGATGAAAATTTATTTAACAAATACTAGCCCAGGTTCTGTTTTTGTTTTTGTTTTTCATTCTTAGAAATTTCTTTAACTGGTGTTGTGATATTTTAATGGCAGTCCCTTGAGATGGTGTATGGATGCAAGCTTTGCATTGGACCTTGTACCACCAGGGGGGAGGTAAAAAATTACAACATGGTTATCTGCAAATATTTTCGGTGATAATTACTTGTCTTTTATGATTGTTTGCCTTTCAGGTCTTTCTTTTAATATATACTTTGTTACCTTTCATTGAGAGAGAGAGAGAGAGAGGATTCCATGTAGTGGGTATGCAAGGTCCTCTGTCAACTATTCGAGACCTCTCTCTCTCTGTGATATTCAGCAACTTGATAGTGTTTAGCCAATAAAGCAATGCAGTTACCCCTTGATGGCATCCTTTTCCACATTAATTGCAGTCTCATTGGATGCAGTCACTTGTGCTTCTTAAATGCAAGTGAAGTTGACAAATTCTTAAATGCAAATCAATTGTAAGGAATGCTCCTCGGCATGATTTTTCTTGAAGAATTCTAGCAGGCTTGAGGGAGGAAGGACGGAGATGAATGATTCTGAACCTAAGGGGAATGATTATGAACCTACAGTTATCCTTTATAATTTTGCATTATAGCTGCAGCATGATTTGTTACTACATGTTCTTCATTCTTTATATGTGAACGGATGTGCTGATAAAAGATGTGGACACCATCTGTAATGATCCATTTCGTATTTATTTGCATATTTTCTATAACCTACAGCTATCCCTTAGCAGTCAGTATAGCAAGTGCAATGGCATGTGGAGAGGAAGAGGGAGAGAGCTGAAGAGACTGAGGAGGGGGCGTCCGGGTGACACGCAGGGAGGGAGCGATTAAAATCTTTTGATGTGATTCATTGAAAAAATACCTTGAGGGAGGGAGTAAATTTTTTTGATGTGATTCATTTGAAAAGGGCGCAAATGCCCTTCTTTATGTTCCATATCCTCTTTTTAAAACTCAAAAGTTCGCAGCTCTCCGAAAGCTAATTGGATGCATAAAATTGTCCGTAGCTACTCACGTCATGTATGGTAGAGATATGGAGACTGCTATAGTTGTCATAGTTTTGCATTCTAGCTGTAGCATGATGTGTTACTACTACTACCTACAACATGTTCATCATTCTTCGTTAGTGAAAGGAAGTGCTGATAAAAGATGTGGAGACCATCTGTAAATGACCTATTTGGTAGTAATTCACATTTTTTTTTCTTTCTAGCTTGAAATTCTATTGCTCCATAGTCATGTAGAATTGTTTCTATTGGTTGAACTTGCTTTGCATGGATGATTTGCTACAAATTAGTAGTTTAGGGCCCTCGGCTTGTGCTAGAGCAGGCTTATTGTGCACTTCTTTTTCAATATCTGAAATGATTCAATGCTTCTTATAGGGTTTCTACTATGATGCTTTCTATCAAGACCTGACCTTGAATGAGGAGCACTTTGGACAAATTCATTCGCAGGCAATGACAGCTGTTGCGGTACTGTTTGCTTTCATTCTCTCTCTCCTTTAGGAAATTGGGTTTTATGCTCTTCTTATAAAGCAAAATAATTGGGTTATATATATATATATATATATATATATATATATATATATATATATATATATATATATATATATATATATATATATTATAACTGCTCTCTCATAGTCTCAATTGAAGGGAAAAAAAATCATTCACTAAGTTGGGAATTGTGTATGGGATAGATCCAGGGATTTGCACATCTCATTGATGGTTCCTCAAAATTTGTAGCTTTAGATGTTCTAATCATGCATTTGCTTACACCGTTGAAAAAAATTCATGTGTTTGCTTACAAGGCAAGGCTGATTTATAGCTTGTGGACATGCTCTTGCTTCTTCTCATGGTTGGTGCGTATGAGATAGTTTGGGAGTTCTGGTCACTATTTATTGCTTGAAAGGGTGATCAGTCTGCACATTATCAGTGTTCAAGGAAGCATTTTTATGGTTCTCACCTTCAGTAAATGACATGAAAACTAGCCACAACGGAGCACACAGATCTTTGAAGCATTTTCTTATGTTGGTTCTTGGCTATAAATTTGCTTGAACTTGAGTTTGAATGTGTGAAACATACTTGATTTTCTGTTCAATGAGGATTTTAATAGTAGTGTTTTTTAAGTTTACAAGTTAATTATGCTTAGTTACACAGAATGTTTGCAAATTATAGCAGCAACATTGCAAACAAGATTGGCTAAGGCAAAACTATTGCTGCACAAGTTTCTTCCACAGAAAGTCATTCAAAGCAATTTATATAACCTAGAGTTTAGACTGAAACAAAACATTCTAATAACTATGTAACTCCTGTCACGCCCCAGACTCGGTGACCGGACTCACAAGGAACCCGACAGCCGGTTCCGGCCACAACAGCCTCCGTAGTACCCCATTCTCGGTCCCTGGCTCAGGTTCGATCCTGGGATCCCACAAGGAGGATATATATATCATAATTCCGATTCAATCGAGCATACCCAAGATCATAACACGGTAATCTCAGAAAGTAACCATATGAACGCATTGCAAAATCCATTAGAAATTTAAACTTTTACAAGTACGTAAGGCTCAAAAGGAAATACATACGGTAAGGAAGGAAGAGAAAAGTCTACAATGGGTCCTCAGCACGCTCCAATCCAATGCTCCACTGCTACTGCGCCGACCTAGGATATCCTGCATGCATCAATCGTGCATAAGCTTATAGAAAGCTTAGAGGGCGGTGAAGGTGTGTGACAATGGTGCTCAGAAGAAATAGGAGGATGCAGAGGGAACCATGAATGATACCAATGCCACTAGCCGTACCGAGACTAAGCTATGAATGCAGTAAGCCGTACCCAGGGCTATGCAATACAATACATGAGTACCGGACGCCATACCGAGGCGATGCAATATAAGACTTATACAGTTGATGCCAATGCGATGCGAAGTAATGCCAGTCCTCATATCCAATTCATATATCAAGTACAGTTGCATCATAAAGAATCCATCGGGGTCTAATACATTGCAGGATGACTGCCGCTCTGCAAGACCCGCACAGTCAAACGAGCGTAGGAGACCTCACTACTCGCCTGTGGATAGTCAATCACCAGCGAGGCTCGACGGTAGCGGACCCATTCACGAGCTGGTCAAACTCAGCCTAGCTATTGCCCTCTCACTCAGGTGGGTAAGGTCACACCCCCTCCCAACTGACCATGTTGCAGTGGGAGACGCGGCCTCAAGGTATAAAGACACTTGTGAGCTCATGTTTTCCACTCGGTCTCGGTTGGGGCGTCTCCTTGGTACCGTGGAAGTTTAGGGGCTTTCACCCAGGGACTTTCTATGCACCCCAAATGCTCAAGTATTATTTCCAGTGTCCACACACGGCCATCTACGATATGCCTGTGGAGGCTATGACCCTGATGAAGCAAGGGCGGATATCCACATGCTATACAATGCCAGATGCATGAATCACATAATCACCCATGCATCAATCCCAAGCATCCATCGTGCTCAAGAGGGGGAAAACTCCATCTCTCGGGGAGATACCAACATGTCCTACACAATGGCACAACCATGGCCAATCATACCTCAACCAAGCATGCATGTGATGCGTATGGGAGTGGGCCATGAAGATGGATAGGGGTGCCAATGAGGTGAAGATGAACTCTTTACCTAACCGTGAAGGGTCTAGGTACTTGACCAATTTCTCATGAGGAATACAACCTCTAGTGGGGGCCCATTTACCTGGGCTAGCCCACGAGACTAAGCATACAAAACTACGGGCCTAGATAATATAGATGGGCCTAGCAAGAGACTAAGGTGTGCATTCAACCACTCTTAGACACTAATGGGCCTAGAGGGGTCCTAATGGGGACTTTCAACCACCATTTCCCCAAGGCATAACCAACCATACATCAGATAGCTATGAGGCCCAAGGCCCATGTCCAAACCATATGTACATAAGTCCCACATAAGGCATAAGGAATTGGGTTAATACTACCATCAACAATCATGGGCCCAAAGAGAGGAATCAAGGCCCAAGGCCCAAGTCCTAATGGCCATAGGATCCATGCATTTAGCTGGACTTAGTGGGCAGCCCATGTACACAAATATATGGCCCAAAACAAGTTTAAGTTGGGTGGATTGGGCCCCACTACATCAACCTAATAATTATCAATTTAAGTGAGCAACCAAGGGCCCAATACCACCCTTATCTCAGCCCATAAGTCCATCAAAATGGTGGAAGGGCAGCCCAACATATGGCCGACCAAGGTGGGACGTTCCAGCCCAATCTGGGCCCACAAGGAAGTCCCAAAAATCTGGTATGTGTTTGGGTCCCACAAATGGTCATCAATGGGTGGCCCAATCATGCATCAATTAAGCCCAAGAGAATACTAAAATATAAAGAGGCAGCAAATACCTAAATCCCTTAATGTGGTGGGTCCCTCATCCAATGAAAATCTAGCCATACAATATACATTTAGTGCCCAATGGCTGGACTTTCAGTTCACCTAATTTTCTGGGCCTATTGAGGCCCAGAAACTTGTCCAAGTATGTGTGAATTATTTCTAAAAGGACCAGCATTACTTATAGGGGGCCCCACCAAATGGAGAAAGGGGTTTTGGCACCCAAACTAAGTGGGCCTGCTGCTGGAATGCAGGCCCAGCGGCAGCCCATGGCATGGGCGTCGCAAGGGGTGGGACGGTCGAAGGCCTGGATGGCCCAGCCAACCACATGCAGCAAGGTGGGCTCCACACGTCCCAAGTGGGCCCCATACGGGACATCCACCTAGGGTGGACACAACCTACGTGGGCTCCACAAAAAAAAAAGAGGGACGACGTGAATGAAAACATACATCATGGTGGGCCAGCACGTCTGGACAGCTAGCCCTGCTGGACGTCCAGTAGGACTTGCTGGTCCAGCTGGTTGGCCCCACAACCATGGCCTCCAAGGGCCTCAATAACATCAGGGATGAGCCCCACAAGCATCCACCAAAATTCAATGGGCTGGGCCTAATTACTGCTACAAACATGAAGAGGATAACAAGGTAGAAAAAAAAATTCTACAATGCACATGTTGCTGTCCTGAATTTGGGCACTCTAATGGAGTGGGTCCAGGGCCTCTAAAATTCTTGAAATTGAGGGCCAAGGTCCCTCATTATGTATACAATAAGGTGGGACCTAGAAAGGTGGCCCACCATCAGAGAAAATATTTTTAAATTATAGTTTTATGGGACAATGTTGCTGGACTGCACAACAGAAATTTCTGGTAGTCCACCATGTTGGCCCACCCTTTTGGAGGCTTAAATGGAGTCAGTTGGGGCTGAAATTTGGCATGCCTATTGGTGGGATATACACCTTCAAGATTCATATATTACATGGTACCAATCTCCTTACCAAATGCCCAAAAATTAGGCCTCAAGAATGGCCCAAAAATCTGTCTAGACAGTTCTGGACAGCAACATATATCTGAAATAAATAAATTATAAACATTATTTAAAAGAGGATTTAATCCCAGAAAATCATGGTGTGGTCCACCCTAGTGGGCCCCACAAACATCGAAACCATCCACACCTTCCAAACACCTTTGCATGCACCCCATTTAGGTGCATCTTGGGGGTCATACGTCCAAGGGATGGACTGTCAAAAATGTCCTCCCACTTGGGACGGTTTGGATCTTGTTGGTCCACAAGGTGGGCCACACACAATGATCAGAAGCATAATAACAAGAAAAGAAGGAAGACTGGCCACAAGGGAAGGGTCTCCGCCTCATTGAGGCCCTTCCCCTCATCACACATACATGCACATTCCATTATCACAATATGCACAAGATCTACAAGATCAAAGGGCTATCTACTTGGGATCTATGGTGGAGATCCAATCTTCACCAAGGATCAAGGGTCTAGATGACCCAAAGATCCCTGATCAAAGGAAGAAAAAGCTTGAAGGGATTCATGGAGAATGGTCCCTTGCATGCAACATGCATGCAATGTAGGATGGGCTACAAGCCACATCCATGGAGACTTGGGGCCACGATCATTACTTGATGGGTCCCATAAGCTCCATCATGAGAAGAATGATAAATAAGAAAGGAACCAAAGAAATTTGAATTTCTACAAATGCTAGCACACTTACCTATGGATCAAGCTTGAAAGCTACACCATCTTTATTTAGAAGTTCCAAGGATCATGAATCTAAGATTGAGATAAGTTAAGTAGGGATGGATTGGGAGGTATTTGGGGGCAGCAAGGCCTGGAAAAATAGAGGGGAGGTGGGACGTTTGGAGAGTTACTAGGGAGAGGAGAGAGGAAGGAGTTAGAGAGAAATAGAAGAAATGAGGGTTGCTTGGGAGGTGTAGAGAAGAAATCATTACTTTCTATACCTAGGTTAGAGAAAACACTCATTAGGTTATGACGATATAAACAAGGTTGCTAGAGAGGTAGGCTTATAGGGTAGTAGGGTAGTAGGTTTTCTAGAAACCCTACACTAGACATGACATCATCATTCACATGCTCATGGAAAACTTGTGGGGTGGGGTCCACCATCCACACATCAAGGGTCCGTATCGAACGTTGCCCACAACTTGAGATGTACACGTCGGATTTACAAACGGGACGCGGCGTTGGAACCGCGGCGCCGATACGGACGAAATGACATAGGTTTCGGGTCAATCCGAATCGGGTCTACGTGACCGAACTTGAGGACGACCGCAAAAACTATCCGTAGGTCGCGGGTTGCCGGAATTCGACCTGTAGGACCGCATGATTTAAAGGAACAGCGTGTACACTTGGGTTAGGGGCTTACAGCTCTCCCCACCAACAAAGAAATTGTCCTCGAAATTAATCAAATCCAGGACAAAAGGGAATGCAGAAACACCATCGTATATATCAATCAACAATCATAAAAGAAGACAATACATAGAATCATACAACAATCAAGTATCAAATAAATGGGGATAATGCTCTCGAATCTCGGCTTCACGCTCCCAAGATGCCTCGGCCTTCGAATGATGACCCCATTGTACCTTCACCAGGGGAATGACCTTGGTCCTGAGAACCTGCTCCTTTGGATCAAGGATACGAATCGACTGCTCGACATAGGAAGCATCCTTACGGACCTCAAGGGGCTGCCAATCAATAACTGGAATGATGTCCGACCGACACTTCCTCAACATAGATACATGGAACACATCGTGGATCCCGGACAACTCTGAAGGTAAGGCAAGCCTGTAGGCCATAGTACTCACGTGCTTGGTAATCTCGAAAGGTCCAATGAATCTCAGGGCAAGTTTGTCCTTCGCTCTAAATCGAACCACGCCCTTCATAGGCAAGACCTTGAGATATACCATGTCCCCAATACTAGCTTCGTGGCCGAGTTTGACACTTGCCAGCGTGTCAAGGCTGATCACCAGAGACCCCCTGGTCCCTTGCAGCCGTTGAGCGTTCCAGTTTGGAAGTGGGAGCATGTGTCGACGGATTTCATCGTGGGTTTGTAGAGAACTCAGCGCGGTCACGATACCATCTGGGTTGTCGTTGATCGTCTGACGAAGTCGGCGCATTTCATTCCGATGCATGCTTTCTGAAATATGGACCGGCTTGCGAAGGTATTCATCGAGGAGATAATGAGACTGCACGACATGCTAGTTTCAATCGTATCTGACCGAGACCCCAGATTTACGTCTTAGTTTTGGAGGAGTTTCCAGCTGGCGATGGGGTCTACTTTGCATCTCAACACCGCTTATCATCCGCAGATGGATGGGCAGACTGAAAGAGTCAACCAAATCCTTGAGGATATGCTCAGAGCCTGTGTGATTGACTTTGCGGGTAGTTTGGACGAGCATTTGCGCCTTGCCGAGTTTGCGTACAACAACAGTTATTAGACGACTATCGGCATGGCTCCTTTTAAGGCACTATATGGTAGACCGTGTAAATCTCCTAGCCGTTGGACTGAGGTTGGAGAGCGTCGTCTACTAGGTCCCGAGCTTGTGCAGCAGCAGACATCAGAGGTTGTGGATATTATTAGGCAGAGGATGCGCATAGCTCAGAGCCGGCAGAAGAGTTTTGCTGATCATCAGCGTCGACTTGTCGAGTTTGCAGTTGGGGACATGGTATATTTCAAGGTCTCACCGATGAAGGGCGTGGTTTGATTTGGAGCGAAGGGCAGGCTTGTCCCGGGATTCATTGGACCTTTCGAGATTACCGAGCGCGTGGGGGCTGTGGCCTACAGGCTTGCCTTACCTTCAGAGTTGTCTGGGATCCACGATGTGTTCCATGTATCTATGTTGAGGAAGTGTGGGCCGGACATCATTCCAGTGATTGATTGGCAGCCCCTTGAGGTCCGTAAGGATGCTTCCTATGTCGAGCAGCCGATTCATATCCTTGATTGGAAGGAGCAGGTTCTTAGGACCAAGGTCATTCCCCTGGTGAAGGTGTAGTGAGGTCATCATTCGGAGGCTGAGGCGTCTTGGGAGCGCGAAGCCGAGATTTGAGAGCGTTATCTCCATTTATTTGATGCTTGATTGTTGTATGATTATATGTATTGCTTTCTTTTATGATTGCTGATTGATATATACGATGGTGTTTTTGCATTTCCTTTTTTCTTGGATTTAGTAAATTTTGAGGACGAAATTTCTTTGTTGGTGGGGAGAGCTGTAAGACCCTAACCCAAGTGTGCACGCTGTTCTTTTAGGTCACGTGGTCCTACCGGTCGAATTCCGACGACTCACGACCTACGGATAGTGTTTGCGGTCGTCCTCAAGTTCGGTCACGTAGACCCGACTTGGATTAACTTGAACCTATGCCATTTCGTCTGTATCGGCGCCGCGGTTTCAACGCCGCGTCCCGTGCGTAAATTTAATGTGTACATCTCAAGTTATGGGCAACGTTCGATATGGACCCTTGATGTGTAGATGGTGGACCCTACCCCACACGTTTTTCTATGAGCATGTGGATGATGATGTCATGCCTAGTGTAGGGTTTCTAGAAAACCTACTACCCTACTACCCTATAAGCCTACCTCCCTAGCAACCTTGTTTATATCACCATAGCTTAATGAGTGTTTTCTCTAACCTAGGTAGAGAAAGTAATGATTGCTTCTCTACACCTCCCAAGCAACCCTCATTTCTTCTCATTTCTCTTTAACTCCTTCCTCTCTCCTCTCCTTAGCAACTCTCCAAATGTCCCACCTCCCCTCTATTTTTCCAGGCCTTGCTACCCCAAATACCTCCCAATCCATTCCTTTTAAACTCATCTCAACCTTAGATTCATGATCCTTGGAGCTTCTAGATGAAGATGGTGTAACTTTCAAGCTTGATCCATAGGTGGGTGTGCTAGCATTTATAAAAATTCAGATTTCTTTAGTTCCTTTCTTATTCTTCATTCTTCTTCTCATGATGGAGCTTGTGGGACCCATCAAGTAATGATGGTGGCCCTAAGTCTCCATGGATGTGGCTTGTAACCCATCCTACATTGCATGCATGTTGCATGCAAGGGACTATTCTCCATGAATCCCTTCATGCTTTTTCTTCCTTTGATCAGGGATCTTTGGGTCATCTAGACCCTTGATCCTTGGTGGAGATTGGATCTCCACCATAGATCCCAAGTAGATAGCCCTTTGATCTTGTAGATCTTGTGCATATTGTGATAATGGAATGTGCATGTATGTGTGATGAGGGGAAGGACCTCAATGAGGCGGAGACCCTTCCCTTGTGGTCGGTCTTCCTTCTTTTCTTGTTATTATGCTTCTGATCATTGTGTGTGGCCCACCTTGTGGACCAACAAGATTCAAACCATCCCAAGTGGGAGGACGTTTTTGACAGTCCATCCCTTGGACGTGTGACCCCCAAAATGCACCTAAATGGGGTGCATGCAAAGGTGTTTGGAAGGTGTGGATGGTTTGGATGTTTGTGGGGCCCACTAGGGTGGACCACACCATGATTTTCTGGGATTAAATCTCCTTTTAAATAATGTTTATAATTTATTTATTTTAGATATATATTGCTGTCTAGAACTGTCTGGCTAGATTTTTGGGCATTTGGTGGGGAGATTGGTACCATGTAATATATGAATCTTGAAGGTGTATATCCCACATATAAGCATGCCAAATTTCAGCCCCAATTGACCCCATTTGAGTCACCAAAAGGGTGGGCCAATGGTGGACTACCAGGAATTTCTGCTGTGCAGTCCAGCAACATTGTCCCATAAAACCATAATTTAAAAATATTTTCTCTGATGGTGGGCCACCTTTCTGGGTCCCACCTTGTTGTATACATGATGAGGGACCTTGGCCCTCAATTTCAAGAATTTTAGAGGCCCTGGACCCACTCCATTGAGGTGCCCAAATTCAGGACAACAACATGTACATTGCAGAATTTTTTTCTACCTTGTTGTCCTCTTCATGTTTGTAGTAGTAATTGGGCCCCAGCCCATTGGATTTTGGTGAATGCTTGTGGGGCCCATCCCTGATGTTATTGAGGCCCTTGGAGGCCATGGTTGTGGTGCCAACCAGCTGGACCAGCAAGTCCTACTAGACGTCTAGCAGGGCTGGCCGTCTAGACGTGCTGGCCCACCATGATGTATGTTTTCATCCACGTCGTCCCTCTTTTTTTTTTTTTGTGTGGCCCACGTAGGTTGTGTCCACCCTCGGTGGATGTCCCATATGGGGCCCACTTGGGACGTGTGGAGCCCACCTTGTTGCATGTGGTTGGCTGGGTCGTCCAGGCCTTGGACTGTCCCACCCCTTGGGACGCCCATGCCATGGGCTGCTGCTGGGCCTGCATTCCAGCACCAGGCCCACTTAGTTTGGGTGCCAAAACCTCTTCCTCCATTTGGTGGGGCCCCCTCTAAGTAATGCTGGTCCTTTTAGAAATAATTCACACATACTTGGACAAGTTTTTGGGCCTCAATAGGCCCAGAAAATTAGGTGGACTGAAAGTCCAGCCATTGGGCACTAAATGTATATTTTATGGCCGGATTTTCATTGGATGAGGGACCCACCACATTGAGGGATTTGGGTATTTGCTGCCCCTTTATATTTTAGTATTCTCTTGGGCTTAATTGATGCATGATTGGGCCACCCATTGATGACCATTTGTGGGACCCAAACACATACCAGATTTTTGGGACTTCCTTGTGGGCCCAGATTGGGCTGGAACGTCCCACCTTGGTCGGCCATATGTTGGGCTGCCCTTCCACCATTTTGATGGACTTATAGGCTGAGATAAGGGTGGTATTGGGCCCTTGGTTGCTCACTTAAATTGATAATTATTGGGCTGATGTAGTGGGGCCCAATCCACCCAACTTAAACTTATTTTGGGTCATGTATTTGTGTACATGGGCTGCCCACTAAGTCCAGCTAAATGCATGGATCCTATGGCCATTGGGACTCGGGCCTTGGGCCTTGATTCCTCTCTTTGGGCCCATGATTGTTGATGGTAGTATTAACCCAATTCCTTATGCCTTATGTGGGACTTACGTACATATGGTTTGGACATGGGCCTTGGGCCTCATAGCTATGTGATGTATGGTTGGTTATGCCTTGGGGAAATGGTGGTTGAAAGTCCCCATTTGGACCCCTCTAGGCCCATTAGTGTCTAAGAGTGGTTGAATGCACACCTTAGTCTCTTGCTAGGCCCATCTATATTATCTAGGCCTGTAGTTTTGTATGCTTAGTCTCGTGGGCTAGCCCATGTAAATGGGCCACCACTGGAGGTTGTATTCCTTATGAGGAATTGGTCAAGTACCTAGATCCTTCACGGTTAGGTAGAGAGTTCATCTTCACCTCATTGGCACCCCTATCCATCTTCATGGCCCACTCTCATACGCATCATGTGCATGCTTGGTTGAGGTATGATTGGCCATGGTTGTGCCATTGTGTACGACATGTTTGTAACAAAACATTCTAATAACTATGTAACAAAGCAGGATATTCTTGGTAAAATCTTTCTATAAGCTCATTGGAGAATCTTCGAATGCTAGCAGGCAAGTTTTTTTTTTTTTCCCCATGCCTTTTGGTTCTATGGGGCGCCTCCTAAGGTGGCATCTTTTGCTTGGTTGGTTGGGCGGAATCAAATATTGACGATTGATAACCTTTAGAAAAGGGTAATGATTGTTCCTAACATATGCTCACTATGCATGAGTGATGCGAAGTCGATCAACCACATTTTCATTCATTGCCCCTATGCGCAACACATATGGCATATGTTCCTAATGGCCTTTAATGTTTAGTGGATTATGCTGCAGTTAGTTATAGAGCTATTTTTGGCTTGGTACGGCTTTACTCCTCGGCCTTGGTCGCCGGTTTGGCACCTGGTACTGCTAGCTGTTTTATGGAATATTTGGAGGGAGAGGAACAATCGGTGTTTCTGCAACAAACATCATCCTTGGGAAGAGATAGCCTGGCAATCCAAGAGAGATATTAGAATGGGTCTCTGGGTCAAGGGTGGTGGGCGGGAATGTAAATCTTTATGAAGTCTCATCTATGTTTGGATTGTGATCTTGGGTTGTAATTTGGTAGATGTTGTGGGATGTATTTTTCGCTGCTATGACTTTGTCTCTGCCAAGGTATTCAAAATCGGTTACATTTCGGCCGTAACGGCCGATACGTAACGGTAACGGTTGATACCGTTACTCGATACGGCCTGAAACGGAGCACCCTCTATTTTTTGGGTTTATAACGTCCGTTACGGGGCCGTAACAACTGTTATGGTCCATAACAGTAAAGAAAATGGGAAAAAATGAAATAAAAAATACTTTTTTTTTTCCTTCTTCTTCTTCCTTTTGGGTTACGGCTGCAGCTACGACATTACTGCGGCTGCGGCTGCGGCTGCAGCTGCGGCAGTAGCTGCCCTCTCTCTCTCTCTCTCTCTCTCTCTCTCTCTCTCTCTCTTCGGTCCCCTCTCTTGTTTCCCTCTTTTCTTTTTCAATTTTCCTAATGCAGGGGCATTTTCACACCGGGCTCAAGTGGGGTCGCTCGTGGGATGTAGGGGCACACTCGGGGTGGGCGGGGCCCACGGGGGAGGTCTCGTATTCGAGATTTCTCACCGGGAGTGATTAATGCGCATTTCACACTGGGCTCGAATGGGGTAGCCGATGGGATGTGGGGACACTTGGGGTGGGCGACCCGTGTGAGGCGGTACCCATGTGATTTGGGGCCCACAAGGGGGGGTTTGGTCGAGGTCCTAACCCATGAGATGTGGGGCCTGAGCTATGAGATAAAATGATTAATTCGCCATACTCTCACAGTTCGAGCTTTTAGAGCAAGTGGTTAATTGTCCTGCATCATTCCCTCTCTCTCTCTTTCTTCTTTTCATTTTCTTTCTTTAGAAAAAACAAATGGACTGCGTGACTGGGAAACAACCATGCACTTATTTTTATAGACTCTGCAGTCTGCAGTGCACACGCACGCATTGTTTTGTTACGTGGGGCCCACCTTGATTTATGTGTAGTATTTCCATGCTGTCCATAATTTTTTAAGTTCATTTTAAGGCACGATGCTTGAAATGAAGTGATCCAAATCTCAATTGGACCACGTAGTTGGGATTGAATGCCCACCGTTAAAATCTTCTTAGGGCCCAATATAATGTTTATTTTCCATCGAACCTGTTGATGAGGTCACATAGACCTTGACCTTACCTTGATGAAGGGAGAACACGAATAACAGCTTGATCCCAAAAAAAATTGTCTTAAGCAATTTTTAATGGTGGGAATTAAATCCTTTTTTTGTGGTCCACCTAAGATTTGGATTAGCCTCATTTTTTGGACCATGCCATGAAATAAGTTAGCAAAAAGGATGGACCACATGGATATACAACAAATGCATTGAGGTGGGCCCCGCTTTTAAAGGGATGCTCATTAGTTGTCCACTGAAGATTTAGATCTACTTGAATTTTTGGACCATGCCTTGAAATGAGTTGGCAAAACGGATTGATGGCATGGATATACAAATACATCGAGGTGGCCCGCCTGGCCCACTAGTGGTCCACCTAAGATCTGGATTTACCTTATTTTTTTTCCAACGCCCTTAAATGAGTTGCCAAAACGGATGGTTGACATGGATATATAATACATAATCGAGTGGACCCCAGTACATGGCCCTAAAAATTTATACATGAGGTATATATCAACTCAAAATTAACCAATTAAATTTTGGGACCATTATTGCTAAGTCACAATCCCAAAATTAAATTGTTTGAACAATTTTCACCATTAGTTTGTAGACACTTTTTTTTTAAAATAGGACCATTTGATATTTTTCATTTTTCACTGTCCAATAAATGTCCACCAATCCATTAGTGAGATAAGTGCCAATAGATTGCATTAATTTGGGGTTAGTTTGGGGCATCAAATGGTTCCCAAATCAGCCCCGAATCAACAACACTATTTACCCCAATTTAATTTAATTTTTTTAAAAAGATCTATGGGGGAAAATGATATCAAATTGATAGGTATATGAAAAGTCCCTAAACTCTATATATTGAAATGAAATGTATGTGAGTCACGAAGTATGCAATGCACTAGCACTATAAATAAAAGGAAAACTTGAAAATATAAGATGTTTTGGTATTACATTCATTATAGTAAATTTATATAGATATTATATAGTTAGAAAACTAAATATAAAATGTTTGCAGTTAATTCCAGGTTGTTAGGTTCATAAATCCATCAGACAATCCGATATAGTATTCTCACCAAAGAGTGGACCGTTACACCACCATAAACATGTTCCAAATTATAAATGAATGCATATTTGGAATATTGGGAATATTCCGGATTTAATGGATATTTTTTCATAATTTTTTGACAAAAAAAAAAAGCACCGTTACACACCCCGTATCAGCCGATACGGGTCGTATCCGTATCGGTAATGGTGGGCACCGTTACGCCCACCGATACCAATACCGAACACCTTGGTCTTTGCAGCCATTAGATAAGATAGTTACCATTATCCTTAAAAAAAATCAAACAATATAACCTTTGATGCTTTTCAGAACAAAATTAGTTTTTTAAATTGTTTGTCGCAAGTTAACGAGTGTATATGTGTGTGCAAATATATGTACACATACACACATTCATTTAGGCACACGCACATCCATCCATATATATATATAAGCTTGGTCAAAATATTTAATGTTTTAGTTGGGGTTTGTGTGCTTGTTTTTGTCCACATAAGGTTTTATCAGTTTTTGGAATGCTTGGAACCTACCTCGGATTATGGTGCTTTATAGAAAATGAATGTAATTTGAGAGCGAGTGATATGTATCAATTTTCAAGGGGCAAAACTAGGTTTCTGAGATGGTTTTATTTGTTTCTTTTTTTATGTTTGTGTTTGTTGATTTTTTCCATGAACTAGTACTTAAAAAGTAAAAAATACAGAATATACTTAACTAATTGCACAAAGTACACTTCAGAAGAAAAAAAGGTAACTAACGATTACATATGTTTATGGTAGATGGAGTGTGGCCTGTATATCTGACCACCTTTAGTCATAAGTGGAACAGAGTGAGCTAAAAGATAATGCCTTAATCTTTGAGTAGCAAAGACTAGGGTGGGGCTAGGCGATGTCTTTCAGCATGAGAGTAGTTCAGCTCAGGCCCTTTCAATATGCGGCTGAGATAGTAGACTGGCCTCTGACGGCCTGAATCATCTTCTTGAGCAAGTACATACACATTACAGGAGCAACATATGACTTCTTATTTTGTTTTCTTTTTGGTGTTTCTTGTTAGATGTGGTTGCTTATTTTTATGCTCAATTTTATTGTTTCTCAATATCGCTTGTTTTGCAGGAAAAACAACCTTTTCAGCGTATTGAGGTATCAAGGGAACAAGCTCTTGACATGTTCAAAGAAAATGATTTTAAGGCAAGCAAGTGGTTTGAGTTATCTACCTTGTGAATTGTGTGAAATATTCTACATCTTGTTTTTGCTTCTTCACCTTGTTTCATCATGTATATTTCTATCTTGACATAATTCGTATAGAAAAATGATAGTGTTCACATTCTTTTCTATTCTTTTCTTTAATGTTTGGGAAAAGTTCCTAAATTCCTATTCAAAATTTGAGTGAATTTCATGTCTTTTCGGAATTACAAAATTCAGGTGGTTTATATTTTGTGATTTACTACTGCCTTATGCAGATCGAAATCATTAATGAGTTGCCAGAGGACAAGACCATCACTGTCTATAGATGTGGGCCTTTAGTAGATCTTTGTCGCGGACCACATATACCAAATACATCTTTTGTAAAAGCTTTTGCTTGCTTAAAGGTGATGAATCTGATGGCAAAATTGCACTGACTTTTCAAATATTTAGAAGTGGGTATCTTATAATGTTAATGGTTGAATGTACAGGCTTCATCATCCTACTGGAGAGGTAAAAAAGAGCGTGAGACCTTGCAAAGAGTGTATGGGATATCTTTTCCAGACTCAAAACGTCTAAAGGTATTATTTCTTATGTTGGTTCTGTGACTTCTGAGTCCTGACATAGTAAATAGTCAACATTTATTTCTTCCCCATCTTGGAAATCAATGTTGTATTCGTTGATTATGAATATGCTCATCTCATAGTCAATACCATCAGCAAAGTGTTTATGGTAAGTTACTCTTGAATTTTTCATCAAATTGAAACTGCTTGAGTTATGAAAGTTTGTGATGCATCTCACTCTATACGAAAATAATCTCTGATTGTTTGAAAATATGTAGAAAAATAGATAATCAGATCGGCCGAGAGAGAGCTTGGGGGGGTGGGGCGATTGTATGTTCGTTCTTGTTTGTAGTTTTGCTGTGAGGAATTCTCATCCTCTTTTAGTAAACTTGGTGTTAATTCACAGAAAAAAAAAGATCAGTGGCTCTCCTAAAGCCTTCTTTCGAGGATCTAGAGCATTTGGCAGGGGGACTCCTCCCATTTCTCTTCATGGTTATAGCTGAAGCCTTGAGTAGAATGAGAAATAAAGTCACAAATAGAGGTCTCAATAGTGGCTTTTATGTTAGTGTGAACAATCTTCTGGTGGCCCATCTTCAATATTTCATGAAGCAAGATCAGGTGGCAAACATAATTGGGTTTTGGTGTGCTTTGAACCTCTTTTTTGTCAAAATTAATTTGTTGATCAGTGATCATATTGGGGAGGTTTTGAGGTCTCTGGAGAGATCAGATGTAAGGTCAGTAAATTGATGTGTTTCGCTTTTCCTTTGTGTGGGAAACTGCCTAAATGCCTGTGGGATGTGGTTGTTGACAGAATGGAGCACAAACTTTGCACTCGGAAACATATGTACTTACCCTTGGGTGTCCTTATAACTCTATCAAGGCTACTCGGCTACTCTTTCTAATATGCCTATGTTTCATATGTCTATCTTTAAATTCCAGTGAGTGTCATCAACAAAATTGAAAAGCTTCATAGAGATTTTTGAAGAAGATCCATCGTAAGGTGGACTGAACTTTGGGGTCCTCAATCCTTAGGGGGAGTGGGTCTGAAAGATCTTAAAGCCATGAACCAAGCCTTTCTCATGGAGTGGTTATGGAGCTTTGGAACTGAAGGAAACTCTTTTGAAGCAAGTACTTGCGTCTAAATTTGGGGGTTCAGAATGGTCGTTGGATCGCTTGTCCCTCATCTCCCTTTTTAGGGCATCTGGTGAATGGTGGGGTAAGGGAATTTTTGGATGGGATCTCTTTCATGGTAGGTGATGGGGTGGAGTGTGATTCTGGGAAGATATCTGGGTTGGAGATTCTCCCTTTTGCCTAGATTTCCCAAGACTTTATAGGTCTCTGCTGACCAGCAGGTGATGATTGCTTAGTGCTTCTATGCAGAGATAGGCAATATGATTTGGTTGCCCCACTTCCATAGGAATCTCATGTAGGATGAGATCGCAGATTTTGTTACCACAACAAACTGCATTGTCGCTTTTTAGCCTTCAACTACTGTTGATAGTTGGCGTCGTTTTGGAGAAATCCTATTACGACCACCTTTGCTCCAATTCCTTGGCAAGCTCTCACAGTTCGTTGACGCAGGACAGCCCTAATTATGATGCATGCTCATGGAGATAATTAAACAGCGGAAATAAAAGGAATAAATGATTTACAATTCTAACAATAATCATCATAACTGAGAAAATCATAAAGGAAACATGCAATGGAGCGGGCCATCACTACAACCATGGAGTATGAAATTCAATTACTACTTAGGTTGGATCCGGCGAGGGATGAGACCTCCCGATCTTGCATGGTCACACCCAATCGATCAATGAAGATCACTAGTCCGAAGAACCAAGAAGTTTCTCGGATTAGGGATTTGAGAATTTGAGGATTTAGGGTTTAGATCGGTTCTCAAGATTTTGATCGAAGAGGAATTAGCCAAAACAAAAAAATAGAAGAAATAAAGTTATTACCTTGAGGAAGTTGGAGGGGCACAATAAGAAATTAGAAGAAGAAGATCAAGGGGAGAGAAGAAGCACCATTAGAGAGAAGAGAGGAAGGAGGCAACCAAAGGGTTTGCTTTTCATTAATCAATAGTTGAAATTCGTGTTTAGGGCTTTACCCCACTTAAATAAGCAAATAAAGACATAAAATTACTAAAATACCCCTAGAATAAGCAAATAAAGATATAAGATTACTAAAAGACCCCTAATTAAGTCAAAAAACGCACAAATAACATAAGTATGGGAAAATTTGGGCGCTCAGTCTTCTTTCTCCAATCTTCCTTCACATGTGTCTTCCCTAAGTGGGGTCTTCTATATGTCCAATCACATGTGAAAGGTCTTCAGCTTCTCAATATTCGCCTATCCACAAGGACGGCACTTGTGGTTGGCGCTTTCTTCGTTGGTACACCTTGAATGCACCTGTGTCCGCATCAGCAATAGTATAGATTTATCACTTTTTGGCCCCTCTAGTGTTGTTGCTTCCAGGTGGTTTGTAGTGGAAAGAAGATTGTTGGAATAGACAATTCAAGGAAAAGGAATAGGGTGATCAGTAATGGGTGTATCATGCGCCTTGAGGTCACAAAACCATTCATTTCTTTATCATTGTGACTTTGCTACTGTGATCTTGAGAGATCTTTTAGGGATGGTTGTATCTCCCTGTTGATGATCTGATTGCTGCTTGGGAGAATTTTTTTTTTGGCTGTGTTGTGGTCTTTGTGGAAAGAGCGTAATATTTGCATCTTCAACGGCAAAGCTGAAGCAACAGAGTCAGTGTTCAATAAAGTTAAAAGTAGATTTGTTTCTTGGGCAATCGGGATGTTTCTGTGTAGAAGGGATGATATCTCGGGTGTTGGCATAATGCTTTGTAATTTTCGATGAAGTGGGTGTGTGGAGCTGGCTTCTTGCCTCCTTAAAGCCTTTGTTTTCTCTCTTTTACCTGGTTTAATGAAAAAATACATTGCCGTTTTAAAAAAAAGAAGGAAAATCATTTGAGCTTGAGATTACCATTTTCACCTTATCTTTCTTGTTCTTTCTTTCCATTCCATGCAAGTTTAGATTATGCAGCATTTAACTCGGGTAAAAAATTATATAGGATGATCATGTTGCTTGTGGTCTACTTCTCTCTCTTTGGTTATGAAATTTTTTCTAGTTGCCTGCTCTCTCATTTGATCAAGTTGTCTTTTCTTTTTATGATATTCTATTGAAGTTTTAATCTGTGGCATCTCTGACATTGTTATCACCCATACAGGAATACCTGACCCTTCTTGAGGAAGCCAAGAAAAATGATCACAGAATTTTGGGTCAAAATCAAGAACTTTTCTTTTTTCATCATCTTAGGTAATGAGAATCAGAGCTTAAGTTCCTTGTGATGCCAAATCTGGATTCTTGTGCATGATCTGTTGATTTGCATTTTCTGTGATGTTTTAGCCCGGGAAGTTGTTTCTTCCTGCCACATGGGACAAGAATTTACAACAAGTTAATGGAGTTCATACGAGCTCAATATAGGGAGAGAGGTTACCAAGAGGTTATTTTCTCCACCAGTTATCGGTTTGCAAAATAAATGTTGTTGAGAGACTGCAACTTCACTTTTTTTTTTTTGACTCACATTGGGTGCCATTGGCAGGTTTTGACACCAAACATGTACAATATGCAACTTTGGGAAAAATCAGGTCATGCTGCAAATTACAAGGATAACATGTTTGTATTTGAGGTGGGATTTTTCTTAGTTATGTAGGACGTTATTCCTTAAAGAGTGAATAAAACATATTAGTGATTTATCACCTTAAAAAAAACATATTAATGATTTTTCAGTTCTCATCATATCTTGTATAGTTAAACCGAATCAGTTCTCATTGAATTAAATTTCTTCCTCTTTTTTTCCCGTTCTTTTTTCTATTCTTTTTCATTTTCCTTGAATGTAAACCATTTTACCTATATCAGAAAGATACTTACTCCCATTGTTGTCTAATGAGAAGTTTCTATTTTTGTCATTTTATTTGCCACCTGGTCATTTTCCTTTAACTTTGCTATCATAACCTATTATGTTCTATGCAGATTGAGAAACAGGAATTTGGACTAAAGCCAATGAATTGCCCTGGGCACTGCTTGATGTTTGACAATAGAGTTCGATCATATAGAGGTGTGATATTCTGTTTGCTTTGGTTAACTTCATCAATTATTTATTTTTCGAATTAGCGTTTACACAAATTAAATTTGATCTGATTGAACATGTCTGCTCACAATTGCAAAAAAGCAAATTTTATTTTGTCCATTTGGTTAATTTCTTTATCTCCAGTTTGATTCCTTTTTGTCTGTTCCCATAAAATTATTTGTCTACCTCTTATGGCCCGCCACCCCCTTATTTGCATTGGTTCTATGGTGTCCCCCATGTGCGGCTGCCTTTGTTTGGCTTCTGGGTCGGAAAAAAGTCCTTACGATTGATAACCTTCAGAGGAGATCACTAGTCCTTACCAACACAAAGTCCTTACCAACATTTGTGTTATGTGCATGGCCGATGCAGAATCTATTGATCAACTCTTCATTCATTGTTCGTTCAGTATGAAAGTGTGGTACCATTTTTTGAACGAGCTTCACATTGATTGGGTTATGCGTGCTTGGAGGATGTGTTGTGGGCATGACATGGGGGTGGAGTGGGTAAAGCCGCTAAATCTAAATGGAGGCTGACCTTAATGGCAGTGCTTTGGACTATTCGAGGAGTCAGGAATGGGTGTTGTTTTCAGAATGAAAGGGTTTCTGTTGAGGCCTCTCATAGGAAAATTAAATGGTTTATCTCCAGCTGGGATGTTTGTGTCATAGACTAGGCAGTTTTTGTTTGTGCTTTCATGTCTGGGCGTTTTGTATTCTTTTCTCACTTTCTGTGAGTTTTTCAATAAAATTTTTGATTCTCTCTCAAAAACAAAATAAAATTAGTTGTCCCCTCCCGGATTTCGTTGTGGGTATGAATTTGAGAGATATTATCGTTAACTTACAGGGATTTAGATTTGATAGGAGGCAGCTCACTTTGTCCTATTATGTACCTTGATATCTTTTATGGGTTTGTTTGAAACGGTCAGGGTAAGTTTGAAATTGCAAAATAGCCTTTTGGATTGTTATTTTCATAAATAAGCCATTTTTGAAAGTTCAGATGCTTCTATAGTTAATGTTTGTAAGCTAGTCAACGTGAATCAGCCCATGGACTTTGTTCGCCTCCTGGGTTGTCTTAACGGAATCAGCCCAAGGAAAGGGGAAAGAGATTCATGGAAATGGTCCTAGGAAAGGAAACTGACTTTTTCCGTCAAGTCTTTTTACTCTATCCAAAATAGCCTTTTGGATTGTTATTTTCATAGATAAGCCATTTTGAAAGTTCAAATGCTTCTATAGTTAATGTTTGTAAGCTAGTCAACGTGAATCAACCCATGGACTTTGTTCGCCTCCTGGTTTGTCTTAGCGGAATCAGCCCAAGGGAAGGGGAAAGAGATTCATGGAAATGGTCCTAGGAAAGGAAACTGACTTTTTGCGTCAAGTCCTTTTACTCTATCCAAAATAGCCTTTTGGATTGTTATTTTCATAAATAAGCCATTTTGGAAGTTCAAATGCTTCTATAGTTAATGTTTGTAAGCTAGTCAACGTGAATCAGCCCATGGACTTTGTTTGCCTCCTGGTTTGTCTTAACGGAATCAGCCCAAGGGAAGGGGAAAGAGATTCATGGAAATGGTCCTAGGAAAGGAAACTGACTTTTTGCGTCAAGTCCTTTTACTCTATCCCTGTGGGAGAAGTGAAGCGGCATCTCAAGGCCTTCACTGTGTTCATCTGGAGGATCCCTGATCCACCAAGGGTTTCAGTTGGGTTGGTAGAGTCGTTACTATAACCACTTCTGGAGCAGAAACTGGATTATTCCCAATGCTTCCATTCTTTGCATTTGGGGTGATGAGACCGTGGAACACCTCTTTATGCATTGCGGCTACTCATATGAGGTTTGGTGCTGCTTATTCAGTCTCTTTGAGATTGAATGGGTGATGCGAGGTGGTAGTGGTTCTTTCTTCCAAGCATGGCAAGGAGGATGTGGAGGGAAAAAAGAAAGCTATCTGTAGTTTTGTCTATTAGCAGGTTTTTGGTCTATATGGAAAGATAGAAATAGCCTTTTTTGACAAAATCAAACTGTCCTGATCTTATTTGTAAGAGCTTGGAATAGAGTATGTTTTGGACTTTCCATCTCAAGTTCTTTTGGGGTTCTAGTAGGGAGGCTCTTGAGGTTTCTTCGGGGCCATTCTCCTCCCATTTCCAGCTGGATGGTCTTGCATATCTGAGCCTTTTTGTTTGGCTTTGAGGTCCTTTTGTTTCCTCTTTTTAATAAATTTTACTGTTTCCATTTAAAAAAAAAGGAAAAAAAAGAAAAACAAAAAAGAAAGAAAGTCAATGTGAATTTGTTTGGTCATTGCTTATGAGGTGATTTGTTTTACCGAATTTCTTTTTATCTTCATGGCGTCTCGATACAAAATAGGTACCTGGCTCAAATTTTTTTTTTTAAAAATAAATTATATTTGGTAGTTTTTTCTTCCTTGATAGTTGGCAAATTCAGTTTATTAGGGCCTTGAAGGCATACACTCCTTCGACAATGGTAATTGTGTGTCAGCCACATTCACTAACTTGCTTATTGGCTTGTTTGTCTTGACTTTCACTTGGTTCATTCTGTTTAGTTCATTCTCTTTCCTTTTTTTTTTTGGAGATGCTATTTTTGTTTTGTTTTTCATTTTTTCTGAACTATCTGTTTTGCTACATTCATTTGATTGTTGTGGGATGGTATTATAGAGTTGCCGCTTCGTTTGGCCGATTTTGGAGTTCTGCACAGGAATGAGCTCAGTGGTGCACTTACTGGGTTAACACGTGTGAGGAGGTTTCAGCAGGTATTTCCTTTAGTTGTGATGGTGCATTCTTGTTTAAATTATTTTTTAATTTTCCAGTTTCCACACCAATGAACTCATTGCAACTATTTTTTGCTTTAGCTAACTTTCCTTTTTGGTTAGCTGGCACTTTTCATTTTTACATCTAATGCTTCTGAGCAAGAATATTCTGTCCATTTTCTTGTAGGATGATGCTCATATCTTTTGTAGGGAGAACCAGGTGAGTTCAAGATTATCAATATGCAAATTTTTTTTATTTTTTTATTTTTATTTTTTTGAGATATAGATCTAATGTGAGTTACTAGTTTTGTTTATGCCATGAAAGACAAATCCGTTTATTCATGCTTCTTTGAAAACAGAATTGTGGTTTTTTTCAAAGTTTGAATCCTCAATCCGGAGCAATTCTAGTTTTAATGGTGCAAAACACTCAATAATGGAATTAAACCTCTGGGGGAAGAAGAGAATAGTGTGGTAATATGGATGGTCTTTGTGAGTTTGTCATCATAACCTTATACCAACTATGTTGATGTTATGGATCTTGTTTCACCAATCATTTTATCGAGGGATCTAACCTCAGTGAAGGAACCTTCATCTCCATTCTCACCCCCTTGATCGTTTTAAAAAAAAAAACTTCATTTGGATTTAGTTTTACATGCGGCCCACTAAATGGTACGACTGAACAGCATTGAGCTATGTTTATGTGTGAGATGCATGTCCCTCATTGGGGGGAAAAGCTTGGGAATTTTATTCCCAAACATGGTGCTACTTGTGATGCCATTTAGTGGCTTAGACACAGTGCTGAATATCTGGCCATTCCATGTTATATCTAAACTGGGCCCTAGTTCTTCCTTTTGTTTTCTTTTTAGGACCTTCAACCTTTATCAGTTCCCTCTTTACCGGGCATCTCATCGTTTTTTTATTTTTATTTTTTATTTTTAAACTTCATCAAGCCATCTTAATATGCTCTTGATAATTTTATCCCCAATTTGGACTACTTCTAGGGTATGTTAGGTGACCTCCTTATTTTTTCTATGTTCATAGTTTTCCCAATTACCCATCTCTCCCATTGTTCATGTTGCTTTCTAATTGATACAAGCCCGAGGCCCAATATCTGTTGAGCTTTGGACTATTTTGTGCCAGTTGTGATGATTATGATTGTTGACTTTGAAGATCCTCTAAAGATTTTGGGATGATTTGTTAGATTTTGAGCTAAGGCATGCACGGGAGAGGTATGAGAGGTGACCAATACGACCAAGGGCATCCGGGTGATCGAGAATGTATGGGAGAGATAACCGAGGGTTTCAAGGCAACAATGACGACCGACGGCAAGAGGATGGTGACAACCGAGGGCACAAAAGATATGCTCGAGGTCGACTTTCGAAAGAGGAAGATCGGAGAAGAGTATTGGACCATGGTAATCAGCAAGGAAGCCGAATGGAATCAAGGACTTTGGGTCAAAGCTCGAGGGGTAGGGCTAAATCAGGTGATAGGAATAAAGCAAATCTTTTCATTTTTTTTTTTTTAAAATTTTAATTTTAATTTTTTTTTTTTTGGGGGGGGGGGGGGACTTCTTGAGGGTTTTCGAGCGAGCGAGTGATGTAATGGAGGTGGCGATCCCGCATAACCGTGGCTCGGCGTCTCCTCGTCAGTTTACATTTGTTTGGATGAGAACGGAGGAGCTGCAGTTGATGGTGGAGTTACTGGATGGAGAGTGATTCGCAGGGAAGGAACTGTTGGTCTAGAAGGCTAGACTGGCCTGGACGTGGTCAACAAGGAGGAGATCTTTCAAGGAAGCTATAATAGGGGGCAGTCCGGAGCAAAAGAGGGTGGTGTGGTGAAGCGTAGAAGGGGAAGGGACTCCCCAAGCAAGGGAAGTGGGGTATTTCATGAGGTTAGTGGAAGAATGGTGGTAATCTTTTCGGATCGACGGTTCTGTCAGGTTCAAGCTTCATAAAAAAAAAAAAAACTGAAACTTCAGAAAGAAAATTTTAAAGTTGGAAAAATGAGGTTTATGGGGCTAAGAGAGTCTGAGGTGTCTGCTATTCGTAACATGATCCACAATCTTGATGTAAAGGAGGGGGCGGGCTTGTCTGAAGAAGAAAATGGTTGTCACTTAAAGCTGTCATTAGACTATTCGTAGCGATTGAAGGAGGAAATTAAATGGAGGCAATGGTCGAGAGCTGTTTCGTTAAAAGAAAGGGACAAGATTGAGAGCGTTTTGGTTAAAAGAAAGGGACAAGAATATGCATTTCTTCCACAATATAGCTTCGGCCAAGAATTAGCTCCCTTTCAGTGGACCTCTTAAGGTTAGAGGGTAAGCCGTAGGTGTGTGAGGTGATTGTGAACTTCTATAAGCAGTTACTTTCCAAGGATCATTGGAACTGGCCGAAAGTAGATAACCTTCCTTTTAATTCCCTATCGAATGAAGATGCAAGTCTCTTAGAAAAGCCGATCAATGAAGCTGAAATCAAAGAAGTCGTCTTCAGTTTGGGGAGAGAAAAAGCGTCAGGGCAGGATGGTTATCCCCTGTCGTTCTTCCAAGTGTTCTGGACAATGTTTTAAATAGCGGTAGCGTGTTGTGTAACATTTAGCCTTCTATAGCGTATAGTGTAAATAGCGTACCATGTACCATAAGCTACACAATACTTTTAGTTTTTAATTTTAAAATAGGATAAATATGACAAATAGTAAGAAAAAAGCAAAAAATTATAAAAATGGCTAAAAGATTATTCATTTTTTTCAAGTATAAGCATTAATTATCATTTATCAAAAGGCAATCCACATTAAAGTCATAAACTAAATCAAATACTTATCACATCAACAACTTTCTAAGCAAACCACTTTAATTAATAATGTCTAATTGAAATCGCCAGTCACAACTCAACAAGTATGAAAATAAATAAAAATCTGACAGGTTAAAAGAGCATTAAGTATGATGTAGATGCCATCATCTATACAAAGAGAGGTTTTCAAAAACCCTCTTATGAAACCCTTTTTCTTTTAAGTTCAGTTTTAAAAGGTTTTTTAGCATGTGAATTTCACACCAACTTTAACAAAAGATCACCACAATTTTAATTGAAAGTAAAAGGTAAAGGTTTGGTTTTAACTTTTAACTTTACATTTTAATTTTAATTTTTTATTATTATTATTTTAATAATGTGAGTTTCACACCATTTTTAACAAACAAAACTAAAAAATAAAAAAAAATACATTGTAGCGTATGCTACAAACGCTACACGCCACGTAGTGTATCAAACAATGTCAGAATCGCATGAAATTGGAACTGTTTGATAGCATATTGAGTTAACTTTAAAATGAGCCCAATGTCATGGAATTTAGTGCATTTTGTATTAGTCATGGCCAAGATTCAATGGCATTTTGATCATTTCTCATTATATTTGGGTTTTCTTTAGTTATTAAAGTCTATATAAAGGACCTCCTTGTAAGAACTGATTATGATGTTTGGAATTAAAAAAAGAAAAGAAAAGAAACCTGAATTCTTCTTGTGGTTCCTTTTAGTAGAAGAGGGGGTTGTGTTCAGTAGCTCTTGGCTAGTGGATTGTTGTGGTTTTCCCATGATATTTATTTCTTCTGAAATTCCTTGATCCATTTTCATCCTTCGTGTTGCATAACTATCTAATAGTTGCTGAATAATAATTTTTCCCAAGTTTCTTTCGCATGCGATGATCAAACGACTGTTAAGAGGCAAATCTTCACTTCATGCTCCCAATTCTAGTTCTATTGTAAACATTCCATCCATCTCTCATAATATAGCTAAGATAGTTTGTGAGTTTGTATGGTGCACAAATGGCCAAACTGCCCTCAAATGGCTTATTTAACACAATAACATCTCCTTCCTGAAATGCTAAAACTCTAAATATGTGATCTTACTTTGATCTGTTTAGAGCTTTCCATAAAGAGAAATTTTAGTCAACTGTGATTGCTTCGGTCATGGATGTATTTGTTTTTTGGATGGCTTTTTGTATGAATTATCTATTCACATACCTCTTATAGTTTGGTGATTTTTTTTCAACATGTTTAGTTCTTGCATGATGGATCGGATACAAGGAATTCTGTATCGGTAACGGTGGCCGTAACGGTCACCACCGTTACTGATACAGGTACCGACCGATACAAGGGCGTAATGACTGTTACGACTCTCGTAACGGTTGATTTTTTTTCCCCGAAAAATTCTGGAAAAATATTTAGAAAATGCATAATAGTGTAAATATTCCAAATATGTATTCATTTTTATTTTTTATTTTTTGTTTTGAGCATGTTTATGCTAGTGTAACAATACACTCTTTGGTGAGTGTTGTATCTGGTTGTGTAGTGAATTTTTGAAGATGGTTATGTTTCTTTAATATTTACACATCACAATCAAGCATTGGAACTAGAAATCGGGAAAAATGCATAGATACCACCTTTTAAAAAAAAATGTTTTTTGAAGAAATGGCCCTCAAGGCTTCTATTTGCCCAAATCGCTTCAATCTATGGCTTTAATCCTAAAAACTATAGTAAGAGTGGTCACAATCTGCTATAAAATAATATAAGAAAGTTTTTGGAATAAGAAAAGTGGAAAAAAATAAGAGAAAAGTGTTTTAAATAGAAAAAAAGTGATCGTTTTTCGTCCATTATAGGGGTAATAGCCGTTATGCCCTGTAACGGCCAATACGTTCCCAAAAAACCAACTGCCCCATTTCACCCTTGTATCGCGTAACGGTCAGCCTTCACAGCTGTATCATAGTGGATACAAAACATCTTGATTGGATATCTCAACATATGTATATCACTTTGATTATCTAAGTTGATAGTGTTCCTTCATGTATTTCAATTTATATATTTCAACCTTTCAACACCAATACCTTCCATAGGTGCAAGCTTTCTTCTGAGCTAGGTGTTTGTTACAATAATTTTCTACTTCCTATTAATGAAACAAATCGAACTTTATCCCGAGAAGATACATAACTTTGATGTGGAACATGTGCCATGAGGATTACTGGTCCGTTTTGCATCTAAATGGGAGAATGTTTCGTACCTGATTGCCTTATGCAGAAACATCGCATCAACTTTTGTTATGTAACTTGGAAACAACTTATTTTCATTTGATTGAACCAGTGGTTAGGGCATTCTTCTACCTTATGTCCATCTCTTCTAGTATTCTTATTTGTTCATGTTAATACTCATCTTTGTGTATTCTCTAGATAGACTAGAATGACTTCTTTTGCTAATATCCCTTGCATTGTATAATTGATTTCTTCTTTTGTGTCCTATTCCTTGATTTGCATGGTTGCTTTATATTGGTTAATGATGTTTAATGTTTTCTATCCTTTTAATTATTCTAAGGGGCCATTTGTTTCTTCTATATTTTCAGATAAAAGATGAGGTTAGGAGCGTCTTAGAATTTATAGATTATGCATATAAAATATTTGGGTTCACATACGAGCTGGAGCTATCAACGGTACGTTATTTTATCTGGTTTTTAGGTATCTTTCATTTTCATGTGAAAAAAGTTGAGCTGTTTAGTTTGATTATAAAGATATGAGATGCTTATTGCAACTTCTGACTTGACCACTTAGAGCACTCAGAATCATGACCTCTCTCTCTCACACACACCATTGTGTTAGTTTGGTGTAGGAGAGATTTCTTGTGTGTCAGGGTTAGAGAAATACCAAAAATTAAACCAACAAATGCTCTGATTTTGTACTCCATGCATTTAGTTTTAAGAAAATCAACATCCAAGTCCTAAACAAGTCAAGAAATTGACTTAAGAGACTTTTAAGGCATATATATCCACAGCCTATCCCTGCAAAAACCATAACAAAGTGGCAACCATGCCTAATATTGCCACTAAAATTTTATAGAAAAAATTATGTAGAAACAAAGTGATTTTGTTCAGTTTACTTCACCAAAACATAATCATCGCCATCATAATCATTATTATCATTATCAACATCTTAGCCTTTCCTTCAACAATTTGGGGTAGGCTTTTAAATGTTAGATTGGTAAAAAGGTTTGCATGATCGACTACCCACCAGATATCACCTTCCTCTGTTACTTTGACTCTTGGAAGAGGCCATGGAAGACCCTCAGATTGACACCACTCATTTGCCAGGATGGTGCCACCCAGTATTAACCCTTGGCCCAATTATTACCTGCTCAACCAAAAGGGCAATGCGAAGGGTGAGCTAGCAAAGTAAGGTCATGGAGGGGCAGCTGCAGACAAACTTCTGAACTTTTTTGTTTTTTGATAGGTGCAAACTTCTAAACGTGAAGCATCCACACTCATGAAAGGTCATGCTTGAGTAGGTTGCTGAACAAAATAGCATGATAGGTCATGCCCGAAGGCCAACATTAGAGGATTGAAATCCTGGGATTTAATCCCATGCTGATGTATCCAGAGTTGGGCTTGAATTCCCTTAGTTCTTCTAAGTAATGTAACTGGAGGTATGACCCAGTCCATTTAGTCCAGGAGGGCATCATTGGTAGAAGGGACAAGATGACCGGTGCATGCCTAGTGGCAGACAAATAGGTTCATCCCAAGGTCCAAGTATGAGCTTTTTAACTGCAAGATCTTCACCAAAATATATCTTTTCTTAGTAATTTGTCCCATATGTGCATTCCTGTCATTTCATTGTTTTTTTGTTTAACTTCATAAAAAATATAGCTTTTGTGGATTCAAGTGCTATATTTTGAAACAAAGTGATTTCGTGTAAATAACTTCTTGGAGATATAGCTCTAGTTCTCTCCTATTGTCCCCAATGCTTCTTCGACAATGCATCCATTTGCAATATGGTTACTAACTAATGAAGATGTAAAAGTCAATAAATAATTCACTATTTGTTTTTATGTATTTAAATTTATTTATTTACTCATTGACACATTTTCTAGTTTCTAAGCTTTTTTTGTCAAGTTAAGTTTGTTGAAGATGAAATTGTGATGCTATCTTGGCTATTTATCATAAAAAAAAAGGAAACACTGGTTATTTATTGACACACTAGCTAATGGTTTTGGCTGTTAAGTACATTTTATGGTCAAGGTATTCAGTAATGGTAATGGTGGCCGTATCATACACCACTGTTACCGTTATGATACGGGCTGTAATGGCCGTTACAGTCTTTTCTTTTTTTGAAAAATAAAAAACCTATATTGTCCATTTTTCCATAACGGTCGTTACGGCCCTGAAATGTGTAATGGAGCCCACCATTACCATTACACAACCGTTTTTGCATACTTTGTTTATGGCTCACCTTCCACATATGCTTGAGTATAATGGAGTTCTATTTCATTCCTTCTAATTAGCGAACATAACCGATTGGATATTTGGTACCAATGGAAGAGTTCGGTTTCTCAATTCTCTACTTTCAATAAATTCTTCTTTTACCTCTAGCGGCCGGAGAAATACTTGGGAGATATAGCAACATGGGAAAAAGCCGAGGCTGCTCTGTCAGAAGCATTGAATGAATTTGGGAAGCCGTGGCAGGTAATTGTGAACTTATTCTTCTCTCGAACCATTTGTTAGTGCTGGCATTCTTATTTTGGTTTCTATTGTTTCACTTTGGTATTGTCTGTTTGAGGCTGCCATGAATTCAATATCAGAATAAGGGATGCTGAATGTTTTCTTTCGTAGCTTCCACAAATACTTTGTTGATTTTGTTCAGGCCATGCGATTTTGTTTTGGCCTCTTGTATTTGTTGTTTGAGCACTAGAAGCCAACAATTAATGCTTGTCTTCTTTATGATTTTGACAGGCTATTGTATGTGTCCTTCTTGAGTCTTTTTGTACATGCGGCATGAAAAACAAGTGGTCCAAATTGATCTTACATATTAGCAATTCATCTAAAAGAAATAATCTTTGTGGATACATGTCGTCATGCTTTATTTTATTGTCTAGTATGATATGATTTTGTTGGCATTTTTCTTTTTTACTTGTATTATATCTATGTTTTAAATAGCTTCTCGATGTAGCATGTTAGCCTTAATGCCACGTAGCTCATGAAAATAGCTCAAGTCATATGTAGCCTACTCCATATGCTAATTTTGCATGATCTACAAGCTACCACTACATAGCCCATGTGTACACTCCAAGTTATTTTTCACTAAATCATTAAATCAATTAATATTTTCAATGATTTGTTACATTTTTCATTTTTTAAAATAAAAAATAGCTAATCGTTTTAATGATTTGAGTAAAATAATATAAGCAAGTATTATATCAGTTAGGTTGCTCTTTCTGTACCTTTATACTTAGGATTGAATTCGCTTTCCGTGGTGAACTGGTCGTCCCATACCTTCTGCGTGTCTCATGTGTGTGGAACTAGGCCAAAAAATGTGAGCGCCTTGCGCGAGCAAGCAACGGCTAACTCTTTGCATATTTTTCCTATTATTTTTGGTTATGTTTGGTTGCACTAAATGTCATTAAATTTCATTATTAATCCGACTAATTTGGTACAAAATATTATAAAATTTCGTGCAGCACAACCAAGCACAAAATTAAAAATTTAGAAGTATCATGTAGCTTATGCTACATGCTATGTAGGTTAAGTTTCACACTTCAGAATGGTGAACGCACGCTACACGCTATTCGCTAATCACTATTTAAAGCACTGTATTACACACGCACACACACACACACACTCACACCAGTAGCTATACCGCAATACTGATATTATCCGTATCTCCAGCTCAACGATACCGATAACACCAGTAGCTATACCGCGATACCGATACACTAGTATAAGAAATTCCAGATATCGATGATGTATCGCTAAGTATTGCCAATTTATCGATATTGCTGAATGTATCGCCAATATTTTCAACTGTGTAAATTCTAGGTGTCGCTTGTATCGCCAATATATTGATATCGCCAATGTATCTCCAATATTTTTGACTAAGTAAATTCCAGGTGTCTCTTGTATCGCCAGTGTATTAGTGATATTTCGATAATATCGGCAATGTATTGATATTGCTAAAAATGTTTATTAAAAAAAATATTGTTTCAAATTTTTTTATGGGTGCATGGTTGTCTGTAATGATCAAATTGTCGACAATAATATCGATAATATTGCAATATTATCGTTATCGCAGCATGTGCGTTATCGAGACCACAATCTTTCTTTTCCTTTCCTGTTGTCAACGATTTCTTGGTGGAATATTATGCGTTGTTGATATTTTGAAATATCTATGGATGTTTGGATGGATGGTTGGATGGATAGATGGGATGGTGGAACTGATTTCTTATGAAAGCACATGCTTTTAGGTCCCCATTAAATGTAACTTATTATGTACGCATTCTTTTTTGCAATTTTTTAATTCCTAAATATTTAAATATGTGTATTTTAACATCTCCTAAAGTTTCACTGAAAAATTCCACCGTTTCCCAAATGTTTCCCCAATATTTCCCTGTATTTCTAGTTATTGCAAATATTATCAGCAATATTGATATTGTTTCCATATCCCCGGCTAGTGAAACTTGTAGCGATATTGATACTTCAAACACTGAATATGATAGAGGCCATTTATTGTTTTCTTAGATGTACCTAGCGCTTATCTATTCTTTCAACGCCTTTATTGCATCATCCAATGACATTAAACTCGGGGCCTTAGTTTCTTAAGTGACCATCTATGTTCTTACGTTTCTCTTCCTAGTTACTATTGTCAAAGTTTCTTCTAGTTGGAATGGTCATACGTGTGAAGTGATCACACGTGTGGACATGTGACATGATCACACGTGTGACCATCATGTTTGGGTCCGGTCTTTGTGCATGG
This sequence comes from Magnolia sinica, assembly GCF_029962835.1. Classification (NCBI taxonomy): domain Eukaryota; kingdom Viridiplantae; phylum Streptophyta; class Magnoliopsida; order Magnoliales; family Magnoliaceae; genus Magnolia; species Magnolia sinica. The sequence goes on along the minus strand of NC_080585.1, from coordinate 16,071,443 downwards.
GTTGAGTATACATGAGCTTTTGAGTCTATGGTAGTGTGCTTATTTATGTTTCTTGGTGTAAGGGTATTTTTCGTAATTTTCCCTTTTAAGTGAAAGCCCTACTAATAAAACAAGAGGGGTGGGGGCATGTGAGCATTAGAGCTCTCCACTCTCTCATGTCCCCCCTAAAGTGTTTGGGGCTAATCTAACCTAATCTATTCCAGGTGTTGTACCCCTATGTGATGGGTGTTGAAATCGTGTTTTACGAGTATGTGTAAAGCCCGCTTTTCCATTATACCCGCGTGATGGGATAAAGTAGGCCATCATTCATCAGTGTGCGATCTACGTTAAGTTTCTTGAAGCATGAAATCAGATTTGAAGGTTGAAAATTCAGATGTTCGTGAAGATCCTCCTTTACTGTGTTGATCGAGACAAGTTGAAGGTCAGAATCAGGTATTGATTTAGTATATCAGTTTGTTGGAGAATTTGTGTTGAAGGAAAATTGTTGTTATCATTCAGATGGATTTCAAAAATGATCCCAAGTGTAGTATTGTATCCTCATTGGATTTGGTGCCCCTCTAAATAACATCAATGAAATTGAATGGCACAAACTATCTACAGTGGGCCACATCTGTAGAAGTTTTTCTGACTGGAAAAAGGAAAGTTAAATATTTGACATCCCCCAAGCCTAATACCACTGCGACAAATTATGATGATTGGGTGATAGAGGATGCCCAAATTAGGGCATTGTTGTGGAATAGCATGGAATCACATATCAATGCGAATGTTATCTTCCTCAAGACCGCCACACCTTGAAGGAGATGTCTTCTGGTGAGAAAAACTTAATTCATATTTATGAACTCCTACAGAATATATTTGCATTTCAACAGGGAGATAAAAGTGTGGGAGAATATTATTTTGCCTACGCGGCATGTGGGAAGAGTTGAATGTATATCAACCGTTGGCAATAGATTTTGAGGTTATGCTTAGGCAAATGGAGTAATTTTGTGTTGATAAATTTCTCTCTGGCCTTCGAACTGAGTTTTAGCTTGTGAGGTTCCAGATTCTTGGAGGTAGTGAAATTCCCTCACTGATGGAAGCGTTCACCAGAGTACAGAGGATGGATGGTATGTCTACTCAAAGTTCCACTTCATCTGATCGTTCGGTTTTTATTTCTGCAATAGGCAGAGGTGATGGGGGATTTCAAGGTGGCCATGGTCGTGGTAATCGTCATTGCATCCATTGTGGCCTTAACAATCATAATAAGGATTCATGCTGGTATCTCCATGGAAAGCCTGCTTGGGCTAATGAAGTCAACTCTCTGGAGGATAGTTTAGAAGGTTATGTATCCAATCCTACCACTCATGCTGAGTGGAGTACTTTAGATGACACAATCACTATGTCCAAGGAAGAGTATGCTAAAGCTTTTGAAAAATCATTCCACTCATGCGTCTTCTTCCACTGTTACCTTTGCTCAATCAGCTGCATCTTGTCTTATATTTTCTGGGTGTACTCCATGGATTATTGATTATGGTGTTTCTGATCATATGACCGGTAAGCATAATTTGCTGTCCAAGTTAGTCCAGTCTTCAATTTCATCTATTACCCTAGCCGATGACACTTCTACTAGTGTATCTGGTGAGGGTTCAATTTGTCCTACATCAGATATTTCATTGTCACCAATTTTGTATATTCCAAAGTTCTCATTGAGCCTATTATCTGTAAGTAAACTAACCAAATCCCTGAATTGTTCTGTCAAAATTTTTCTTGGGCATGAATTTAATGGACTCTATTGTCTCAAGAATGAAACGATTGAAGTTGAAGATGCATTGTAAGCTAACATCTCTCCTCATCAATGACATTCCAGGATTGAGCACCCACCCTTAGCTAATTTGAAGCATATTGTCCTGTCTTTGTCCTATGTGTCCAAATTAGAATGTGAAGCTTGTGAGTAAAGCAAGCATCACAGTGTCTTTTCTTTCCTGTGAAGATAAAGGCAGTGATAAACTATGTTATTTGACACATTCAAATGTTTGTGGACCTGTTCATATTTTTAGTTTATCTTACTTCAAATATTTTGTCATTTTTGTGGATGATTGCTTTAGAATGACATGGTTATATTTGATGAAAGATCGTTCTGAGGTGTTTATGTGTTTCAAAGAATTTCATGCTCAAATCCAAATTCAATTTAATGTTAAAGTGTGTGTTCCAAGATCAGATAATGCCAATGAGTACAAATCAAAATTTTTTCAATTGTATTTCCTATCTCATGGCATCATTCATCAAACATCTTGTGCACACACACCACAACAAAATGGAACTACTGAGCGTAAAAATTGTCATTTGCTTGAAGTAGCTAGGGCATTATTACTAGACATGAAGGTTCCAAAGAGTTTTGGGGGTGATGCCGTTTTAATTGCATGTTATCTTATAAATCGGATGCCCTCATTCATATTAGGAGGTCAAATTCCTTTGTTTGTCTTGTATCCCCAATGTCCTTCCTTTTTTCTTCCTCGTAATGTTTTTAAATGCGTATGTTTTGTACATCAATTTGATCATGCCTCCGATAAGTTTGAACCCAAAGCTCTAAAGTGTGTTTTTCTAGAGTACTCAAATACTCAGCGTGGCTACAAATGCTATAATCCTATTACTTGAAGACGATGTGTCCATGGATGTCACCTTTTTTGAAACTACTCCGCATTTCTCCGATGATGGAAAGACATTGCCGTATTCCAAAAACTCTATCACCCTTCTTGTGGTGACAAACATAGATTTACCAAGAAAGCAAGCCACAAAGTCACCTCTCAATCCTCCGCCATTGCGGGTTTACTCTAGACGTCCAAGAGAAGTACTAAAGCACCTGGTGATGTGCCCTTTGCTAGTTCTACTGATCCGTCTGAATATCCTCCTCTTCAATCTTCACCAGGCTTCCTGAATGAAGCTGATCAACCTATTGCTATTCGAAAGGGTATACCTTCTTGTACTCTACATCCTATTTCCAATTTTGTTGCTTTGTCCTTGTCGTCTGTGTCTGTCCTTCGATCGTTTCAGGAGGCTCTACATTTTGATGGGTGGAAAAGATATGTGGAAGAAAAAATGGTTGCTCTTCATTAAAATCAAACTTGGACTTTGGCTAAGTTACCTAAAGGATAGCGTGCAGTAAGGTGCAAATGGGTATATTCTGTGAAGTACAAGTCTGATGACATTGTGGATCATTTAAAGGCTCGTTTGGTGGCAAAAGGACATATTCAAACGTTTGAAATTGACTACTTTGAAACCTTTTCCTTAGTGGCCAAGCTTTATTCAATTCGTGTGGTAATCTCAATTGCTGCAAATTCGGATTGGCCCCTATATCAACTGGATGTAAAGACCACGTTTCTTCGTGTTGCTTTACTTGAAGAGGTGTTCATGGAGCAACCACCTAACTTTGTTGCTTAAGGGTAGTTTGATAAAGTATGCCGGCTAAGAAAGTCGATTTATGGGTTAAAGAAGTCTCCACTTGTGTGGTTTGACAAATTTAGTAAAGTGATAACGTAGTTTGGGATAAAACATGGTTAGGCTGATCACTCAGTCTTTGTTAGGCAGAGTGAGTCTGGCACTCTAGTTATTGTTGCTTACGTGGACAACATCATCATTACTGGAAATGATAGTAAAGGCATATCTGAGTTGATGTTCTTGCAGCAACACTTCTGTGCAAATGATTTAGGCTATCTTCGATACTTTCTGGGTATTGAGGTAGCTCGAGCAAAGTTGGGAATTAATTTATTGCAAAGAAAATATGATATGGACTTGCTAGAAGAGACAAGTTTAATGGGGGCTAAGTCGGTTACAACTCCCATGCATGCAAACTCCAAGTATAGATAGAGGTGACATTTTTTATGATTTGGTCAGCTATTGCCAGTTGGTTGGGAAATTGATCTATTTAACTATTACACGGCTTGATATTACTTATCCAGTCAGTGTAGTTAGTCAGTTTATGCAAGTCCCTCGCGTCTCTCATATGTAAGTTGTGGTCCGCACACTTAAATATTTGAAGGGTGCCCTAAGTCGTGGAATTCTCTACAAGTGAAATGGACATCTTAAGAGTGGAAGGATTCTCTAATGCAGATTGGGTTGGATCTCTTTCAAATAGGTGATCTACCACATGTTACTGTACCTTTGTAGGAGGTAATCTTGTTTCCTGGGAAAGCAAGAAGCAACAAGTTGTTGCCTATTCTAGTGCAGAAGCAGAGTATAGAGCCATAATCCATACCATGTGTGAACTTGTGTGGCTGAAGACGTTGATGTATGAATTAGGTTTTGTGGTTGATACTCCCATGAACCTATATTGTGATAATCAAGTTGCATCCCATATCACTAATAATCCAGTTTATCACGAGAGGATAAAGCATATTGAAGTAGACTGCCACTTCATCAGAGAGAAGGTCACAAACAAGGAAATATCCACACCGTTCATCAAATCTGAAGACCAAGTTGCTGATATGTTCCCAAAGGCTTTAAGTCGGGTTCATTTGTTCAAATTTCTTGACAAGCTGGGCATTTATGATATATATGCTCTAGCTTGAGGGGGAGTGTTAGAATTGTTGCACGTGTGAGATGGTCACACGTGTGGGCACATGTGATGTGTCCACACGTGACAGGATCAAACGTCTGACCATCAGATTTGGGTCCAGTCTTTTTTGCATGGGTTGAGTATACATGCGCTTTTGAGTCTGTGGTGGTGTGCTTATTTATGTTTCTTGGTGTAAATGTATTTTTGTAATTTCCATTTTTAAGTGAAGCCCTACTAAAAAAAACAAGAGGGGTGGATGCTTGTGAGCATTAGAGCTCTTCACTCTCTCTCACGTTCTCTCTCTCTCTCTCTCTCTCTCTCTCTCTCCTTACATTCTTTCTTCTAGATCAAGAACACTTCTTAACATGATAAATCTGCATATCTTGTGGCAACTTCCAACAAAAATGATTGGAACACCCTAAATGTTTTGTCTTTGAGTCTCTGGACGACTATATCATTAATTTTTGGCATGCTGCCATCTAATTTTTTTCCCCTTGTGGCACCAACTAACAAAATGAAGTCTGGTGGTTTATAGCAGCATTCTAGCCTTTAGGACAGCAATAAGAATAATTGTCAATTGTTAATTTTTATTTTGAATTGAGGATAGAATGTCGCCACACTCCTTATTGTATGGAAGACTCAGCTCTGTTATGCATCTTGATTATTCAATGGGCTAGCCATATTAACTGTTTAGGAGTTCATCAAATTCATGCTTGAGTTTACATTTCATAGTTCGGTTATCATCATCATCATCTAATAAGCCTTCTCCCAACTAACTGGGAACAGCTACACGATTCTTTTTTCATATTTCCCCTCAACATGAGTTTGAAATGTTGTTTTGTTAGGATTCATGATAAAAGCTGTGGCTGAAGTTTCACTCTGGCTGCCAACCTGACACAATCCTCCTCTATTCAGGCTTGGGACTGGCAGTGAGATCACACACTCTCACAGGTGTTCTTGCATTTCATAGTTCCAATCTGGTCAAAAAATTCGTTGGTCCGTAGGGGTGGACACATTTCATTAGTATTTCAATTAGTCAGATTCTTAGTACTGGTGTTCAATGTGTTTCAAAATTAAAGCGATGTAATCTGGAATTTCTTATGTAATTTCGGGTCGCCATCTTGCCGCCCCTTTTGTGTTTTTGCTTCTTTCTTTTAGTTATTCAATTAAAATTCCCGTAATAGGATATTTCACTGTGTTTGAAATGCAAAGAAAATGTTTTGGTTCCACAGCAATCATTACCCTTTTTCATAGTCAAATTCTCAAGCACAAGATATGAGGGAACCATTGTGAGAGGAATGTGAAAATTTCACTTGCTATCCAAACAAGATCCTAAACTTGGAATCAAGGGGAAATCATCATTGGATAATTATGACAATTTTCTATCCTTTTTCCCACAATTCCAGGCATAGCATAAATTGTTTGGTTCTTCTTTTTTATACCTTGCATATGATGGGTTTATAGGTTTGTTCATTTAATAACTGTCATTAGGTAATGTTTTAGTTGCCCAATACATGGGGAACATATTTGATTATTGGTGTGAACTATCTGCCATTCTCAAAGGTTAGGGAGTCTGGATGTATAGAAAGTGGGAGCACGATTCCATGGCAGTAGTGGCAACTTGGCTGGAAAGTTCCTGCAACTAATTATACTTTTCTAGTTGCCTATGTTTGGATGACTAAGAGGCCCCAACAAAGAGGACTTGTAATTGTCTCAAGTCTTTCAATACCTCTGGTAGAGCAGGAGTCCTGATAAAAGGATGTGTTACTACTGTTCAAGATAATTGATTGCTCCAGTCTTTATGCTCCAAGCCTCTTTACAATCAAGCTTTTGTGAGAAAGCCCTTACAATCAAGTTATAGAAACAAAGCCCATCTCCACAACATGAGAAAGATCTACAATGGCACCATTGTGATAGACTTGTACCCAGGGAGGCTCGAATTTCGCAAAATTCTTGATGGAGAGGGATGAAATATTATGATATTTGCTCAAATTCATAAATTTTTTGAAATTATTGGTGACAAGCTTGGATCTAACAACCATCTTATGTTTATTCATACTAAGGGAAGACAGTATACATTTCAAAGCTCTTAAAAATCAATTCTTTGAAAATTAAACCGGTAATTAGAGTAATAAAATCACTAAATGATTTTAGAAATCCCTTGGTCACAAAGCTTGGATCTAACGAACAGCAGGGGAAAGGGCTGAACACTGCCAAGTGCCATCAAATCACTTGATGATTTTAGAAATCCCTTCGCCACGAAGCTTGGTTCTAATGAAAAGCAGGGGAAAGGGCTGAACACTACCAAGTGCCATCATATCCATCTTTTGTTTATGCATACTAAGGGAAGACAATATACATTTCAAAGCTCTTAAAAATCAGTACTTTGAAATTTAAACCGGTAATTAGAGAAATAAAATCACTAAATGATTTTAGAAATCCCGTGGTAATTTGTAATATTATTTACTGAATTTAATGTAACAGAGGTATAGGCATGTTTTGATTGGAATGTTTTCTGAAACACATCGACGTTTGGAGAAGAGAGCTTTATTTTAGGTGTCAAGATTCACAATCAAATAGGCCCTTCAAATTCTAGAATATGAATTGTGCTTTAAAAAATAATGCCAAAGCCCACTTTTGTAAGTGTAGTAGATTTTGTTTATCAAGGATGTAAGTCATTGTGATTGGACAACTTTGCTTCTGAATTGTTAGCTCAGATAGTTTTGTTCCTGATTTTTTAAAATGGGGTTTTGTAGATTTTAGCAGTATTTTCTCAATATCTTTCTTCTCTAGAGTGACTTTCTATTCTGCTACTTATCTGTTGATTCTCTATGTGCAGATAAATGAAGGCGATGGTGCATTTTATGGTCCAAAGATAGATATTAGTGTTTTTGATGCTATGAAGAGGAAATTTCAGTGTGCCACCCTGCAGGTTTGGGCAGTGCTTTTTTTTTTTATTTTTTTTTAATTTTTTTTTTTATTTTTTAAATGCTTTCTTACAAGTTTATTTCTTAATTCATGAATTTCTGTTGTTGCAGCTTGATTTTCAGCTTCCTTCTCGTTTCGAGTTATCATTCTCAGCAGAGGATGAAGCTAAGAGGGAGCGACCTGTGATGATACACAGGGCCATCCTAGGATCTGTTGAGCGTATGCTTGCAATTCTTCTAGAACATTATAAAGGAAAATGGCCTTTCTGGCTGAGCCCACGTCAAGCCATTGTTTGCCCTGTGTCAGAGAAGTCTCAACCATATGCCTTACAGGTAAGCAGAGTCATATGAATTTCATATCATTAGCCTTTCTTTTATGGTCCTTGAACTCGATAATCCTTATCATTGAGAATATTGAAGACGTCCTCTGATACTTCTCATTCGAGTCCAACTGAAGGACTTTTTGGTATTTGTCGGCTTGGATCCTAGGCTTTATTTAATCGTCCTTTGGTTTTAATTATTGGAGTTGTATCTTTCTTGTTTCTTATACATATCGATAGGATAAGCTGGACAGCCATTTTTCCTGTGTGTTGAGGCATTTTATGGTTGTACGTAATGTGCCTATTTTGTTATATATTTATATTAGTGCACATTCCGTATGCTGACCACAAAAATCAGTTCCTAAGTTATCCTGAAACTTATTACCAAGTATTAGCTGCAATTGCTAGTTATGCCGATTGTGCTTAACCAGCTCGTCTAGTCCCATTTATTTATATTCCATTTTTCTTATCAGTGGAGGAAAAATCTGCTTCTGATTTTGAGTTAATTGAAAATTGTAATTATCATCATCATTAAAAAATTGTAATTATGCATCGCCTTTTAACTGTTAATCATCTTTATTTTGTATATTTATCGATAAATATCCATATTTTCTGAAAAAAGTAGAGTGCAGATCTTATGATTTCAACGATGGCTACTTGGCTTTGTAACTTGTCAAGAGAGTTGCCTGTTTATTCTAGATGTCTTTTGGTTTTCAGGTAACTATGTGGAGAGATAATTTTAATATATATATATATATCGTTTTGCCTATAATCATCTATGAGCCGAAATTGTCACAAAAATGCTATGGTGAGCATGAGAAGACAAAATGCTTCGGATAGGTTTATGCATTCACACTTCCCAAGGTCGTCAGTTGTGCTACTTCAATATCACAAGAAAGAGAAGAATGGACCTGCCCATTCTTATCTCACTTGTGTTTTGGAGTGGAAAAGAGCTGGAAAATGGAGGCCACATAAGTGGGCTCTATTTTTCAGACTGCCGCAAGCAATGTGCATATTTGTCTGCAGCAGAAGCCCCACCAACCATTATTTGGTTGTAGATCCAATCACACCCAAGTTATTGAGGGAGACTCGTATCAGCTAGGTTATCTTCTATTTAGTTCACCTCCTTATGAGAAGCAAAAGAAATGACAGTGGGTTTATGGTATATCTACAAATTAAACTGCACCCATGATAAGGAAGAAGCCTCTTTGTTGGCCCAACAAAAGAAGGTAGATGTTCTCCTTAAAGAACAACTGGTTTAGGAGGGAAACTCCTAGACTGTGCAGGACATTCCCGAATGCCTCTTTATATGCGAATGTAGCGTCGGTGATCCACATAGTCAATGTACTACGACCATTTAACTTTGTTAATGACTAATGGCATGGTACCAAGTATACCCCTACTGCTTATGGCACATCGCTCATCATTCATAGGTCAAAAGCCATTGCCTTGTTTTTCTCCTTAAAGAACAATTGGTTTAGGAGGCAAACTCCTAGACTGTGTAGGACATTCCCGAATGCCTCCATACATGCGAATGTAGCATCGGTGATCCACAGAGTCCATGTACTATGACCAGTTAACTTTCTTAATGACTAATGGCATGGTACCAAGTATGCCCCTACTGCTTTTGGCACTTCGCTCATCATTCACAGGTTGAAAGGCATTGGTTTGTTTGGCCTTGAAGCACACCCCCCATTGACCTCTTTTTCTTCAATCCAAGCACGTTGGTAGAGGAATTATCTGATCTCAACTCTGGAGTATGTATATTGTCCTCAGACCTTGATTTTGTATAAGTGGGGTGCCATTATTTGATGATACAAATTTTTTGTTTTACTTTATATATAATGTCCAATCTCAAGATGTGCCTGAGGGAAAACAAAACCCATTGGCGTTAGATCTTCCAGGATCTTCTTGAGGAATAGGGAACCAACAACAATTCTCTAGACTGAACTTGCAAAATAGGGAAAAAGATCTTCATCCCTTGTGCAGATGTTGTGATATCGAGGGGTGCCTGAGAAATTTGGTTAGGGTGAGAAGAAAAAGGGAAAGGAAAGCTTCAAGTGGATGAGATCCAAGACTATGAGGAAAACAAGGAGGGCTGGCAGGTCGTGTTGACCAGGAAGAAGATAGGGCGCTCGATTTGGGACTTCCCAACCCTATTTTTGGAGTGCTTTTCCCAGGTTTAGTCGGTTAGCCATTTCTAGAGCTTATTTGGGCAAAATGGTTGTGTAATGGATGTGGCTGTCCCTCGGGATAGGAAGATGATGAATCCTAGGGGTTTCACCTTTGTGCTATTGCAGACAAGGGGAAAACTAGTTCGAGCAATTGATCAGTTGCATGGCTAGGTTTTTTAGGGTAGGGCGATAACGGTTCACAAAGCACATCATGGGCCAAATGCCACGGACGGTGTAGAGTGCTGCTAGATGGTTCCAAATGGAGTAGTGCTAGGGCTAACAAAGGTGCGGGGGTCGTAGGAGAGGTAGTGGAGAGCAGTCTGGTTGTCGGAGTTCTTCAAAGCGGTTTGGTTTTGGGATGAGAGGGGAGAGGGGGGAGTGGGAAGGGGGTCTGGGTCTCAAAATCATTTGTGGAAGTGGTGGTTGATAATTGAAAGGAAGAAATGAGAAACCTCAGACAGGGTTGGAAAATAAGGAGAAAGAAGAGGGATGAGCATGGGAGGAATTGGAGGAAGGGGTTTTGGTGGTTAGGGTGGATTTGAACATACTGAAAAAGATCGGGCCCGTTCTGCAGCATTTCCTGTTTGTTCAAACAAGAAAGGGATCTTTGATTCAGGAGGTTCAAGGGTGGTTCCTAGCCTGTTGCAGATTGTAGGAGGAAGATGTCATCATCAAGGCATGAGGAGAGTCCAAGCGTTGGGTTTCTGCTAGGCTCAACATTGACCTGAAGGAGATCATAGCAGTAGGTGTATTGTTCAACAATGGTCCAGTAATGGTGGTTCACAAATGGGCTGAAAAATCCTTCTAAGGTGGGTAGACGCACGGTATTTTATTGTGGAGGATATTATTGGAGTTGTGGGTCACGGACATCTTAGAAGCAAGGATCATGCCTGGGTGAAACTATCAACGTTGACCCCTCGACAGCTAATGGGGAGGATATTAGTGCCGCTCGGAAGTTGGATGTATGTAAGTAGGTGTTTGAGGTTGCGGGACCTTGAGATGATTACTGTAATTGTGGGAGGAGAGAGGTTAGAAGTTGGTGGAGAAAGGACTGGGGGTGCCACATAGATTGGGAGAGGAGTGGAAAAAGAGGTGCAGTGGTGGTTGAATGGAAGTGGGTGGAGCGGGGAGTGTCTAGGAAGATGGACCACGGTTTTGGAGCTCCTGTGGAGCATGGGAGGGGGGGTAAGGAAGAAGGACACATGGATGAGAGAGAGGGGCTCCATAGTAGATGAGGGAGGGTACGTGTCCCTCATTGGGAATGACTATACGGGGGTAGGTGAACTGGGTGATGTGGATGCCTCTGGTCCATGTCTTTCAAATGGAGAAGGGGCTATTGTATGCTAGGCTCGGGAGACCTTGTAGGTTCAGAGTTTGGTTCGAGGTACAGTTGGGAACAACGGGGAGGTGCAGAAGGAAGATGTCAGTTTTGGTTCTTGGTTCGGAGACAGAAATGAGGCTCAGATTGATGCGTGTGAATCAGGCGTAGTAAAAGGGGTGACATGTGCCCTGGAGAGAGTAAATGATGGTGTGAGGTGGCAAGAGGAGGTGCTAGTTGCTTTTACCAATGATGCCTCTTCCCCTTTGGAGGAACCGTCGGGAATTGGCGTGATTGGTGCTGTTGACACTTACAAAGGGCTAATCGAAATTGAGGAGCAATCGATGGCCCTGATTTGTATAGTGGGGAGGGAGGATGTCGGCTCAATGAAGCTCGTGCCTCAATTTACACGTGAGATTGCTCAAGCCTTGAAGTCACATGTACACTACGACTTATTTAGCCATATGAGCCACCTTGGAGCTAACTTCATAAATAGAGAGGTAGGGGGCTTCTTTTGCAAAACTCCCGGGATTCTAGCTGAGATCTCAAGTTCCTCTTCTTTGAGACCGTCAGAAGCCAAAGTCCCCATTACAACAGAAGATTCTTATTCTCCAAGCTACAAACTAGTGGTAGCCTAGCCAGGTAGCTTCGATTTCATATCTGAAGAGAGCTTTGATGCAGAAGAACAAGCTTCAGAAATGGAGGATGCGGAGTATTTCTATCCATTGGATGACGTGAATAGTGTTGACTGCTTCGATGATGCCCTCAATGCTCTTGACTTAACTCCCCTTCAGGCAGCCAGGGAGATTCCAGTTTAAGTGACCAAAACATCTCCACTTCTTTACCTTGAAGACCCTTCCTGGTCCTTTGTCGGCGATTATTTGATGTTTGAAGAGGAATTAGCTTGTATCGGGATATGCTAAACCGCGTGGGGAAAGAAATAGGGCTATCTTTTGGAACAAGTGACAAAGATGTTTATGCTTTCATCCAGTTCATGGAGGCAGAGGCAGTCAGAAGGATACAAAACCCCAATTATAGGTCTAAGGGGAAGAATACTAAGGGGTTGAGAGAGCTGTTGAGTTTGGCATTCACAGTCAAGTGTGATTCGCACAACACCTTGTCTGGAGGCAAAAAGGGAAGGGTTTTCTAATTGAGTTTCCAATGAAGGTTCTTAATTAGAATGTTCGAGGGTTGGGAAGCTAGGACAAAAAGAATCATGTCAGAAAGGTAAGTGCAAAATATAAAGCTCAGATTCTCATGATCCAAGAAACTAAACTATAAGCTTTTGATTTAAAGATTCTGGATGCCATCTGGGGAGTGAAAAATAAAGGATGGGAAGTCCTAAATGCGGTAGGAGCTGCAGGAGGATTCCAAACATGTGCTTTATGGGAGGCAGAAGAATTGACAAATATCCATTGTGTGGCATCTGGAGGTGTGTGGAAATTCCTTTTTTAAGGCTCTTCTATTTTGTTTGGTTCTCTTGTCACTTGATTGCTGAATTGCATGTGGTATGGACGTACAACGCTTTTTTCTCATGAAGATGTGGTCTTGGAAGATGCTTCCTTTTATCGTATTTTGGTGAATCTAGAATGAAAGATGTTGTAGAAACTTTGCAAGCAAGTCTTGGCAGATTGACATGCTGTGTTGGAGAATCCTTTTCATGGCTACAGGGTGGGCAATGTCTTCCCTTACTTTTTGGATGTCTCTTTCCTTGAATCCATTCCACCTGGGAGTCCTTTTATGCAGGTTGATCTTTTTTTCCCCCCTTCCTTTTTCCCTGACTTTTTGGTCATGTTTTGGCTTTTTCCTTGTACTTGCAATGGAGGCCTTCTCATCATCTGTTATTCTTCTTCTCCTTTTTCTTTAATATGAGTTATCTTTCAAAAAAAAAAATTAATAATATAAGTTGAGTAGCCTTCCAGAAAATGCTCCTTGGAGTTGAGATAGTAATTTCTATATATATATATAAACGTCAAGGATCTAGGACACAATGCTTTTGAGAACTTTAATATCAACAAAGAGTTTTACCTCTTTCTATCTGCATGATGTAGAAGTTGAATGGATTTTGATGTTATTCCTACATTTCCACAGGTACGGGATCAGATTCATCAAGCAGGTTATTATGTTGATGTTGATACAACAGACAGGAAGATCCAAAAGAAGGTACATGTGCTATTCTATTAAAGACTGTTTGTGCAATATTTAATTTCTCAGTACGTATTTGAATGGTAACTATATTTTTATTGATAAGCTATGCTTTTGTGGATCAATCAATAAATAAAATACTTCAAAATAATGTACTTCTTTATTTTTCTATTATAAGTGGAAATGATGTTATATAAGCTAGTAAATCAGCTTCAGCATGATAATTATGAGGTTCACCCCTCGTTCTTGCATGCTGTATACACACATATATATATATAGTTTTATCTATCATTATTGTTATATGTTTCAGACCCTTCGGATATGGAAATGTGTATCGATATCGTCGATAATATCACAGATACTGGGGAATGTATCGATGTCAAAGGAACACATTGGATAAACATAAGGAAAATGGTGGTCAAGTTTTTTAGTGAAGCTTCAGAAGGTTAGAAAACACATGATTACAGACTGGGACTCAAAAATATTGGGTAAAAAAAAAATAAAAATGGCTATATAAAATAGGTTTCCATTGTATAGGTGTCCAAACTACTCTCTGTCGGATAAAAACATTTAATTAATAAATATGATTTTAATGTATAGTTGCTGCTCCCAAGCTCGGGTTAAAGGAGGGTTGCATCAAGTTGTCAGCTGGTCTCAAACTTCTGGCACTATTTTTATCATGAATCCTAACAATTTGGCATTTCAAGTAGAGTGGAATGGCGGTACAGGATTTTTGTAGCCAACCCCAATTAGTTGGAGTAAGGCTTAGGTGAAGATGATGGTGATGGTGATTTTAATTCACTTTTAGAAATAATGCAATTATTCAACACATATAATGCACTAATTTAAAACACCCGTAGGAAGAGACCCCCGATAAAATTTTGAAAAAAAATTCTCTTTAGGTTTTTTTTTTTTTTCTCCTGGAATTTCACAGGTATTAAGACTGGTATGATTGATATTATTGATTGATAATATTGGTGATATTATTGCATGCATCAATGATATAGTGTATTTATTTCAAAGGGCCGTGGGGAATATCTTGAGACCTGAGCAATATTATCAATAATGTCAGCCTATATAATCCCCAGTATCTGTATTGCTGAGGTGCAATGGAGATAATATCAGCCTATATTATCAAAAATATTTGTGATATTTTGAACACTAATTATATAGGGTCATCCTTGTAAAGTGCTACATTGCTGAGAACCAATTAAATGAAATAAAACCCATCAAAAGCTTCTGCTTTTTACAGCTCGCCGGTCTCTGCTATGTCGTTACTTGTTTCCGGTTGCAACCTTCCTGCCTTTTGACTGGCCTTTGTATAATACTTCCTCATGTATCCATAGCCTCTCTTTTTTAATGGCTTGTTGCAAATACCGTTTAAAGGGTACCTCTGCGAAAGTCTTAGGTTAAGAAGATTGCATGTTGAAAATAGTATATTTACAAATTACTGTACTTGTGAACATAGATTCATGTTGATAGATAACCCCAACATGGCAAAAAAAAAGATAGTTAGGTTTTTGTTGATTACAAGACCATCATTATCTACGGTGTGCTAATCAGTTTAACATGGGCACCCAATCCTCTCAAGTTTTTAAAGCAAAGAATCATTGCTTAATGCTTAGTGCATGATGAAGACCTAGCAAATGGCCATACACCTCTTCACTCATAAATCACTCTGGCATTACATAAAATGAAATACATGCAATGGTCTTCGGTATTCTCATTGGTAGAGCTTGGCGCACAGAGTTTTGCACTTGCCAGTAGCATTTCCATGAGGGTTCCACTGGATATGCCTTCTTATTTTATAATTGAGAAGGTGTAAAGTCCAACTTGTTGGACTATAATTTATGGTCCGCCCAGCTAATAACGTCCAACCTGTCATGTGCACCACATCCAACCCTTCCAATATGTTGACTTCACCATGAGGATCGCCTTGTGCAAAAGACAGCCCCATTCACTCAGGTTGGCCACACCACAGAAAACATTGCCTAGCCATTGATAAATAACAAAATGCAAGTGTGGTCCAATCGATGGGTGGATGTGGCTGATTTTTGTTCTAGGTGATGATCCTCATGATGCTGACAACCTCTTAGATGGGTTGGATGTCACATGCCCACATGAAAGGTTGAAAGTCATCTGCTGGGTGGATGGTAACTTATAGTCCAAGCAGTTGGACTTAAGGCCTTCTCCTTACTACTTATTTATTGTTTATTATACTGTTACGAGTTTCATCTCTCACATGCACCTATGCTTGTACTTATTTACTTTGGTTGTCTGTTGCAGGTACGAGAAGCTCAATTGGCGCAGTACAACTACATATTGGTGGTTGGTGAGGAGGAAGCAAACACTGGACAGGTTTATTTCTATTTGCTTGTGTCCTTGGTTTGACATGTTGGTTTTTTTATGATTTTGACTTGAATAATGGAGCTAGTTTTGCAAAGACTAAAAATGCTGATAGGAGAAAGCTTCGGCTGCTTATCCATTCTCGTTCCAGTGCACATTTTTCTTTGAGGACGGGACTGTTTAGTGCACCCCTCCATCCACATTTGGTGGGATGTGCCAAATGACACCTGCTCCCCAAAATTCAGATGGTGGATGCACATTTGCTGCTCTCCGCATTCTGGGCCCCGGGTGGTCTCTTAGCCAATATTAGGGGTGGTGATGGGCCGGGCTAGGGCTGGGCCGGGGTTGAGCTGCATTAGCCCCAGCCCAGCCTTAGTCCTCGAAGCCCGGCTAAAAAGGTCAGAGCTAACCCTTAAAAAATATTTAAATGATCAAGCGTTTAAACTTTTACTCCAATAGAAGAATCTTTTAAACTTTTACGAGTGTCACATGTATAGTGAATGGGTGAGCGTATCTTTAAACCATCCATTCTTATTGTATAATGGTGCCCACTTGATGATTGGACCGGTCCATTCCTCATTGGCTATGGTGAATGGGTGAGGGTCAATCTTTAAACTGTGCATTCTTATTGTATGATGGTGGCCCACGTGATGATTGGATGGGGTCATTCATCATTGGCTTATGCCCAGCCCAGTCCGAACATCGTGCTGAGATCTCAACCCCGGCCTGGTCAGCCCAGTTAGAGCCAGGGCCAGGGCCTTTCCTGCCAGTTTAGGGCCAAGGCCAGGGTTTAGGGAACCAGGATCAGGCTAGCACCAATCCCTGCCTGTTGCCAGCCCTATAGTTGCATCCCTCTCCACACACATACATGCCACCCTTGCAAGTGTGTGGGACATCTGAGGTTTCACAAAGTGGCTCCCACTGTGAAGGTGACAATATGAGTTTGGATGTGGGTTGCAAACCTTCCATTCTTTTGGTATCAATGCGATCCACTTGATGTTGATGGAACTGATTTCTCCGCAAGGTCATCTTCACAGGTGGGGGCCACCTTATGCACTGCTCTATATTAAAGTATTGTTTGTGGCAAATTCCTGGTAGAGTTTTACTTGGAAAATATGGAAGGACTAGTAGTGTATTGGCCAGTCCACTTTGTGTCCTTGATAATCATTTGCTGATGCACTATTTCAATCATGGTCCATCTGTTATCACAATTACTCTTGGCCATCCTATGGAAAAACAGAGAATTCATTGGCGTCCGTTGTCAGTTTCAGTTATGGTAGCCAAACAAGTGCCCATTATTGTCAAATAGCATAAGCGGTTGTATGCGACCTAAGGGTCCTGTGCGCATCGCTCAGCCCCTTACCCCCCCAAAAAAATAAGAATAAAAATTACATTTTTTCATCACATAAGTGATGACATAATCGCATAAAGCATCGCATATGCTACTATGGTTATAAAACCACATGCCACTATGGTATATGCTTCCAAAATGGTGTATGTGATTGCATTAGTGCTTATGCGATCGCATATGACAACACTACAAGCGCCCTCACTTGAACCTTTCCCATGCAGCCATCATTCCAACCTGGCACTCGTTGTGCACCTGGTCTATTCATAAGGTGGTCCCTGCTTGAAGCTTATCGTCTTTAAAGATCATGCTGTTCTTATCAAGCAGACCACACATACACATTGAATTGGACACTTGGCAAATTTTAAATGTCCACTCTGTATAGAGGTGCCTGCCTGTGAGTGGACTGGCCTGATTTTTGCAATGATCGCCTTCATGTAGGGGCCCACATCATGCACTCCTTAGATTCAGAGATGTCACATATGTCTTCCAGGTTGGCACTGTTTGCATCTTATATAGTTGCATGTGGGGCTGGCAAATCTCAAAATTTTAAGAGAACCATTAGTGGTATTTTCTCATTTGCTCCTGAAGAAGGAAAAAAAGAATCGCACTTTTCAAATTCAGAAACACTACGACTGTAAAGTGTAGGTTTCAACTTCAGATGGCTGATTGGCATGGCGGCTGACCACAAACCAAGTATGAAACTGAAGTCCCTGTTTATTCATGTTTGGCTGGAAATTTTGCAGGTGAGCATGCGGGTTAGAGACAAGGCAGACCATCGGGTGATGAGCATGGAGGACCTCCTTACACACTTTAGAGAAGAAGCGGCCGCTTACCATTGACTCCTTTCAACTGTACCTCGTGAAAGGGACAAAGGAAACTGAGAGAGAAATTGGTAATATTTTTTTAAAAATTTATTTATCCTCGACATATAAGCTATACTCAGTAAAGTGGCATTGGTGATTTTGGGATCTGAACCATAATCTAGGATACTGAATTTTACTTCCATGTATTTTGCTCAACAACGTGTTGGAAAGAGAGAAAAGACGGCATTAAGAGCCTCATTAGACTCTGTTCTCTATTTATTTTTCATCTGTTCTAGTTATGTTATTGGATCTATTGAGGACGTAATGGTCGGGCCGGACTTGTTAAAATAGGATCTATTGAGGACGTAATAGACGTGCCTACCTGGATCCTTACTCTTGCTCCGGTGGTAGACTCTCAGGAGTTTCAACACCTGGTCAAGTGTTCGAGTATCCATAAATGGCGAAATCCCACTACGGTGTGAGCGCGTGTTATATAAAAAAAAAAAAAACAAAAAAACAAAAAAAAGAAAAAAGATGTGCCTACCTACCTATAGTGCTAACCATTGTACAAAATCCTGAAAACTTGACTCAGCTCGAAAGGCTGACTCAGCTTGAGTCATTATGAGTCCCAACTAGTCGACGAGGTAATGAGTTGATGAGTCTTCCCAACTCAGTGGCGAGTCACTCTTGAGGACCGAGTTTTCCAATGACTCTACTTGATATCTTGCCGAGTCAAAGTTGATTCGGCAGAGTTTTTGAGTCGAGGTGGCGTGTTTTGGAACTTTGGTGCTAACAATGTCTGGAACATGGGCTTTGTTTGATGGATTTGGCTACACTTAACAGGTTGTGGGTTGGGTTTAGACTTGTAAATGAAAGATGTGTAGTAAATGGGGTTGTGCTTGGGCTGATCCCAGTCTGTCCAAACTGATGTATATTGAAAGAAGCTTATAAATAGTAATGGAATTTTTTAGGGGCTGAAATGAGGTACACCAGTTCATGAAAGAGTTGTGTTAGGCTCAGGTTGTGGTTCGTGTGTTCTATCATACTTGCCCCATTTAGTGAGTCAGTTGGGTTTGTGTTTGCCTTCTTGGCCTGTGCCTTCAACACTATCAGTGAACCTATTGTCAGAACATGGTTAGTGCACCCTAAGGGCCCGTTTGGCCGGGCGGATTGGAAGGGATTGGATGGTATTAGAAGGGATTAGAAGTTAAATCCCGAGAATGGCCGGGCATGCCAAACAGACTGGGTGATCTGATCGCAATCCCATGGATCTTAAGACAATCCACTGACAACATCACCATTACCTTTAAATCCCATCCAATCCACCCTAATCCGTTCAAATTTGCCTGGGACGTGTTTGGTCCGAAGGATTGGAAGGGATGGGAAGGTTAAATCCCAGGACTGGCCAGGCATGCCAAACAGACTTGATGTAGCAATTCCGGGATATAGCAATCCCATGGATCTTAAGACAATCCACTGACAACACCATCATTACCTAGAAATCCATGCCATCCACCTTAATACCATTCAATCCCTTCCAATCCACTCGGCCAAACGGGCCCTAATTGTCACCTTAACCAATTGTATTAGGGGTGGCGATGGGCTACACTGCTGTTGGCTGTTGCCTAGCTCTAGTCCCTGAGCTTTGGCCCTGGCCTAGTCCTACAGGCTGAGCTGGGCCAGGATTGGCCCTCAAGGACCTATTTGTTTTATCAATTACCCAGGTAATTGGTAATTGAAAGCGAAAGTGTCGTCATTACAAATTTACCATGGCCTTGTAGGTTAAATGCAGATGTATTCAGGAGAAATCATTGCACATTTTCACGGCATTAACATGTAAATTTCGAATCCAAACATTGATAAGTGTATTTTGATGATGATTAGACATTAATGTAAAAATGCCATCATTATAATTTTACTGCTGATAAACCAAAATACGAAAATTGACAGTTAAATGCAGTTGTCCAGAGACTGATAAAGTAATTTATAATCAGTGTACATTTCTTTTACACCACCATGATAATTGGTGAGACTAGCAGGGAAATAGTGACTTTCAAAGTATTGAAAATAGTCTTAAATTTAAAACATTCTTTGTACTATCCCCTCCGTCGGCCAGTCTCATCATTGGTTTTAAGGACTGAAACCAGTCTCATCATATAAGGGGTTTCAAGGACTGGAACGTGACCTTGCATTCAAAAAATTCGCTTTGAAACTACAGTGACCCCACTTGATTGTTGGACCAGGCTCGCCTGGGCCATTCATCATTGGTCCTGACTAGGACATGGCTTGTATTTCAAGCCCAAGTATCCCTGGCCCTAGAGGGTTGGGCCTACAAGCCTAGGCCCATTTCCAAACCTAGTCAACATAGCAACACCAAGTGACTAGGGCTATCTTAAATCATATCCAACCATGGTTAACTGTATGAATCACAGCTTGAGAGATTGGTAATTAAATCAACAGTCCAAATTCAAACAAATCCATTAACAAGAGGCCCAGGATTATTCAATCGACCAAACGGGAGTGAATGCATGCCACATGTGAAAAAAATAATAATAATCAGGATAACACCATTTGGTGCATTTTCCGTGAAAATAATGTGGTATTTTCAAGATGTTGGTGATTATTTATCCCACAGATCAAAGTGAATATCATCACTTTGGTGTGACCCAGTTTGCCTATGATCACTGAATTATGGCCATTGAACCACAATTGAGGCCATATCTAAGCTGGAGGCAAGTTTTTGTTAGGGCTTTTACCTGCAAAAGCAATGTTTTATTAGTTGGGTGTATTTTGAAAATGGGCCATAAAACTGAAAAAGAAGCTGTTTTTACGGTGCATCTAAATGGGTCGGAGAGGTGAAACTAAAGTCTATCATCTATGAATGGATGTGAATACTGTTAAGCTTTCCTTTTTGTAGTATGGCCCTCAAGCTAGCAAATGGAGCCCTGAGCCATCTGCTGCTTGTGAGGTATGGAAAGAGACGGAAACAAATTTGCAATGGTGGTAGATATCTTGTAATCCAGTAATTTCAGCCCTTTCCCCTATCAACGCATCTTCAGTTTTTACAACATTGCAAAACCCTAACAGAAAAGAACCCTGACTGGTGTTGTAATCCACCGTTATCAGCAATTAATCTTAATTGGACCATGGTCAAGTGGGTCCCATTCCTTGAGCTGATTCACCTATAGGCCTCGTTTGGAAGCTTGTAAATAGATTTTTTTTTTTTTTTTTTTGGAGGTAAATGAAATGAAAGTTAATGGCTTACTTTTGTGTTTGGATGATGGTAGATAAAAAGCATTTGAAATCCAAATATTTTGTTTGGATGCGAATAAAGGGGATGGAATTAGAATACATGACAAAAAGAAAATAGAAAAAAAGAAGCCAATCCAACCATTCCATGAACCACAGGTGAATGTCGATGTTTTTGGGTGATTGTTCATTATATGGTGTGGCCCACCTAATAGTTGGATTAACCTCATTTTTAGGGCATCCCATTTTCATGGTTGGGCAACCTTGCTGGACTGTGTGTATGCCATACAAACAACATGGTGGGCCCCGTTCAAAATTAATTGTAATTTTGAACGGGTCTGGGCCATCAATGGGCTGGGTTGTCATATTGGGCTTTTGCTGTCAGGCCAAAATGTAAGCCCATTTAATAACTGGGATGGGCTCAGGCTTTGTTTAGTGCCCATCAGTATGGTCCACCCTGGTGCATTTAAAATTTCAAGGGCATTCTTAGTATGATGGGGCACACTTAATTAACAGCCTAGATCTTGCACAAAAGCGAGAGGCCAGGTTTGGGCTAGACTCGAGCGACGGCTCTGTATTAAATGGGTTACGGGCCCAGCTCGTGACAGCCCAACCTCGGGTGGGCTCACATAAAAGAAAAGACAGCAATAAAATTTGTTTTGACCGTTAGATTAGTTCATTTGTTATGGCCTAACTTTGTAAAATTGCCTGAGCTTTGAAATAAAAGATTAACCGTCATCTCCAACCCGATAAAAACCCCAGATCTCGCATGCGTGTTCTTAATTGGCACGCTCGCCTCTGCATGTGGATGGAAGGGCTCCACACGCGTGGAATTAGAATGCGGATTACACTCAGCTCGATTGCAATTCGATATCTGTAATTAGGGCCATTGATCAAATGGTCAAAATTTGTTAGATTAACATGAAGTTTTCATGGTATCAGATTAAGTACGCTGTGGACCTAATGAACAGTCTAGATCAATGGATTGGACTCTCTTAGGCCCCCAGTGCATCCAGTGGCACTTTAACTTATAGTGCTCCGAGAGCACTACAGCATTTCTCAATTAATAATAACACAGAGACAGATACGTATATAGAATACATAGAAAACAACTATATCGGTCAGATGCACGTTACTATCACGCTTCCTTCCATCTTTTGACTCTCATTTTGTTGCAATGTGGGACCCACTTAGATTCATGTTAGGATGATGTGGATGGTCCACCTAGTAGGCAGGAACATGTTGGGTAGGGTTCAAAGAATTCAACGATTAGGTATCTCAAGCCATGAATATTTTTGTTTCCTGTTGAGAGTGGACCTTTGACTGTATTTATTTTTTAAGGGTCCATTTGAAATGAACGGACCAGATAGTTGGAATCATTAGCTGTATGGGTGTTGGACTTGAGCTAATCCACGGTGGTGCCATCTGATGAATGGGCTGGATGATATGAACATACAAACACGTGTGCCCTATGTAGTGAGAAATGAGGGACGGGCATAACACGACTTCAGTGTGCACATGGCGAGATTTGGTGCGCCCATATCTCTCACCATACTTTCAGACAGCTGGGGACCATCCTTTAAAAAGCCAACTTTGAATTGCGTGCGGAGATTCCCGCCCATGATTTATGGATGGTGGGAGATACGTATGTTGTGCGCATATGCCATTGAAATCGTAAAATCTTTCACTATCTCTTGTTGTATATTCCTGTCTGCTTAGGAAGTACCTAGTCTGCATCAAGAATGAGAATAGTTTCATGAACTTGCAGACCATGCAAGTGGGGACATTATTATGTAATCCCAACCTATGATCTTAGTGGACCAGGAGTGCTGAAAATTCTCCTAAATTTAAATAGACTCTCTTGAAACTATATTAAAACTTTCCCAAAATGCTTCTAATATGTAATTTAGTCACTTGGTCATTGCGTCTTTCTCGTTACTCATGGTTAGTTAAGTAACAAAAACATAATATGACAAGGAATCTATATTTTCTGCTTACTACAAATAGAAAAAAAAATCTATTTATTATATTATAATGACACGACATCATCACAAGCTACATTTAATATAGTAGTGCTGACAACATCAATAATGATGTAGACCAATCACAATGCAAAAAAAGAAATTCTAGATTCTATAACAAGATGTGACTTACCAATAACCCGGGGTATTCAGGAATCCCTTGTAACCCTTAATGCAATCACTTGTTCATACCCTGCACATACTTGGCTCCCCATTTACAGATTATGGAGGTGATGACAAAATTGTTATAAAAAATAATATCCTCATACAAAGAAAGTTTATGGTCTATGTCACAATGGGAATAATAGTTTCTTAATCTGTCCGCCCATGCAAGTGGAGCCCAGGATTATGTAATCGAACCTATTGATTGTAGGGATGTGGGATGCCTAAAGTTCTCTTACTTTGATGGGATGCTTCTGGAATTATATTGATTTTTTTCCCAAATACTCTGCCTACTCATTGTTGATTAGGTGATTGCTATATGGTAAGACTGATCGTGTCCTAAGAAGGAAAAAACAGAGAGAGAACACACCCGACACACCCTAGTACCTGAACACACATGCACCGCATGCTCTATTAAAAAAGGTTCAAGATCTTCACACATAAGGTTTAAAGGTATGCATGTGCTTGTCCTATCAAATGTGGGACTAAAAAGTAACAATGGGTCAAGTGGCTAAGGCTGCCCTACCAAGCTTCACCAAGGTTTGGGCCTGGTTAGATATCTTTTCTCAGTGTCCAGGCTAAGGTGGGCCAATGATGAACAACGGTGCCAATCATCAAATGAGTCACCTATATATGAAAGGAATGGATGGCTTAAAGACAATTGTGAGCAATCTCATTCAATGTGCATGGTAGTTTAAAGGAAATCATGGATCCATTTATACAATATTGGACTAGTCCTTCAAAGGAAATACTAAAAAATTTCTTAGACCTTGTTTATTTAGACATTGGAAATTTGAGTTCATCTCATTCTAGTTAATACTAATTATATATTGAAATCATTAGTTTTTTAATCTTCAAAAAAAATAAAAAATAAAAAATAAAAATCTTAACCTTTAATGTAGAATTACTATTAACATGAACACATCATGTATTAGAGATCAAGACGTTTAATAAAAAAATGGCAGTTAACTAAGATGAGTTGAAATAATTTTGAGGCATCTATCAAACATGGCCTTAAATTAATTATTTTAAAACCTTCATTTCTTGATTTTCCTTACAGGGCAACACTGTAGCCACAGAGCTAGCCGGATTAAGGTTAGGGCTAAGGTCTATAGGACTAGGGAAAGGCTCGGCCAATTCTAGCCCACAGATTGTAAGTGGGACTAACAAAAGGAGGGGAAAAAAAAAGGTTTCTCCTTGAAAATACAGGAGGGCAAAGGATAGGGCAATCCTAGCCCACAGATTGTAAGTATCGTCAGTGGATGGTACACACAAAATAGGGTTTTTTTTTTTTCAAACCATCTGTCAGTCTGGCTATAAGCCTATGTGAGGTTGTCCCATCCGGAAAACAAGTGTACAGATGAGATTGAGTGGGCCACGATTTACAAGGTGGCTTTACCTGATGAACGGTTTAGATGTCCCATGGACGTGCAAGATGGCGTGTAGGGGTAGGAAACATCCTCACACCTTTCCATCGAGACAGTTTCAAGGAAGACATGAATGCCAACCATCCTGTCCATATATCCCGGGATAAAGACATGAACGATCGCATTTCTGCGACTCGGATGTCACTTCACGTTACCATGCTTTTCCACATGCGGTGCGCGACATGTGGATGCCACTTACATGCTTATCTCGTGCATGCAACCATGCTGACATGTACCCATGCATCTGAGCCGTTCATCACATAACACACCATCTCCCGCAAACGCGCTAAGCTGGGCGCATAGGAAATTGTTATGTGCACACTCGACACTAGTATCCATGCTTCATAGATGTGCATGCACGCTGCCGCTCATGTGCATGTACATGCACGTGCATCACGACCACACACTACGACTCGTGTGCGTGTGATTGTAAGGTGGATGATCGTGGATGCCTGCATACCCGTCTCGTCGGTTCCATAATCCATTACATCGTATGTATTACGGACTTGGATTGCGTAGTGTAGAACAATGAACGCAGGTGGATACTGTGTTGACGTGGTAATGTTCTGTGGCCCACACCATGATGTATGTGTCCAGCCATTTTTTATTTTTTTTTTCAGATCATTTTAGGGCATGAGACTAAAAATGAGGTAGATTCAATGCTCAAGTGGACCACACCACAGAATGCAGTGGGGATTGAATGTCTATCGTTGAAAACTTCTTTGGGGTGGATGGCAGTAGTCGGCGTGCTACTAACGGGTAGACCATTTGGATTGGTGTAAGACCCACTTCATGAGGGAGGCCCCACGACGTTTAGGCCGTGGATGGTGTCCCACTACCGTTTCGAGATTTTACGGTAGGATCTTTTAATTTTGAGTTAATTATGAAAATATGCTTATTTTTTGTTGTATTTTTTAAAACACATCTTATTTAGAAAATTTTATAAATACAAGTCAGCTATTTTAAAATATGATGTTAAAGTAATATATTTGACTTTGACTAACTATTCTCGGCAGAAAGTCATCGTTAAGGCCTTCGAACGACTATTTTACCTCTTTTGTTAGTCATATTCATAGATGGACTCTAATTTTCTGGGCTTGCTTTCCTAGAGTTTAGAGTTCACCTTTAGTATACTTTTTATTTATTTTGTAAGGCCATTTGATAAACTAGTTGCTTATGTCTTAGGGAGGTTTCAATCGTGTTTATCATCTGAATTTAGTTTTATTGTTGTAAGCCGCATTTGGATTAGATTTGGCTGGTGTTATATTATTTTTAAAAATTATGTGAGGCCGTAATATAAGTTGCCAAAATAGATGGATGGAATAGATCGCACATATACATAAAGATGAGGCCCATCGAAAGGGCAAGGACCTGCCAGATGTAGATTATCTATCGTGCACTGTGTCTAGGTCTGATATGGCTGATTTCTATACGAGGGCTTGATATGAGATGTAGGAACAGATGGCGGACTAAGATCATGCACATACACAATGATGATGCCCACTCAATAATAGAGTAGCAAAAATAAAAAATAAAAAATTCAGCATACATATGTAAATGTAAAACCTATAATGAACAATCAAAACAATCGTTTTAAATCTATATAATAGATATAAACTGAAACTTGAAATGAGCATCCATATAATTATTTAACATCAAAACCTGAAACCAACACCCATACAAATCTAAAACTGAACTTGAATCATAAAATTAGTTGCTAAACAAATATAAATATGAATAGACATATGTAAACGTCAAACCTATTAGATATTACAAACCGAAATGGGCATCCTAACTAATCATGAACATCCAAACAATTATTTCAAACCTGAAACTGCAGCCAAACAAATCTAAACACCAAATTCTACAATGAGTGGTCAAACAAATGTAAAAATTAATGAACCCTTCAAACTTAAAATTAGCGGTAAAAAGAAAAAACAAAAAACAAAAATTAAACCTGAATATTGAAATCAACAACAAAACATACAAACATATCCAAAACTGTATCCGGTCAAATAATCGGAGATGTATGTAATCAAAGTTATTTAAAGCGGTATGAAATGAAACATATCCAAATTCTAAGAAATCAAACACATCCAAAACTGTATCCAACCAAACAGTCCAAACAAAAGAATGCACATTAGAATGCACATTATATCAACTGAGCGTACAAAGCCAATATTTAACGGTGGGCATCTAATCTCCATTGTGTGGTCCACTTAGGCCATATATCTACCACACTTTTGAGTTTATACCCCGAAATGATACGGAAAAATAGATGTATCCATGTGGATAAACCCAAACATCAAGGTGGGCCCCTCAGATCCCCAACCTGTTCCTAAGTATGGAACTATCCTAACCTTTGATTTATGGACGCTTATTTGTTGAAATGGTAGAATTTATCATTATTATATTTTAGTTGTCCAATAATAATCCACCAATACCATAGCCAGGCAATCAAACAAGAGTACTTGTTGGATCATAACAAATTTAAAATGTTCATTTAAGCTCCGGATCATCCATCACACTTTTCCAGAGTAATAATTTTTTTCTCCTTGTAAATAGTGGAAAACTAACAACAAAAGCTTGGCGCTTCAAGAGCATGTGACCACCGTGACGTTTGCTCCCCTCCATTTAAAGAAAAGAAGGAGAGGGACGGAATATTCCGGAATTGACCCTCTGGATTAGCGATAATGTCTAGGATCGCGTGGGCAGTCATATCTATGAATATCATCTCCCCCATATGACCTGCCGGAACTCGCTGCGTAAGTTAGCCAGTAGCCATCACTTTTCACCAACATCCTAACTATCCATTGCTGGAAATTCCGTGCAGTTAGATATATCAACTTTTATAATAAGGTCCGTTAGCAAGGCTCTCGCTCGCTTGGAGGCTCGCCTCTTCTGCCCCACTATGTTATGATCCGGACCTTTCATCAAGAAGCTAATACCGTATATGGCCTGCATAGAAAAGCTTTCACTCAGTAGAGAGCTCAACGTACGTCTGAAGAGAAGGAGCATTCTAATCATATGATATGGGATCTTCAAGATGAACGGTATGGATCATTTCTTAGTGAGGCAGATGAAGCGAGCCTCGCTAGCCAACCTGTTTTTTTAACATACCCTCAGATAAAACGGAAAACGCTGTGCTAGCCAACCTGTTTTTTAACATACCTTACGGATAAAATGGAAAACGATATGTAACGGGTGAATTTTCTGGATGCGGACTGCCTACTGACGCTGCAAGCAGCCAGGTGGCTACTGGACGGGGCTATGTGGGTCTCACCATGATGTATACGTTTTATCCACGCCGTCCATCTATTTTTACAGATCATTTTAGAGCATTTTCCCCAAAATGAGACAGATACAGATCTCAAGTGGACGACACAGCAAGAAAACAATGGTGATTGAATGGCCAACATTAGAAACTTTCTAGGGCCAACTGTAATGTTTATTTTCCATCCAACCTTTTGATTACGTCATACAGACCTGGATGAAGGGAAAACACAAATATCAGCTTCATCAAAACCTTTTTTAGCCCCCAAAAAGTTTTTAATGGTGAGTGTTTTATCACTGCTCTTTCCTATAGTGTAGTCCACATGACATTTTGATTTACTTCATTTTTAGCATAATGCTTTAAAATAATCTATAAAAATGGACAGACGGCGTGGATAAAACAAATACATCGTTGTGGGTCCCACAGAGCACCGTCCAGTAGCTACCGTCAGTACGCAATCCGCGTCCGAAATTTCTGGTTTTACGCGGTACTGCTGAAAACCATACCAAAGGGATGACGTGAATGCCTTCCAGAATAAAAAAGAGGCAATACACAGAAACTAGGTGTATAACCATCTCTAAATCTCTGACCATGCACGTACCCACCAATCTGGACCGTACATGATGGGCCAAGTTGTAGGCGGGATTGAAGTCTGGAAAACTGAAAGTATACGGATCAGTTCGGATTATGTTCATGGATCTGACTGTGGGATTGTTTGTTTGGTGTAGTTCCTTTTTCCGTCTATGGCGCATTTAAGAGATGGCCCACCATTTGAATGGTATTGGTCCATGTACATCTGTACTCACCGGAGGTAGATAGTTTGTACATCTTCATTTACTTTTCCACACTTGAATTTCCAACTGGGTTTTTCTTCGAGAAATGAATGGTCCTGATTTGATTTTATAAACTTCATTGAACCTCTGGTTCAGGTTTCAACAATTCAAATCCATAATCACACGGATACCGCACGCTTGCATATACGTGCCTCAATCCGGACCGTCCAAATTGTGGGACTCAACCTAGATCAGGAAGTGCCTTAATTAATACATTATCCTAAGTATCTCTATCTTGAATTTGGACCATTGATAATTTCTTATTCTTACTGTCCGTTTGATAGCAACGTACAAGAATGGAACTTAGATTATTTGAATATCCCAGGGCCCACAATTCGGATGGTCTGGATTGACGTACATGCAGCTCATGGTATGATTTCTGTGACATATACAATCTAGACCCGTGATTATCCACCGAACACGTGGCACACATGCACGTCGATTATCCAAGTCACGGGCGCGCTGTTGATGAAAGATGGCCTGAAAGTCATAGTAATAGGGAAAAATCCTAACAACTAATTAACAAAATTGACGGTCCACCGAAAAATAAATAACGAACTGAGAAATTAAATGAACTTAAAATTTCAAACAAAATGAAAAAAAAAAAAAGCCCCAATATTCCTTTGATCTTACCCAGAAAAAAAATTACTGCAAGAAAAACAAGAAATTAACAAAAAATCAAAATAAAAAATCAAAATCTTAATTTCTAAACTGCAAAAAATATGAAAAAGAAACAGAACATTAGCAAAGTAATACTAATCTTTTTTCCTGTTTGCATTTTGCAAATAAAAAAAAAAAACTAATTAAGCAAAGATGTTAGCAGCTAAAACTCACATAAAAAAGTTCAGATTTTCTAAAATTCGCAACCTAAAGCTCGAATTTTCTCCGAAAAATTTCCTCTTTTCCACTCCAAACCCTAATCATATTAGCTGCCGGAAATCTGTCCCGCTGCGGTGGATCAAATACTCATCTCCGCCGACGATTTCGAAAACAGCATTTGGATGCAGATACTGCTGCTGCTGCTGTTGCTGCATTTCCTTCTGTCGCCGCAGCTCAAGAACTTTCCGATGAGAATTCGAATGCTTTGTCAGCATGAAGGTTGGGCTCGCAGCTGGCCGGTACTCCGGCACGAGCCGTCCCGACTTATACCGGACCCCGCATGCATTGCACAGTGTTTTAGGCCCCAATGGGCCTGTCCGCCACTGCGGCGTCTTATCCGTCGCGCAATGCAGGCACTTCCGTCCGTCGCTGTTGCCGCCATTGATAGCAGCAGCCGTAGAAACCTCCTTTTTCGATGTCGATTTTCCTGATTTCTTTCCGGAATTCAACGATGCGTCGGAATCTGACGAGGATGCTGTTGGCGAGAGGATGAGCAGACGCGAAGACCAGTTGCAGGGCGCGGCACGGGACCGCTTGCTCCGTGCTTTGCCGGGAACTGACACCTCCGGCCGGAATATCGGGTTGTTCCGGCCGTTGTTCTCTGGGAATTCTCTGGTCTCTGACGAGTCATTGCTGCCGGATTTCACACCCGAAATTAGCTGTAATTTCTGAAAATCTTCGCTCGAAAAGGATTCTTCAACGAAATTCGACAGCCATTCGAGCTCCACCAATTCGTCATACTACAAAATTAGATTAAAAAAAGGCATTTTATTTAGCCAAGAATCCGAACCCTTTTAAATAAAAAATGCAGCTTTTTAATATATATGTAATTCAAATAAATGAAAATTTATAAAAAAAAATTGTAAAATTTCAAAATAGAACAAGAGTAGCTGAGGACTCCTCAGGTCATTTACCGGGACGCAGAGGTCGCTCGAAAAATTAGCGTCGGCGTAGCTCCGGCAGCCAATATCGCCGGAGAAATGCTTGTCGGAGACTGAGAGCGAGGAGTTGCAGCTGTCGACGACGGTAATGGTGGAAGAGGAGTCTGTGGAATTTCCGGCAGCGGTGTCGCGGGCTCCGTCGTCGCCGCCCGCCGCGGCGACGTCGTCGTCCTCGTTCGAGAAGTCGAGGAGGTCCTCGATAATGAAATGGTCGCCGGATTTCGAGTCGCCGTGTCGCTTCTCAGGCGCGTATTGAGGGTTTCCGGCACGGCAGAAGCTTCCATGTAAGAATTCCGGTGCTTCCATTGCCGTCCGTTAGTGCAAAGCTAGGGTTTTTTTCCTCTTCTGAAAGAGAGAGGAAAGAGAGGAGAGAGAGAGAAGGAGCAGGGTTTTAGTTGTGTTTGAAATGGGAGTTGCGGACAGCTAAAATGGAGGGGGGTTTTTAGGAGTAAAAATAGAAAAAACGAAACATCTTTACCTGCCTTGAGAAAGAGAAGGGGTTTGATTTTTTTTTTTATTATCAGGGCCGGATTTTTTTTTTCTTTTTTAAATTTTTAAATGGCATGGTTTTCTATTATAATTACGATAATGCCATCCATCTTATTCGAGTATTTCTTCTGCGCGAAATGACTGCGATGCCCTTTTGAGTTGAGAAAATAAGTGCGCGTCTGCGGTGGATCTCCATATTCACGAGATTGGTGTATCTTTGATTGTGGGGTCCATCTTGATGTATTTTCATTAAATCCATGACGTTCGTCAGTTTTTAAAAATTATTTTATGTCATGGTAGAAAAAATTAAGTAGAATGATATCTCTCAAGTGTACCACATCAAAGGAAACAGTGGTGAATGACTATTATAAACTTCTTTGGGCCACAAAAGTTTTTGGATAAAGATGGTCTTTGCGTTGTACATTCGTCCAAGTATTTTTTACATTATCAACAGGTTGGATGAAAAATAAAAATTCCGATGGCCACCAAGAAGATCTTAATGGTGGGTATTCAATCATCACTTTTTCATGTCGTGTGATCAACCTAAGATTCTTATCTTAATCAGTTTATGTTACATTTATTAAAAAGATTTTTCAAAACGGATGGACAGTGTAGATGCAATAAAAATACATCAAGGTGGGCCCCATAGTCAGGGATACACCGATCTCAGTCAATGCCGGATCCACCGAAGCCGCGCCCGAAAAAGGAAAGGGATGGATACTCGCGAGAATCATATATTCTCCCCCCACTTGCATGTGATGATCCAGGCCGTTTATTTGGTGCAGTGGTTAACCGTATTAACAGTCACGATTTGGGCTACTTGAAGTCGGGAATCAAAATTAGTAATGTACACATGAAACGCGAGAAGTTTGGATGGTCAGGATTGTTCAGACACTGTTATATTTTGGCCTTACATTCATCTGTTTCGTCGCTCACCAGATAAACGGTTGCGATCGCTGCTATTTTTCACTCACGAGGTGGAGACCACGTTGCATTGGCCTCGACGTGAATTTCCAGCAACACTTGTTGCAAAGAGCCCCGTACAACAAAAAGTTGTGGGACCCAACCTGATGTATACGTGACATCCACCCCCTCCATCGTTTTCGCCAGACTATATTACTATTTCAATTAAAAAATCAGGCTGGAGAAAACTTAAGTGGGCCACACCACATGGAACAGTGTAGATAGGACGCCAACCATTGAAACCTTTCTGGGGCCCACCAAGATGATTATATGCCATCCGATCCGTTCATAAGATGAGACCTATCAGACTGATGAATGAAAACAAATATCAGATGGATAATTTCTGTGACACTGAGATCTAGGTGTCCCAAACATCACTTCTCCTGTGGTGTGGCTGGCTTGAGTTTTGGATAGGAATTATTTTTGGGTTTCTGTCCTATCATTAGCTGGTGCAAATGATGGACGGATGTGATGTCCCGCACGCATTACGGTGGGCCCACGGAGCTTTTTGATTCACGGACTCCACACAACAACTGTTGTAGGAAAATGGCGTCCTCGGTAAGGTGCGTGTCATGATGGAATTTCTTTATGTTCCGTTTGCATTATGGATGGTATTATTACGTTGAGAAAACATTAGCCAATAAAAAATTGTGCTCCCTCCCACTCTACCTTCTTCTCCGTACGCATGAATCACGCTTAGGGTGATCGGGACCGTTGATCTAGTATGACATGGAAAGAGGTGGGCCATAGTCCAAAGTTTTCATGATTGAATGAGCTCAGCTCTCCAATTAATGCACTTTTGTTACATGGAAATTGGATCATTACTCATCTTTATGTTCAATCTAATCCATCTATTTGCAGACGTCAATTGCAATGGTTAAGATCATCCGATCACTGAGATGGCA
The DNA here is from genome assembly GCF_029962835.1 of Magnolia sinica. Classification (NCBI taxonomy): domain Eukaryota; kingdom Viridiplantae; phylum Streptophyta; class Magnoliopsida; order Magnoliales; family Magnoliaceae; genus Magnolia; species Magnolia sinica. The sequence goes on along the minus strand of NC_080585.1, from coordinate 16,038,385 downwards.
ATGGCCCATCAAGCAGTATCGTACTGTATTAAAAGTAATGATCATCATAGTTATGTGCCACGTGTACGGTACTTATGGACGAGAGAGTACAATGACCCAGTGCTTTTAGAGCTCTGTAAGTTACAGTGCTCCTAATTGCATCAGGACGTATTTGAACCATGCATTAGGTCTATCACCCATGAATGGGCTACCATGCAAAAACTACACCGATTCGGACCACATCTATCCATCCGATCAATGGCCTGTAAAACAATGGACGGTCGAAATCATTTCTATAAAATTAGGTCCTATCAACAATTTCGGCCATCTATTTATTGGGGCCATCACGGATTCCTCATGGTTCTAAAGAATCGTTTTAATGGGGAATCCCACGCACCCTGTCCGTAGCTTGGGAAATGGATGGCTATAAAAATCAGCCTAACTTATGGATGGATCCGATCATCCAATCATCATAATGCGTACAGAGTATCCCCTGAACTGCAGGATGAACCTAATGGACCGTCCAGATCGGTCGATTGGATTATCAGAGTGCCCCGATGAGATATAGGACCACCAACACATAATCATTCCTCAAATATAAATGACGGTATTGCTCTTTACATTTTGAGGAAAACGGTGACCTTTGGATTACAGGATTATGGCATTTTTGTCATTTTGTAATAAGAGAGTCATAAGGTTAGGTACAAGGCTATTCTAGAAATCTGTTTACCAAATAAAGAAAAGTAAAAATGGGAAGAAATACATTCTTACTAGATTGATCTCACGTACACCTCAACGGACGAGGCCCATTTATACTAAATCCAAGCCGTCAAAATCAAGGGACCCACTATAGATGTGAAACGAACAAAATCAGATTTATTGATTCATTAATCTTTTGCAAGATAT